>NC_064642.1:454366041-454673094 GCF_023864345.2 Schistocerca serialis cubense
CCCTCTTTCACTTACTGCCGGAAGGTACTTTGGAAAGGCTAAGCTGTGCGCGCAGTTAAGGGTTAATTCGCTCTCCAAATTTCTGTTTGGTGTCCTTTACGGCTTGCTCAATGTGCAAATTTAAAAATATCGTGAACAGGCCACAAGCATAATGCACTCCATTATCAACTACTGTTTCGCTTTCATGTCCGGCTTTTCTTGTAATTGCAGGCTTGTTGTTTTTACAAGTTGTAAATAAACATTTGCTCCCCATATTTTATCCCTGCTGGCTTCAGAATTTCAAAAAACATATTCCTGCCAACACTGTCAAATCTTTCGCTAAATGTACAAATTGTATAGAAGAAGCATCGCCTTCGTTTTGTCTACCATCTAATACAAGCCGTAGGGGGATTATTGCCTTATTTGCGCATTTATTTCACGAGAATCCAAACTGATGTTCCCCGAGGTCGGCTTCTAACAGTCTTCCCCACTTTCTGTAGATACTAACACGAATCAATTACCAATCGTGGTGGCGCAGTGGTTAGCACACTGGACTCGCATTCGGGAGGACGATGGTTCAAACCGACGATCGGCTATCCAGATTTAGGTTACTGACATCAAACGAATTCGGATAAACATTGCTAGGACTGTATGAGGTCAGAATAACTCATAAGAAAGTGCAACAGAAATTCTCGGAGAACTTACACGGGAATTCTTGGAGAAAAGACTACTTTGTTCAGTTGGGTAAATTTAGAGAAATTGTATCCCATGATGACTGCGTCACCATTACGCTGCCATCATTTTATTTTTCTCGTAGCGACCATGATGAAATGATGAGAGAGACTAGAGTGCTTACAGAGGAGAGAGCGGATAGATGGAAAGAGTAACATGATGTGATATCATTCCATCATAATTTCTAAAATCATTGGAAGAAGTGGGAAAAAAGGGGCTATTGAAGTTGGTGTGTAGAATGTATTAGTCTGGCGACAAACCATCTCACTTTCGGAAAAATATCAGTTACACAGTTCCGAAGACTGCAAGAGCTGACAACTGCGAGAGTTATCGCACAATCAGCTTAACACCTCATGCTCCAAGTTGCTTACAATAATATTATACAGAAGAATGGAAAAGAAAATTGAGGGTGTGTTAGATGATGATCAGTTTGGCTTAAGAAAGATAAAGGCACCAGTGAGGCAATTGTGACGTTGCAGTTGATAATGGAAGCAAAACTGAAGAAAAATCAAGACATGTTCACTGGATCAGTAGCCTGGAAAAAGCATTCGTAGGATCTGTCGACCTGGAAAAAGCGTTCGACAGTGTAAAATGGTGCAAAATGTTCGAAATTCTGAGAAAAATAGGAGTAAGCTACGGGAAGAACATGTACAAGAGCCAAGAGGGAATAATGAGAGTGGAAGACAGAAAAACGAAGTGCTCGGATTAAAAAGGGTGCAAGACTGGGATGTAGTTTTTCGCCCCTACTTTTCAATCTGTACATCGAAGAAGCAATGATGGAAGTAAGAGAAAGGCTCAGGAGTGGTATTAAAATTCAAGGTGAAAGGATATCATTGATACGATTCGCTGATGACTTTGGTATCCTGAGTGAAAGTGAAGACGAATTTCATGATCTGCTGAACGGGATGAACAGCCCAATGACTACAGAATATGGAATGAGAGTAAATCGAAGAAAGACGAAAGTAATGAGATGTAGCAGAAATGAGAACGGCGAGGAAGTTAACATCAGGAGTAATGGTCACGAAGTAGATGAAGTTAAGGAATCCTACTACCTAGGCAGCAAAATAACGACTGACGGACGGAGCAACATCAAAAGTAGACTAGCACTGACAAAAAGGGCATTCCTGGCCAAGAGAAGTCTGCTAGTATCAAACATAGGCCATAATTTGGGGAAGAAATTTTTGAAAATGTACGCCTGGAACACAGCTGAAACGTCCCCTCAGAAAAATTAATGAATTACTGTGCTGGTAAACCTCTTACATTATTTGATTTTCAAACAGGTGAGCAGAACTGAACGTACTCAGACATTTCGCTCTTCACCTATTCTGATCAACACTAAACTGACACACAATATTTTTAGCGCAAGGCAATCTGACTTTCAATAATCCCTACAAAATAATGGCCCTGACTAACATTAACTTATACCTTTCACAAATCACTTACCTCACGAAAATCTTCGTTACTCGAACTACTGCAATACAGCAAGCGCCACTACTGCTAGCTAAATAGAAGATTCAAGGTACTGAAGGCACCAACTACTGATAGGCATAGTTAGCAAATGAAAGATTTTGATAGAGAACGAACAATGTACGAGGGCGGTTCAGAAAGTAACCTCCGATTGGTCACAGTGCGGGTTGTGGGGGGAGTAGCGACGCCATCTGTGCGTTCATGCACTCAACAGGTCAGTCGGCATCAAGCCGTGGTCGAGTGAACGTCGTACCTGCCCTAGTTTAGTTTTTGTGGCAGTTTGAAATGTGTGCTGCAATAGAAAACCCCGCCAAATGTGAAGTGCGTGCTGTCATAAGGTTTTTTACAGCCAAAGGATATTCTGCAGCAGCTATTCATCGTGAGCTTTCTGCCGTGTACGGACCAAGAGTTATGAGTGAAGGAGTTGACCGTGAATGGGTACGTTTATTTAAAAGTGGACGAGAAAACGTTCATGATGAAGAGAGGAGTGGTAGACCATCATTGGTGACTGACGAACTCGTTCAGACAGTTGATGCAAAAGTTCGTGAAAATCGACGTTTCTCAATGTCGGAGTTGTCTACTGGTTTTCCACAGATTTCTAAGACTCTCTTGTACGAGATAGTGACAGCAAGATTGGGTTACCGTAAGTTCTGTGCACGATGGGTGCCCAAAATTCTTACCGACCACCACAAAACTCAAAGAATGGCCTCTGCATTAGACTTTCTGTCACGTTATGAGGACGAAGGAGAACCAATGTTAAACAGAATCGTGACCGGTGACGAAACCTGGATTAAGTGCGTGAACCCTGAGACAAAAGAACAATCAAAGATGTGGGCACTTTCAAATTCGCCTACCAAACCAAGAAAAGCCTCGCAAGATTTTTCTGCCAGAAAACTGATGGCAACGGTGTTTTGGGATGCCAAAGGGGTGTTGTTGGTTGAATTCATGGAACGTGGTACGACCATTAATCAAGACGTGTACTGTGAAACAATAAAAAAGTTACGACGGGCTATACAGAACAAACGCCGTGGTATGCTGACTTCCGGTATCGTTTTTTTGCACGATAACGCCCGTCCTCACTCTGCTCGCAGAACAACGGCCCTTCTTGAGTCCTTCAAGTGGGACGTCATCAACCATCCACCTTACAGCCCAGACCTGGCGCCAAGTGATTATCACCTCTTCATGCATTTGAAGAAATGGCTCGGGTCACAGCGGTTTGATGACGACGAAGAGCTCAAAGATGCGGTCACAGGCTGGCTCCACGCACAAGCGGGTGATTTTTATGCAGAAGGAATTTCAAAGCTTGTGAAGAGATACAATAAGAGCCTCAATCGCTATGGAGACTATGTAGAAAAATAGTGCAAAGATGTAGTTGTAAGATGTATATATTAAAATATTTTTATTTAACTTGGTGTATTTTTTTAAATCAACCGGAGGTTACTTTCTGAACGGCCCTCGTATTTACCTGTATAGTGTTCAAAAGTCATTTTTTATATATATATATATATATATATATATATATATATATATATATATATCAGTTCATGACATCCAGTCTCACAAATTTACTCTTTCTGGCGGACACACTACTGAAGGCACCAACTACTGATAGGCATAGTTAGCAAATGAAATATTTTGATAGAGAACGAACAATGTATTTACCTGAATAGTGTTCAAAAGTCATTTTATATATATATATATATATATATGCAGGGTTATTACAAATGATTGAAGCGATTTCACAGCTCTACAATAACTTTATTATTTGAGATATTTTCACAATGCTTTGCACACACATACAAAAACTCAAAAAGTTTTTTTAGGCATTCACAAATGTTCGATATGTGCCCCTTTAGTGATTCGGCAGACATCAAGCCGATAATCAAGTTCCTCGCACACTCGGCGCAGCATGTCCCCATCAATGAGTTCGAAAGCATTGTTGATGCGAGCTCGCAGTTCTGGCACGTTTCTTGGTAGAGGAGGTTTAAACACTGAATCTTTCACATCACTATGCGTGAAACTTGCCCGCACGCGTTCAACCATTTCTTCGCTCACTGCAGGCCGATCCGTTGATTTCCCCTTACAGAGGCATCCAGAAGCTTTAAACTGCGCATACCATCGCCGAATGGAGTTAGCAGGTGGTGGATCTTTGTTTAACTTCGTCCTGAAGTGTCGCACTGTTATGACTGACTGATGTGAGTGCATTTCAAGCACGACATACGCTTTCTCGGCTCCTGTCGCTATTTTGTCTCACTGCGCTCTCGAGCGCTCTGGCGGCAGAAACCTGAAGTGCGGCTTCAGCCGAACAAAACTTTATGAGTTTTTCTACGTATTTGTAGTGTGTCGTGACCATATGTCAATGAATGGAGCTACAGTGAATTTATGAAATCGCTTCAATCATTTGTAATAGCTCTATATATATATATATATATATATATCAGTTCATGACCTCCAGTCTTACTCTTCCTGGCGGACACACGTCCAGATCGTCCGCTCTTAAAATTCCGCCACCTCTCTCCCCACATCCACCACTGCTGGCGGCTCACCTCCAACTGCGCAACGCTACGCGCTGTTAACAGCCAACTGCCCAACACTACAATAGCAAATTCCAACAATGCAAACCAGCCACAGACTGCACACAGCACAGTAAGTGATTTTCATACAGAGCACTACGTGACGTTACCAACATGAAAGCCTAAACAGCCTACTTACACAGCATCATATGATAGTGAGACATAAACTGTGAAAAAACCTGAAAAAAAGAGAATCGAAGCATTTGAGATGTGGTGCTACAGACGAATGTTGAAAATTAGGTGGACTGATAAGGTAAGGATTGAGGAGGTTCTACGCAGAAAAATGGTTCAAATGGCTCTGAGCACTATGGGACTGAACTTCTGAGGTCATCAGTCCCCTAGAACTTAGAACTACTTAAACCTAACTAACCTAAGGACATCACACACATCCATGCCCGAGGCAGGATTCGAACCCGCAACCGTAGCGGTCGCGCGGTTCCAGACTGTAGCGTCTAGAACCGCTCGACCACTCCGGCCGGCTTCTACGCAGAGTCGGAGAGGAAAGGAATATGTGGAAAACATTGACAAGGAGAAGGGACAGGTGACACGGACTGACTTCCACGGTAGTAGAGGGGAGCTGAAGAGGGCAAAATCTGTTGAAGGAAGACGGAGATTGTAATACATCGAGTGAATAATTGAAAACGTAGGTTGCACAGGTGAAGAGGTTGGCACAGCAGAGGAAAACGTGTTGGGCCGCATCAAACCAGTCTGAAAACTGACGATACAAAAAAAAAAGAAAAAAAGAAAGCCGGAGGAATTTAGAGGGTTGTTTTTCTCTTGCTAAATACACGAAAGGAACAGGCAATAAAATCGATAACACTGGTGCGATGTACGCTACACCATACATTGGACAGTGTCTTGTGGCGTATGTATGTAGATGTATTTTCCGACTAGATAAACACAAGCGAGAGGTGCTACGTTAGACGGAGTTGCACCGTCGCTTTACGCACTTGCCCTTGAAACAGAAGTACGCAGTTCGCTTTCGCCGGCGATGGCACGTCGCCGCTCGGTTGTCGCAGAGCCGCAGGAAGTTGTGGACGGGGCTCTGTATGCATCCACTATTGCGAAAGCAGAGCGGCAGGGCGGGCGGCCGGCGTTATCCCGCGTCCACTATCAGACGGGCGGGGGCGGGGGCGGCCGCCGCTGTGTAAACACCAGCCAGCCAGCCAGCCAGCCAGCCTCACGCCTACTGCGGACGGTGGTTAACGGGCGGAAGGCCGGCTGACAACAGGGATGTATGTACGCCGCGCCGCCGCTCTTATCTGGCGCCGCGCGGGCGCGCCAGGCGCTACACTTGGTGCTTTACAGCCCTTCACACCCAACAAGGCAGCACTCCTCGCAGATTTCCATCTCTTTATTGCTCGAGGCTCAACGCAACGTTTTACGTGTGTGATATTAAAGCGGAATAAGTCTGACACCTGTGTTCCTCTACGTAAGGAGACAAGGGAATTTACACTGTCTGTCAGTGCTACACTAATGGCCATTAAAATTGCTACACCAAGAAGAAATGCAGATGATAAACGGGTATACATTGGATAAATATATTATACTAGAACTCACATGTGATTACATTTTCACGCAATTTGGGTGCATACATCCTGAGAAATCAGTACCCAGAACAACCACCTCTGGCCGTAATAACGGCCTTGATACGCCTGGGCATTGAGTCAAACAGAGCTTGGATGGCGTGTACAGGTACAGCTGCCCATGCAGCTTCAACACGATACCACAGTTCATCAAGAGTAGTGACTGGCGTATTGTGACGAGCCAGTTGCTCGGCCACCATTGACCAGACGTTTCCAGTTGGTGAGAGATCTGGAGAATTTGCTGGACAGGGCAGCAGTCGAACATTTTCTGTATCCAGAAAGGCCCGTACAGGACCTGCAACATGCGGTCGTGCATTATCGTGCTGAAATGTACGGTTTCGCAGGTATCGAATGAAGGGTAGAGCCACGGGTCGTAACACATCTGAAAAGTAACGTCCACTGTTCAAAGTGCCGTCAATGCGAACAAGAGGTGACCGAGACGTGTAACCAATGGCACCCCATACCATCACGCCGGATGATACGACAGTATGGCGATGACGAATACACGCTTCCAATGTGCGTTCACCGCGATGTCGCTAAACACGGATGCGACCATCATGATGCTGTAAACAGAAGCTGGATTCATCCGAAAAAAAATGACGTTTTGCCATTCGTGCATCCAGGTTCGTCATTGAGTACACCATCGCAGGCGCTCCTGTCTGTGATGCAGCGTCAAGGGTAACCGCAGCCATGGTCTCCGAGCTGATAGTCCATGCTGCTGCAAACGTCGTCGAACTGTTCGTGCAGAGGGTTGTTGTCTTGTAAACGTCCCCATCTGTTGACTCAGGGATCGAGACGTGGCTGCACGATCCGTTACAGCCATGCGGATAAGATGTCTGTCATCTCGAATGCTAGTGATACGAGGCCGTTGGGATCCAGCACGGCGTTCCGTATTACCCTCCTGAACCCACCGATTCCATATTCTGCTAACAGTCATTGGATCTTGACCAACGCGAGCAGCAATGCCGCGATACGATAAACCGCAATCGCCATAGGCTACAATCCGACCTTTATCAAAGTCGAAAACGTGATTGTACGCATTTCTCCTCCTTACACGAGGTATCACAACAACGTTTCACCAGGCAACGCCGGTCAACTGCTGTTTGTGTATGAGAAACTTTCCTCATGTCAGCAAAAAAAAAAGGTTCAAATGGCTCTGAGCTCTATGTGACTCAACTTCTGAGGTCATTAGTCCCCTAGAACTTAGAACTAGTTAAACCTAGCTAACCTAAGGACATCACACACATCTAAGCCCGATGCAGGATTCGAACCTGCGACCGCAGCGGTCTCGCGGTTCCAGACTGAGCGCCTAGAACCGCACGGCCACTGCGGCCGGCCATGTCAACAAGTTGTTGGTGTCGCCACCGGCGTCAACCGTGTGTGAATGGTCTGGAAAGCTAGTATTTGCATATCACAGCATCTTCTTCCTGTCGGTTAAATTTCTCGCCTGTAGCACGTCATCTTCGTTGTGTAGCAATTTTAATGGCCAGTAGTGTAAATCTGATACCGGAAAAATATATTCGGAAACAGGGTACTTGAGCGTCAGTGTAAACCATCACTGTACCAAGCAGACACTTTATACAGGGTAATTTTGGTAAATGTGGACAACCTGCAGGAAACGAACCCTGAGATCAAAAGAAGGTCATATGGACATATGCCCCGAAATCCATTCCAAGGAGGGTTCACCACCTGAAGGTGGAGATAAAAGATCTCTCTCTGCGTAGGTTTCAATCATTGAAAGCATCCATGATAAACAAACCACGTTAAGTGGGAATCTTCTGCTCGTATTAGTGTTTTAGCTCCCCACTCGAAAGGGCAGTGAGTTGGAGCACATTCGTACCAGCATAGGTAGGACATATTATACATGTGTTCATATCCATAATGCTCCAGTTCACAAGAAAAAGCTAAGGGCGTGAAGAAAGAAGTAACAGAAAGTGTATATTTTTGAAAACCTAACAAAGCAGTGCATTTAGTGAACTGCGAAACCCGAGTTTCAGAAGTGGTAAGTGGGATGGGCTCCAAACTTGATGGTTATATATGGAGGTGTTGCTCATACTGCGACTTTACTACTGCAAAAATGGTTCAAGTGGCTCTGAGCACTATGGTACTCAACTTCTGAGGTCTTCAGTCCCCTAGAACTTAGAACTACTTAAACCTAACTAACCTAAGGACATCACACACATCCATGCCCCAGGCAGGATTCGAACCTGCGACCGTAGCGGTCGCGCGGTTCCAGACTGTAGCGCCTAGAACCGCTCGGCCACTCCGGGCGGCTACTATTCCCAATGTTGTTTCGAAGTCACTGTGGTTCAATATGGCGGTGTTGCTCATACTGCGGCGTTACTATTCCCAATATTGTTTCTAAGTCACTGTCCTGATTTCATTCGATACCAGAATTCTTAACAATGGCACTTTTTAATATTGAAACAATACACTATCTGTAGCAGAATCCAATGAAATACTCTACTCAAAGCGAATGACATACAGAAGGTTTAAAACTGCGTCGACAAAAAGGACACGAGAGACAGAATATTTGGGACTATGGAAGTTGAAATGTCCGTTCAGATATCCAGATTTAGCTTACCCGTGTTTTTCATAAACTGCTCAATGAAAGTGCCGTAATGGTTCCTATTCAATCAACAGAGCCGATTTCCTTCACCATGTCCGAATCCGAGCACGTTTCCTGTCTCTAATGTTCTCGTCCTCGAGAGGATATTAAATGTCTTTTTTTTTTCTTTGTGTAGGGAAAAGCTGAGGAAGGAAATTGACTGTGTCTTTATCAAAGGAACCTGTAACTGTCTTGAGTAATTAATGGAAAACATGGTAAATTTAAATCTGCTTAGTTGCAGCTTGAAACAAACACCGCAATTCACCAACGCTAGTACAGCGCCATAATCGCTCAGCCACCTCACTCAGTTACTTGCGTAGGCGTCCTCACAGCCATCGACATGCCCCATAAGTGGGACTTTACGTCGGTACCTGGCTTTCCCACAAGTAGCTAAAGGAGGTGGAGGGGGGGATGGGGGGCAGAGGGGATATTTGCACCCTCTTGGAATCTGGAGACAGGCTTTTCATTCGTTACAAAATTCTCTCGAATTTCCAGCAGTCACTGTCTGTGACTCCACTAAACTGCATATGCAACATTGCCGACAGAGACGAAAACACAACGCCTGTAGCAATTTCGATTTAGTGTGTGTTTTCCTAGGCGTTACTTTATTCACGTGAAATTATACCGATTCCTTAAAGCGGCTGAGGTTTTGGCGCTGATCTGCAGTCAAGACCCTTTAAAGAACCGTGCCGAAATAATTCTTTAATCTTTTTCCGTCGTTTCCTCGCTAGCCCTTACTCAGCTGCAGAAAGGAATTCGCCTCTCATCCCGGGGCACAGACTCCACCGCCGATTACCAACATACAACCATGGCAGCAGTATACTTGCCATTGATCCTTCCCCAGTTCCCGTAAGAACTCCGCCCCGCCTTGAAGTGCAGAGTGGTAGTAATTGAACTTTCGCTACCTGCGCCGTTATAGACGGAAAACTACGAGGGTTGTCCAGACAGTAAGTTTCGATCGGTCGCTAAATGGAAACCACAGTGAAATTCAGAAACATTTTATTTGCAAGAGTTAGCTACACTTTCCATATACTCCTCTACATAGTCGCAGCTCCGACTCAGGCATTTGTCGGAGCGTTACACCAAATTTCCAGGAGCATCGTCATAGAAGGCAGCCGCCTGTGCTTTCCGATAATTCTCTACGCTGGTCTATAGCACATAGCCTGCGCCAAGTGTTGTCTTCGTACTCAGCGTTTCATGTGAACAGAGATGATACTCAGGCCGGGCCAATTAGGGCTGTGTTGTGGGTGATCGAACACTTTCCATCGAAAAGGCTGCAGGAGCGTCTTCACTGCCCCAGCAGAGTGCGGCTCAGAATTGTCATGAAGAAGGAAGTGCGTGGCAGTTGTGTTAGGTGGGCTGCATTCATTAAGGCGAAGCCTCTCAGCTGGCTCTCCTACTTGGCGGGAGACATCGTTTTTCTGGGCACCTTTACTCGCTCACAGTGTGCTCAGAACTGAAAAGAGTCTTGATGCGATCGACGGTCACACTAGAGACACAACCCAACACATCTGTCAAAGCTTCATTGGGTTTTCAATGTGGTGTCCATTTCGCGACCGTTTAGAATTTACTTTCTGGACAACCCTCCTATTTATACGTATGGATTTCCAACTTTATAGGAATGTTGTTCGCACTGTACGCTGAAGGATTTACGTTGTCAGTAGTGTTTGCGTCATGAACTGCCGTTATGCGTCGACACTGGTACAGCGACATAGAGCTGAAACACAAGCATGAGTGTGCATTACAGCTGCAGACAGTCAACACGGGTCTGGACAAGGGGGGCAGGGCTTTACTCGTAAAGCTGTTTTATCAAAACAACAGCAACAGTGCTGTTGGTCTTCCGAGGATCGACGCATTAAGGAAATATGGAGAGGTCCTCTTTCCACACCGGGGTTAGAGAGCATGATTCGGAAGTTAGAATTAACTGGCGATCTGGGAATTCTCCCGTGAGAGGCCGTCTTCAACTGCGCAACAAAATGGTGAAGAAGCTATTGTTGGCGTGGCTGGGAATGCTGGTCGCAATATGCGATCCTCAAGCAACGCACGAATCATGTCACGACAGCTGAACATTCCATGGTGCACTGTTCGAAAAATTGTGCGAACAGTTGTGAAATTGAATCTCTAGTGCAGTTCCAGGCTATCGTGGATGCAAATGGTCGTCACACTGAACAACATTTGTAACATGGAGTGTAAACACGGTGCGCAATTAAGAAATGTTACCATCTCACGTGGAAATTAAAACGTGTTTCTCTCAATGGTTTATTCGGTATTTCTCTTCCGCAAGACCTTACAAATATTTCTACAAAAGTTTCATTATCCTACTGTCACTCGTTTTTCACAGTGGCCCCATCAAGTAGCCGAAGTTTAATTACATCCACTCTCTACAACAGAATCACAACAGTAGTTTAATATTTGTCTGTGGAAAAAGAAAACCCATGATGTTTTGGTGATTTTACATTCAGTTTCACGTTATTGTAAGACACACGGAAGAAGACGTCGGTGCTGTGTTGTAGGTATTTACATCTACACTTAATCTCAAACAAGTCAGTTGAAAAAGAAAACAACGTTTCCTGCGCCACAAAAAAGCGAAAAGAATGTGAAATTTCAAGGTCGATAATATGTCCTCTACAGAACTGCGTTCTCAGCCTCGCCGAACACAGGTACAGAGATATGAATTGTGCATTACAGTTGGCACGCAGCACAATTATGGGGCGAAATGAAGAGACGAGGATTACGTTGTTACAGTCCTAGACTGCTAAAAGTTGACTCTACTGACAAATTTTCTGGATGGTTTTGGGATGTTTGCTACATTCACCTAGTCGTACACTAGTCCTGGACTAGACTTTACGTAACCAACGCAAATAAATGTAGATTTCAATTATATTTTTAATTTTTTTTTTTTACAGTTTAGACGGCCCAAAAAGAGAAATGATGAGAGTGGTGCAATAAATCTAGTAACGTGAACAAATGTGAAGTTTCGTAAGCAAACAAATGTGAATAAGCCCTTTTAAAAGTTTATTCCCTGTCTCTCCACCTCGAGGGGTATTAATGTGGCATTTCTGTTGATGTGATTCAGGAATTTCTCAATCATTCAGTCAACTGTTTCGTACTTCAGCTTTGAATTTTCAGTTTTAACCCGACATTATGGAAATATGAAGAAATTATTTTTGTAGAGCTTTTCTAGCTTTATTTCACAAGTTTTTGGATATCATAGATTTAATCATTTGATTATGTAGTATCCACAGTTTTATTAACATTACAAAAAGATGTACTCATTGTAGTGTTGAAATATGCTCACCATCAAGGTCCCAAAGTTATCTACCATAAAAGTACAATGTAGACGACCATCAATCTTTTAAATTGCAATATGATTTGCGTATTTAAGAGTTCTTCTTATGGGGCAGCTGCAGCTGTATAAGTCCATTTTGTAAAATGAAGAAACTGGACAATAGTTGCTGAATTAACAATCTTTTATTGTATACATGACCGATTTAGGAACACTTAAAGTGTCATCATCTGGTGTAGAAAATAGACTCACTTAACAATCTGTCATTCTCACCCCATTGTTGTCATGGAACAAAAGTTTCGTGTCAAAAGACAAAAGGCGGGGGACGCAAATTCCATAAAAACCGTTCCCTCTTTGCTGCCCGATAGGGAACTCTGTGTTCAGTCATTTTAGTTTTTACACCACATGATGGAACTTCAGGTGACCCGAAACCGATTGTGTTTACAATAAAAGATTGTTGATTCAGAAGCTGTTATGCGGTTTCGTCATTTTATTTTGTATACTTCTTATCGAATTTAGTTCTTGATGCTCGACACTTTTTCAATCTCAACGGATCAGTTATATAAAAAAACAAAAGTTTTTGATTTTGTTGACTCTTGAAAAAAATTCTACTGACGCTCACGTAAGCCTATAAACAAGCGAAGTTGCGCCAAATAATTTCAAAATCTCATCACAAGTTGATTAGTTACGAATTCCCCGAACAGTTGCTTCCTATTCTTCTCGACATGATGTCAATACCGTAACACATAATGGTGAAGAAACTGGGAGAGCACCACAAATGGACAGAAAATACTGACACTACATCCGGGAAGACTTCTGCTCTCCTGAATCTTTGGAATGTTCAGCCATAGGATGCGAAAAGTAAACCTGCGCACTCGCTCGTTCTGCCACACCTCCACTATTGCAATGACTCTGGCATGGGTAGTTAAAACTCTACAGAGATGTAACTAACCATGACTCCGTGTGCGCGTTAGATCTACAAAATTCTTCTACTACACAATGCCAGTGCTTCATACGCCCATTTAGGATGGTTGCTCCCGGACAAGTAATGTGACTATATATTCCATGTCAGCTTCATTGCCTCTTCAGTGGCGGCCGCTGTGGCCGAGCGGTTCTAGGTCCTTCAGTCTGGAATCGCGCGACCACTACGGTCGCAGGTTCGAATCCTGCCTCGGGCATGGATGTGTGTGATGTCCTTAGGTTAATTAGGTTTAAGTAGTTCTAAGTTCTAGGGGACTGATGACCTTAGATGTTAAGTCCCATACTGCTCAGAGCCATTTGAACCATTTGCCTCTTCAGTGCGCATGCATCACAGCGTCACGCATCAGAGATTAAGTACACAAGGTCTCACTTATCTAGCAGCTTAGCTGTGGCGACTCATAAAACAAAAACATTTACGTACTCCTCCTCTAGTGCTGTTTTCCGCCTGTAGAAGGCGCTGCCCCGTACTGTCCGCTTGATTAAATTCCCTGTTGCATTCAAGAGAAAGTTAAAGCACTCCTTTTTGGCAAGTTGTAACATTTCCCTAAAAAATACATACATGGTCAGTTTATCTCCGTCAAACAGTAAAGCAAATGCTCTCGCCTATCTCCTACCACTTGTAGTTCTTTCCCATTTTTCGTTTCTCTCGGTCGCGCCGCAATCCTTCATTAACTGTGTTTTAGCAGGATCCTCTTTGTTCCCTCTCCCACCTCCTTCTCTCTTGTTAACTGCTGCCAACGCCAATACCTTCAACAAACCTGCGGTAATTTAGCTTTGTTGTTTTACTTCTACATATAAATCACACTCCGCAAGCCACTTACGGTCTTTCTGTTACCAGTAAATGGTCCCCATTCTCTTTTGAAATTGCGAACGGCGCATGGGAAGAAAAATTATCGGTACGTCTTTGTATGGGTTCCAATTTCTCGAATTTTCTCTTCGAGGTCATTTCGTGAGATGTAAGTGGGAGGATTTTTCCCGGAAAGTGCTCATTCGAAATTTCAATAGTAAGCCACTCCGTGATGCACAACGCCTCTCTTGTAACATCTGCCACTGGAGGTCGTCGGGAACCTCAGTAACGCTCTCGCGCCGACTAAACCAATCAGTGTCGAAACGCGCTGCCCTTTGTTGGATCTTCACCATCTCTTCTATCAGACCTACCTGGTAAGGATCCCACACTGATGAACACTACTCAAGAATCGGTCAAGCAACCGCCTTGTAAGTCACTTTTTTCGTGGATAAGTTACGTATCTTTAAGAGTCTCCCATCGAATCTCAGTCTGGCATCTTCTTTTCCTACTGTTTGCTTTATGTGGTTATTCCAACTAAGGTCGCTCTGAATAGTTTTTCCTAGATATTTTACGGTAGATGCTGTTTCCAGTATTTCCTCGACAATAGTGTAGTTGTACAGTAATGGCTTTCTTTCCCTATGTATGCGCATTATCTTGCATTTATTTACGTTCATGATCAACTGCAAGAGCCTGAACCATTTATCAATCCTCTGCAGGTAATTCTGCAAATAGATATTGTCTTCTGGCGTTGCTACTTTGTTACAGACAACTGCAGCATACGCGAGCAGTCTTAAAGAGCATCCGACACTATCTACAAGATCATTTATATACACGGTAAACAATAAAGGTCCTGTCACACTTCCTTGGGGTACTCTGGAAATTTCCTTTACATCTGTCGATTTTCATCCTTAAGAGCGATGCGTTGGCTTCTCTCTAAAAGAGCGTCTTGGATCCTGTAAGAAATCTGGTCCGATACTCGGTAAACTCGATTTTTTTCCCAACTAAACGGCAGTCGGTGGGACGGTGTCAAATGTCCTATCATAGATGTTTCTAAATACTGGATTCTATGTTAGATGTATGATCTCTAACATGCTCGTCGTTATGAGTATATTGCAAAATATGTAGAACACTTGTTTGACGTAAGACATAGCATACTTGCAGTGTCTCGCTGTGTAAAAAATTAACTAAGTAAGTAAGACAGAGAAGTTATAGACAAATAAATTCGAGAATTTGAAGTAAAGTCTAAATTAGCAAATCTAATTCGTGAAATACAGGCACTATACCTGAGGTGAAATTTAAGGGAGGAAAATCTCAGCCTTCCGAAATGGACACAGGTGTACGATAAGGAGATGGTCTATGCACAATTCCTTTTAATTGTGTTCCAGAAAACCCAGTGGGAGAGTCGAATGAGAAACTGGATGAACATAAGATTCCACAAATAAGGTTGCGAAAAGGAAACAAAACCATTGGAATAAACTATTTCCAGAACACGTGACATCTGCTGTAAACTAATTAATCTTTTAGAAGAAGTAGCCAGTAGGACTGGCTTAAGACTTTCTTCAGAAAAACCCATTTTTTTAACGAACATTTTAAAAACTGCACCGAAATTTCTGAATACAGATGCTGACCAAATGATGAACGTTAAACAAGCCAAGAAAATAGTTTTAAGGAAGATACTATAGAGGAAAGGATTCCTGAAATGGATAAGGCATATATATATAAATAAAGACCATTACAACAAAAAATGTCAGTCTCAAAACATAAAAATAAGACATTACAATACAACAGTAAAACCAGAATCTCTATATGCCAGTTAATGTCTAGCATTGAATTGCAATTCAGATAAATTACTAATGATGAAATTTAGCGAAATATAGAAAACATATTAGAGGTAATGAGGAAAAGAAGATAAGCATTTTTTGGACATTTATATCGAATGCGAGACAGTACGTTAACCAAAAAAATCTTCAAATATTTGTGGGATAAGAGCTCAACAAAAAGTTGGATCCGTGAAGTAAAAAAGTATTTAGAAAAAGAGATGAAAGCTGAAGAAACATCTGAGAGAGAAGTAAAAACGTAAGTTTGCAAACTCCGTCCTCAGGCCCTGGCGTGCACGTCCGTACCGACCGATCGCCGTGTCATCCTCCGCAAAAGGCATCATTGGATGCAGTATGGAGGGCGTGGGGTCACCATTAGCACACTGCTCTCCCGGTCATTGTCAGTTTTCGTGACCTGGAGCCGACACTACAAGGTCAACTAGCTCCTCAGTTGGCCTCATGACGCTGAGAGTCCCCGTTCCAGACCTCCCACAAAGGAAAAATCCCTGATAGTACCAGAAATCTAACACGGATCCTCCGCATGACAGTCAAGCGCGCTGGCCACTCTGCAACTTATGCGGGGACAGAAGACTTTAGCGACAAAATGTCGAATATGGAAGGTAGTAGTGCGAGAAAACAAAACTGTTCTGAAGTAGTCAGAAGACAGGAAGAAAAAATATAACGAAGAGATGAAAGAGTACTGGAAGAAAAGAATAACGAATAAGGAATTCGTATTCCGTTCAGCTACTGTGACTGTACTCTCGGGCACACCCAGGTGGTTTGTGCCCATTCTCCAGCCCGTGAGGAGATCTTTTGTAGCGACCTTTCTTTGTGAAGTACCACGACCATCTGGCTGCTGTAGGTTGGCTAGAGGCAACCTTCCTAATGCAGCTCTTCCGGAAGGCGCAAGTGGCACAGAACAGACCTGCAGCTGTTACTCACGTGGATTGCGGAGTGCACGTGCGAGTCCTTGGCTACTCCCATATACGTACAGCCCTCGCTTTCGAAGCCGTCAATCTCTCTGCCTGGCGGATTTCTCGGCGTCGGTAGTGGCTCATAAAGCATCAGGCGTGACAAATATGGGTTGTGGTCTTGTCCACGCGCTGTTATCACATCACAGCACCGCGATTAGACGGCGGCGCCTTGGTACACTGCCAAGACGCCCGGCAGAGCCATCCGACCCAGTAAGAGTAGCAGATCTGCCTAGCAGCCTGTCAGTGGGAGCAGATCGTATCACAATGCCCCTTCTACTTTAGTGGTAGCAGATGATTATCATCTATGTCCTCTCTGTGATCGTTAACGCCCAAGCTTGTGTTGTGTAATACGAGTATGATTCGTATAAATAAAATGGTTTTCGAGGAAGAATTACGGGCGACTTTGACACCGCCAAATGCAACACATTATATAGGACTTTAAAATAGTACAATAAAAGGCTATCTTTCACTGAAACTAATAAAGAGCAGTAATCAAATTCATTAAATTATATTTCAGATAAAAGTGGGTGACTAAAACAGAAGCAGGGCACTGTGACATTATATCTTCCCGGTTGAGTGTTAAATTAATCAATTCATCCAATATTTCAGTTGCAACAAGATCCACAGCCATGACTGAATTATTAAAAGAAATTAATTTCCGGCCTCAGCTGCTTTTTACAGCCATTTTCAATTTGTATACTACGAAGTTTACGCTGTGTAGCCATTTTCAAGGAAAATGTTTAACCCGATAAACAGGTGTGTTTTGTGTTAAAGTCATACGTGCTCAACTGGTTAAATATTTTGCTTGATAATGTTACACAGTGGAAAAATTATAGTATACGGAATAAAAATAAAATTGATATAAAAGTAGCCAATGCAGGAAACCAATTTCTTTCACGAACTTAATCAGTTCAGTTTTGCGATTCGAAGTTACATTTGTGTCGTTCGCTTTAGCGTAATTTTTTAGATCGATTAGCAACTTGATTGAGTTCCTATATCTTTGCCGCCATCTCAACTTCATTCAAAATGAAGAAGACAAACAAAAGCCGTATGTGTAGGAGATCCGTTGGAGTCCATACTTAACGAAGGTAGACGTCGTTGTGTAGACGCGTATTCAATTGCAAATATTCTGTAAGACATTTGGAAATGCTTAATAAAAGGTGAGTTACATGAAAAAATTCGGACTCGCCGATAATACTCCTATGATATTTAAACGTTTCTCAGTACGTTACACCAAATTCGGGGTGCGGTGCAGCAACACCAGAGATATATATGCCTCTTAAAAATACAGAAAGGTTACCGGTATGGTAGTACTCACATCTACGTCATCCACACTCCCGATGCACATTAGGGTGTGTGGCGAAGAGTACTTTAGTCACTTCTTCCTTTCTCCTGTTCCAGCGAGAAAAACGATTGTTGGCAAGCCCCCGTGAGAGTTCGAATGTCCCTAATTTTGCCTGCATAGTCTTTACGTGAGATTGAAGTACGAGGAAACAGTGCCGCTGGATTTGGATGAGCGTCTCTAAAAGAACCTGTGACGAAATGTGTTTGTTTTTCTTTGGATCTTCAGTACTAGATCATCCTACGTTGTAACGGTCGTAGACTGGCGAGCAGGACTCAAGAATCGGGCGATGGTTTTGTAAGCTTCCTACATCATACTCCGTACGCCACCTAACGGTGTGTGGCTGAGAGTATTTCTGGTACCACAAACTGATATCCCCCCTGCCCCCCCCCCCCCCCCCCCCCACTCACCTGTTCCAATCGTGAACGGCACTTGGAATTGGGGACAAGCATCTTTACTAGTTCAAATTTCTCAAAATTTCTCTTCGTGGTCATTTCGTGAGATGTATGTGGGGGTGGGGGTTCTACACAGAAAGTGCTCTCACAAAATTTTAATAGTAAACCTCTGCGTGATGCACAGCGCCTCTCATGTAACGTCTGCCACTGAGGTTTTTTGAGTATCTCCGTAACACTCTCGCGCCCCTAAACGACCCGGTGACGAAACGTGCCGCTCTTCGTAGTAATCTATCTCTTCTATCAGACCTACCTGGTAAGGATCCCACACTGATGAACACTACTCAAGAATCGGTCGAGCAACCGTCTTGTAATCAATTTTCTTCGTGGATAAGTTACATATCCTTAAGATTCTCCCATCGAATCTCAGTCTGGCATCTAGTTTTCATACTATTTGCTTTATGTGCTCATTCCAGCTAAGGTCGCTATGGGTAGTAACTCCTAGATATTTTACGGGGGTTGCTGTTTCCAGTTGTTTCTCATCAATAGCGTAGTTGTACAGTAGTGACTTTCTTCCCCTATGTATGCGCAAAATGTTACATCTATTTACGTCCATGGTCAACTGCAGCTGCAACTGCACCAGGTGCAACAAATTGTACAGGTGAGATAAAAACAAATTATTTGTTTAGCATAATGTGGAATATTCGTGGTGAATCACATCAGCCTAAATACAAAAACAGATGTGACGGGTTAAGCATACCTTACTGCTTTCGTCAATATCTTCATAGAAGACAACATTTGACTGCGAATCTATGAGGCCTGGTTCACAGAGAAACTCCATCATCTAGCATCATCGTACTCACCTGAAACAAGCAAGAAAATGTTACCCTCGGGTTTTTCTACGATCTGTTATTTACTGTGTATAAGCAGTACGTGTACAGGTAAAGGAAGAAAATTATACTTTCTTTTTAATGACAAATGAAGAAGGGAAGTATCCACATATCATTTTACATGACTTAAACTGCTTTTGATTTAAAAGTGTATTATTTAAATATAAACTGTTAGCATAATATGGAATCGGTGGGTTCAGGAGGGTAATACGGAACGCCGTGCTGGATCCCAACGGCCTCGTATCACCAGCATTCGAGATGACAGGCATCTTATCCGCATGGCTGTAACGTATCGTGCAGCCACGTCTCGATCCCTGAGTCAACAGATGGGGGCGTTTGCAAGACACCAACCATCTGCACGAACAGTTCGACGACGTTTGCAGCAGCATGGACTATCAGCTCGGATACCATGGCTGCGGTTACCTTTGATGCTGCATCACAGACAGGAGCGCCTGCGATGGTGTACTCAACGACGAACCTGGATGCACGAATGGCAAAACGTCATTTTTTCGGATGAATCCAGGTTCTTTTTACAGCATCATGATGGTCGCATCCGTGTTTGGCGACATCGCGGTGAACGTACATTGGACGAGGGTATTCGTCATCGCTATACTGGCGTACCACCCGGCGTGATGGTATGGGGTGCCTTTGGTTACACGTCTCGGTCACCTATTGTTCGCATTGACGGCACTTTGAACAGTGGACGTTACTTTTCAGATTTGTTACGACCCGTGGCTCTACCCTTCATTCGATCCCTGCGAAATCCTACATTTCAGCAGGATAATGCACGACCGCATCTTGCAGGTCCTATACGTGTCTTTCTGGATACAGAAAATGTTCGATTGCTGCCCTGACCAGCACATTCTCCAGATCTCTCACCAATTGAAAACGTCTGGTCAATGGTGGCAGAGCAACTGGCTCGTCACAATAAGTCAGTCACTACTCTTGATGAAATGTGATATCGTGTTGAAGGCGCATGGGCAGCTGTACCTGTACACGCCATCCAAGCTCTGTTTGACTCAATGCCCAGGCGTATCAAGGCCGTTATTAAGGCCAGAGGTAGTTGTTCTGGGTACTGATTTCTCTGGTTCTATGCACCCAAATTGTGTGAAAATGTAACCACATGTCAGTCCTAGTATAATATATATTTGTCCAATGAATACCCGTGTATCATCTGCATTTCTTCTTGGTGTAGCAATTTTAATGGCCAGTAGTGTATTTGTAACCTTAGTTATTGGCACGGTCTCGGAAAATACATTGTTATGACAAAAGCCATGGGATACCACCTAATACCGTTTCGAAGCTCCTTTTCTCGGCGTAGTGCTGCAACTAGACGTGGCATGGGCTCCAGAAGTCGTCAGAAGTCCCCTGCAGAAATATTGAGCCATGCTGACTCTATAGCTGTCCGTAATTACGAAAGTGTTGTCGGTGCAGGATTTTGTGCACGAACGAATCTCTCGATTATGTTCCATAAACGTTCGATGAGATTCCTGGCGCGCTATTTGGGTGGCCAAAACATTCGCTCAAACTGTCCCGAATGTTCTTCAAATCAGTTGCGAATAACTGTGGCTTGGTGATATGGTGTATTGTCATCCATCGTTGTTTGAGAACATGAAGTCCTTGAATGGCTGAATGGCGTCTAAGGAGCCGAACATAACAGAGGACACAGACCATTCCATGTAAACACACTGTACACTATACGGAGCCACCACCAGCTTGCACAGCGCCTCGTTGAAAACTTGGGTCCATGGCTTCGCGGGGTCTGCGCCACACAAGAAACCCACCATAGCCTCTTACCAACTGAAATCGGGACTCATCCGACCAGGCCACGTTTTTCCAGTCGTCTAGGGTTCAACCGATATGGTCACGAGCCCAGAGATAAGCGACATAGGCGATGTCGCGGTGTTAACAAAGGCACTTGTGTCCGTCGTCTGCTGTCATAGCCCATTAATGTCAAATTTCGCCGCACTGTCCTAAAGGATACGTTCGTTGCACGTTCCAAATTGATTTCTGCGGTTATTTAGTGCAGTGTTAGTTGTCTGCACTGACGACTCTACGCAAACGCCGCAGCTCTCGGTCATTAAGTGAAGGCCGTCGGCTACTGCATTGTCCGGGCGAGAGGTAAAGTCTGAAATTTAGTGTTGTCGGCATACTCTCGACGCTGTGGAACTCGAAATATTGAATTCCCTAACGAGGGAGACCAAGAGATGAATACACTAAGCAGATTCAGAAGGATGTAGGTTGCAGTAGGTACTGGGAGATGAAAAAGCTTGCACAGGATAGAGTAGCATGGAGAGCTGCATCAAACCAGTCTCAGAACTGAAGACCACAACAACAACAACAACGATTTCAGAAATGGAATGTCCCATACGTCTGGCGCCAATTATCATTCCGGGTTCCTAGTCTGTTAACTCCCATCGTGCGGCCATATTTACGACGGAAACCTTTACACATGGATCAACTGAGCACAATGAGAGCTCCGCCAATGCACTGCCCTTTTATACCCCCTGTACGCAGTACTACCGACATCTGTGTATGTGCATATCGCTATCCCGTCACTTTTGTCACCTCAATGTACTTAAGCCTGTCCGTCCCTGACAATAGCGCAATTGATTAGTTGTATCATTTTATGCTCCTAACATGCTTTTCTTGCTTTTGAATTTCAGTTCAAAATGGCTCTGAGCACTATGGGACTTAACATCTCAGGTCATCAGTCCCCTAGAACTTAGAACTACTTAAACCTAACTAACCTAAGGACATCACACACGTCCATGCCCGAGGCAGGATTAGAACCTGCGACCGTAGCGGTCGCGCGGTTCCAGACTGAAGCGCCTAGAACCGCTCGGCCACACTGGCCGGCCTGAATTTCAGTAGGTTGGTTGGTTTTGGGGAAGGAGACCAGACAGCGTGGTCATCGGTCTCATCGGATTAGGGAAGGATGGGGAAGGAAGTCGGCCGTGCCCTTTCAGAGGAACCATCCCGGCATTTGCCTGGAGCGATTTAGGGAAATCACGGAAAACCTAAATCAGGATGGCCGGACGCGGGATTGAACCGTCGTCCTCCCGAATGCGAGTCCAGTGTCTAACCACTGCGCCACCCCGCTCGGTGAATTTCAGTATTCTTTTATAGAAACGGTAGTGAAACTCGGATAATTTCAAAACCCGCTAAAACGCTCTATTCGAGTTAAGTGATGCTGTGACGTCGCTGGCTAGCTCGTTACTTCTACTGTCATAATGCTAATTCACAGTGACGTCTTGTTTTAGAATTTACGTTTCAGAAATGGGTTACAGACGGCGTGTAGTATCACACTGTAAAAATACAATTATAAAAGCTCCTGAAAAGTTGTTTTTGAGTGTTCCAGAGAATGAGAAGATACGTAAAATGTAGTACACTGTACCGGCAAATTGCCACCGCGTCGCCGCGCGAGGTAGCCGCGTGGTCTTTGGGCGCCTTGCCACGGTTCGCACGGCTCCCCGCGGCGGAGGTTCGAGTCCTCCCTCGGGCATGGGCGAGTGTGTGTTGTCTTTAGCATAAGTTAGTTTAAGTTACATTAAGTAGTGTATAAGCCTAGAGACCGGTGACCTCAGGTGTTTGGTCCCATAAGAACTTAACACAAATTTCCAATTTTTTTCCACCACGTCGACGCACAAGTTCACTAACTTAATTAAAATAACTCCCCGACTGGTACAACGAAGGAAAGCGTCATTCAAAGAAATTAAACTGCTAGTGAAATTTGTCGTTTTACCCAATTACATCTCAGTTATTCGGTAGCTCAGTTGTTACAGCAGTCGACCGTCGAATATTATAAGATGATGTCCATAGATCGCTCCTTAGAATCTAACACGAAAGAACATTTTAACTCATTTGTAAAACGACTCGGCAGGCCTCTCGTACAAAAACCAAATCACAATTACGAAACTTCAACAACGATCTGAAACAGAATATTATTGTGTTTCCCTTGCTGTGCTTACATTTGCAGTCGCTGTTCACACACGTCACAGTCAAAAAGATATTTTCTAGTTATGTGACCACACGCTTTTTACTTTATTAGAAACAATGTTTTCATCTTCGTACTGTCCAGCTAGGTTCCTTATTATTTAAACTTCGTCAGCTTATGTAAAGATGAAGCAAGTCTGCTTCAGACTCTAACGTTAGTTTACACTCACAAACATCACAGCTCTTAGGTTTGTGTGACCTGCATGTTGTACACGTTTTATATCTCTGCGTATAACCTCATCGTCCTACACTTCGTTGTACTATGGGTGTATGGTGAAAATCTCCTCTACTAGCAATGCTTTCCAAAAAAAGTCCATTGTTTGTTGGGAAAGCAAATGCGTTTATCCTCTGCTGTCCTATATAATACATCACACAATCGAAACAGCTGCTACAGTCACTTCTAGCTGATGTCATATTCATTTTTCATGTAAAACTTTTAAAATACAACCATTCCAAAAAAAATGGTCCAAATGGTTCTGAGCACTATGGGACTCAACTGCTGAGGTCATTAGTCCCCTAGAACTTAGAACTAGTTAAACTTAACTAACCTAAGGACATCACAAACATCCATGCCCGAGGCAGGATTCGAACCTGCGACCGTAGCGGTCTCGCGGTTCCAGACTGCAGCGCCTTTAACCGCACGGCCACTTCGGCCGGCTATAACCATTCCAGGTGTCGAACATGTGACCCCTGTATTTGCTGTCGAACGCGCTATCCATTACGCCATCGTGCGCCTGACTGGCACAAAAGCTCTGCTCAGTGTCTTCTATACAGGAAATCAACACAAACTTTAGCCAATAATAGTTTTACTGTGCTTTAGGTCGTCGCCTATGACTGAGAGTCGACAATCTAGTTATAAAATACGTACCAAAGTCCTACAATTCCTTAGTTTTTAGCGAGTTTAATGATGTTGCAGCGAACAAGGAAAAAGAAAATCGGTCGTACAACACATCGCCACTCTAAATGGGTGGAGCATAAAGGCATCAACTTTCGCAAGGCTTCCACTATAAGCATTCACAAAATTCGTTTCCATTGCTATTTAGAAGCTGTAATTGCGTTATCCATTACTAAAAAGCTAAACTGTTTGCAAAAAATGCACGTAAAAATCGTGTAACTTCGTCTAACACACCTAAAACACGCATACAGCTTCGTCTTACTCCTAATCTGTGACGTCACTAAAGCATCAGCAAACAACAGAACATTTTCGATCACGTGACCAGATCTTGATATTTAAAGATTTTTAAGCTTTAATTACATAAAAATAACAGATATATTATGAGAATATTGACCATAAATGCTATTTAAATGTTATAATCAATCAGAATAACATCAGTCCGAATCATATTTTTAACATAGGAAAATAGCATGTTATGGCTACGCAACGTTAGTGCTAATCGATTGCAGCAGCTAACATTATTCTGCGAGAAATACAACTTGGCCACCGTGGCCTGTAGGTATTTACAGAGTCTAGTTGTGGTACTGGAGGCGTTTAGAAAGTCTAACCCTTCGACAATGTTTGCTTTTTAGAGAACGTTCATGCTGTCTCATGGTGGTGTTATAGACGATTCCGGAAAGCATCTGTTGTCTGGCACGCATGGTTAAGACAGCCACTTGTCACAGATCATTTCCCTGTTCTGTGCTATAAGAATTATCGAACATTACTTATTGACCAGGCTTTCTAAAAGAAACGCCGAAGCAGTGTATCCACACCGAAGTAGAGTTAACTGTGTCCTCCTGGGCTTTTAAGGATGTTGGCGGTCCACTGCATTACGCATGTTAAGTAGCAGATATTTGTCCTTGTCTGTAACAGGTTGTATATTATATTATGTGGACCACTGCGCTTACAGCTACAGTTACGGTTAAAAATCGCAATATGATGCAGTGGCTTGTATTAGATGGTGCGAATAGTGTATCTCTGATAGTAGTTACGAAACTAAATTGTTGTCCTATGTTTAAAGATTCAGGAGCGTCTGAAAACCGAAAGCAACGCCTGGATTAAAGTCTCTAGATCCGTACAACTGAAAACTCAAAGGTCCGCGGTGTTGTGCGCTGCCATCGTTATCGCCACTACCACCACCACCACCACAACAACAACAACAACAACAACAACAAGCTCCAGCTACCAAAATCCCGATACGGATGTCTACGTTCGGTCTGAAGGGAGTGCACACAGCCTCGAAGCTATCGCTGAACGGTACAATGTGACGCGTTAAGCAAAGGTCGTCTGAATCACAGCAGGGCACGGCTTTTTTTGTATTTCAGTGATACATAGCCATACTGGGCTATTTCGTCAGCGTGATTTCATTTAGCTGTCTGCGCGTTTCTAGGTTATGAAGTACGGAATTACGTACCTGGCTGGTACTTTTATCGTACATAACATGCATGATTATTCGAAGAAACTTTGCATCGCACTTCTCAGCAACACAAGCACTGTAACATCGTATTTATTCAACGACACCGAGCAAGGGACTTTCAGTAAAAATGTCTCGCCCTTCATACGTAATGAATTGTACGAGTGCAGGCTGTTCAAAAATGGCCGGCCGCGGTGGTCTCGCGGTTCTAGGCGCTCAGTCCGGAGCCGCGCGACTGCTACGGTCGCAGGTTCGAATCCTGCCTCGGGGATGGATGTGTGTTATGTCCTTAGGTTAGTTAGGTTTAGGTAGTTCTAAGTTCTAGGGGACTGATGACCACAGATGTTAAGTCCCATAGTGCTCAGAGCCATTTGAACCATTTGTTCAAAAATGGTTCAAATGGCTCTGAGCACTATGGGACTTAACATCGGAGGTCATCAGTCCCCTAGAACTTAGAACTACCTAAACCTAACTAACCTAAGGACATAACACACATCCATGCCCGAGGCAGGATTCGAACCTGCGACCGTAGCGGCCGCGCGGTTCCAGACTGTAGCGCCTAGAACCGCTCGGCCGTGCAGGCTGTAGGCGCATGGTTGACGACATATGAAAATTTGGGTTTGGCCGTGAAGCGTACATGTATAGCCTAATGTTAAGGAGACCGCCCACTATAAACGGCAAATCCGGGCGCGAGTCACGGTTCGGCACAAATTTTCATTGTCGTCATTCCATTTTATAGCTGGCGGTTGTCCATATTCGCTACTGCGAATATATTTCGTGTATCTTTTGTGCAACGACTTATGGAAATATTACTTACTCAATGTTTCTCCCACACATTAGAAAGTAAAGTAAGGCTATGATTAACACGTTTATATTTGTTGAAAACAGCATGTTGGATCAGAAAGAATAACTTGTCAAAACTTGTGAACTATACAAGAGAACGTGTTGCGGTTAAGACACAGATAAGTCACAGATCACATTATATACCACTTTTCGATACTATGTTATTGCTCCCGTAACGTACGCAATAGATATTCTGTTGAAAGAGACTAACGTCATTATCGGTCAACGGATTTGCTGTGCAACTTTCTTTAAACATAATTTACTTATTTTCTACTCTCATAAATAGCGTGGACAGTTGAAAAGTAACTGCAGGAAACATAAGAATGAAGGTGCTTTCATGTGTTATGAAATTACAACTTTAGAGATATAGTAAAAACTTTTTTTTTTACCCGCCAGGGTAGCCGAGACCGCTAACGCGCTGCTTCCTGGACTCGGGTGCGCGCCTGCCCCGGTTCGAATCCGCCCGGCGGATTAACGACGAGGGCCGGTATGCCGGCCGGCCTGGATATGGTTTTTAGGCGGTTTTCCACATCCTGCTAGGTGAATACTGGGCTGGTCCCCAAGTTCCGCCTCAGTTACACGACTCACAGACATTTGAAAACGTTCGCACAATTTCATGACTTACACTAGACGCAGACAGCTGGGGTACACTACTTCCGTCCCGGGGGTTCGGGGTGGCGGAAGGAAGGGCATCCGACCACCCTCTGCAATTAACACTGCCAAATCCGTCATAACAAAGCCGACCTCGCGTTGGAGCGGGACAAGGGCCAGAGAAAGAAAGAAAGAAAGAGATGGAAAAACGTTTTTGCTTGGAGATGCAGTCTCTCGGTAAATTCCAAGTCTCCACCAATATACTAGCAGTTCAGTAGTATCTGTAGTGAGCTATTAAAACTGGTGTGGAAGGAGGGGGGGGGGGGAGATTTTTCAACTGCATACAAAGTGAAATGGTAGTGGGGAGAAGTAGTTACAATTCATACATATTATAAAACTTTGTATATTTTCCACTTCTCCTTCTAAACAAGTGGACCAAATTAAACCAAACTTGGCACACAAACTGGTTATTAGTATTTTTTCCAGATAGTAATCTGAAAAAAATACTAATAACCAGCAACCTCCTATTGAGGTTAGTGGTAATAACATGAACAGAAGGGGGGAGGGGGACATGGACATAAATAGGTAGGAGAAGAAGATGGACAGAGTGGGGGAAGAGGAAATGGACAGAAAAGGAATACGAGGAGACGGACAGAGAGGGGAGGTGGACAGGGGAAGGAAAAGAAAGGAGGAGATGGGGAGAGGAACGGGGGAAGAGAAAATGGACAGAGAGAGGGGAGAGGAGGAATGGACAGAGAGAGGGGAGAGGAGGAGATCAACAGGGAGAGATGGGAGGAGGATATTGACAGGGAGAGATGAGAGGAGATCGAAAGGGAGAGGGGGAGGAGGAGATTGGCAGAGAGGAGGGAGGAAGTGGACAACGAGAGAGGGAAGAGAAGCTGGACTAATAGAAGCCTGGATTAAATGTATACCCGGGCAATGTCGGGTATTGAGATAGTTGGGAAAATTTGGAGAGGGGTCCAGTTCCAGCATATGCCTTACAGCCAAGGGAAATCTCAGCTAAACCTTGGACAGAAACGGGTGACATGTACAATTTAATTTTATTCTGGGACACTATATCCTCAAAAAATGACAGCCTAAGTAATAGACTGATTTTAGACACTCAACCATAATTCTTAGAGTATGCGAGACAACAATTTCGTTATATCAAAGGACTACATAAAGCACTAAAGTTTCTCGTTAATAATAGATGAATATTTATTTATTACTTCCAGTTATCCGAAGAACCAAAATGTTCTGCCGAGCGTTAGTCTTACTCGTTGAAAATTACTAAACGTCAGCGCCCTAATTTAGCTGCAGAGAAAATTTAAAACAAAATAAAATGAAGTCTGCTCGGCTGTTTTGAACTATTCGTCTACGAGGGGCGTTCATTAAGTAATGCAACACAATTTTTTCTAAAAGCAGGTTGTTTTTATTCAGGATTCCAATACAACGCATCATTCCCCATCTTTTTGGCTACAAAACAATATTTTTTCAGCATAATCTCAGTTCAATACGACGGCTTTACGCCACCTTACTGGGAGGGCCTGTATGCCCGCATGGTACCACTCTACTTGTCGACGTTGGAGCCAACGTTTTGCTGTGTCAATAGCCACCCCATCATCCAAGCAATGCTTCCCGCGGAGTGCATCCTTCGTTGGAAAATCGGAAGGTGCGAGATCCTGGGTGTGAGGGGATGAGGAAGAACAGTCCAATGAAATTTTGTGAGTTCCTCTCGGGTGCGTAGACTTGTGTGAGGGCTTGCGTTGTCATGAAGAGAATTTCGTGTCTTCAATTTCCTGAGGGTAGCACAAAACACTCCACAGTTGATCGATACACGAAGAGGGAGAACATGAAACTCAAGAACCCATTCAGAGTCCCAGAAGACAGTCGCCATGACTTTGCCGGCTAAGGATGCGGCTTTGAACTGCTTCTTTGGAAGAGAGGTGGTGCTGCGTCACTCCATGGATTGCCATTTTGTTTGCGATTCGAAGTTATGGACCCATGCCTCCTCGTGTGTGGCGACGTTCGACACAAAACTGTCACGATCAGCCTCGTAATGCACAAGCAACTCTGTACAGATGGTCCGTCATTGCTCTTTATGGTCTTCTGTTAGGCGGCGAGGAACCCAGCATGCACACACACCTTTGAGTACCCCAACTGGAGGACGAGTGGGTCAGCACTACCAACAGAGACTTCCAGTTGAGCAGCGAGGTGCCTGATTGTGATCCGTCGATCACCTCTAATGAGTGTGTCCGCATATTGCAATACTGTAGTAGTCACTGCTGTGTGCGGCTGACCTGCACACGGGAGATCGGAGATGTTTTCGCGTCCTTGTTGCGATGGTGGCAGACGCCTCGCCCACCGACTCAGCGTGCTTTTGTTCACTGACAGGTCTCCGTAGACGTTCTGAAAGTGCCTATTAATATCTGTGATGCTCTGGTTTTCCGCCAAAAGAAACTCAGTGACAGTTCTTTGCTTGAAACACACTTCCGTTACAGACTCAATTTTGAATGCTACGTATGGTGCCGCTACGAATCGGAACTTCATGAAAGTAAAGGAGCTGAAGAGGGAATACTCCACGATGTCCCGCAACAAAATCATCATTTTTTTCAACCGAAATTGGCCGAGAAAGGAAGTGTTGCGTTATTTATTGTAGCGCTCTCTTAATATTTACTATTCTGGAGAACGGAAATGTGTCCCACTCCTGTCATTAGCGCTAACTAACCCACATTCCAACTGACAATTATTCTCCTCAGCTGAGAAAAGCTAACAACTGTATGGCAGTGGAAAAGCGTTTTGTGGTCTCCCTGATCAAAAATTACTAAAAGGAAGCTAAAACCTACGAACGTTGGCCAATTCAAGCAAAAACGTCTGCTTCTCAGCGACTCTAAAGGGAATCTTTGAAACCGCTACCATCATGATTACAGCAACATAACCCAGACGTCAACTGAAAACTTCGCCATGTGTCGCGCCGGAGTATTCTTGAGCAGTCTTCATTTTTCTCTGCAAAAATGGGATGATTTCATTTCCAGATTCAACTTTAATGACCATCCGTAGCTAATGCTGCGCAGTATAGGGTTATGTTTGCGCAGCACCAGAAGGTTAATGTATTTTTATTTCGTACTTAAAAATAATTCTAAAGCACCTGCCGTTGCTGCTCCTGTTACTATGGGATTAACACCTCTGTTGGGTTTTGTGTCATTCTCTTTTAGATGTATTCATATTACCTAAAATTACTCTTTATTATGAATGGTTTACCGACCTACACGTTGTGAAAATAGGAACATCCAGAAGAAATTATCAGGACCGCTCCAAAATCGGAGGGTGAGTACAACAGTGGAGCCATTATAATGAGTGATTAAAACCGCAGGGAGGTGGTGTGCAGATAAAGCGAGTAGCGTCCTCTTAAGGATGACCGAAAAGATCAGTATTGTGCAACGCTGTGTCAGTGCAGAGCCATCAAACGAAGTGGAAACGTGCAAGGAAGTCCTGGTATGTTTCGTCGACGTCGAAGGACACAAAGTTAATTCAAACGAGCGACTGGACTCCGGGCAGGAGGCTTGTCGTACGTAACGTTTCGGCTCGCACAGGGCACACCACTACGACACTGACAAGTATGTGGAACCACTGGGTAGAAGAGGGTCATACACAACGACGAGCGGGTACAAGGTCATACCATGTGAGGAAGGAGTGGAACTAACGAGTTTTGTCTTCCTAGCCGTTACGGATATATCAGCGACGTTCGCAGTGTTGGCTCGACTTTGGAGCGCTGCAACGGGTGTGAATATTTCTCCGTCGACGCTTTGACGCAGACTGCTGAAGGTTGAACTGGTGGCGGGCATGCCATTGCGTTGGCTCTCATTGACCAGAAACAAACCACCCCTCCCCCCTCTCTCAGGCATCAACGGGCGAGTATACGTCGTCACTGGCCTCCTCAGTGGCAAAATATAACGTGTCCCGCTTTGGATCGACCTACAGTGATGGCAGCGTACGCATACGTTTTGGACGCTACCCTGATGAATGCAGTCGGACTGGAATATTGAGCGGCATAGCGGACAAAAGGAAAGTGTGTTTGTTGGTTTGGGGCTCCATTGGCTATACCACGCTATATCACCTCTTACGTCATTGAGAGCAATATTAACAGCAAATGCTACACCAGAGAGGTTTTAGAGCCTGAGTCACTACTCCTCCTGCAGGCGGGCTCGCATGGCATGTTTCAACTGGAAAATGCCCTGCCACACGTGGCGAGGAATGAGCAAGCCTTCTTCGAAGAACGACACATACCACTGCTTACCTGCCTTCACGTTCGCCGAACATGCCTATCATATGCTCTGTCTGGTACTAGTTCATTCTGGTCTTCCCGCCGCCACTGACGTCGCTTTTTGGAGCTGCCTACAAACCGTATCGTAGTGAGTTGCTCAGCAGCATATCCAGGCCCTCTTTGATCCATTGATTGAAACTGACTCTTCGACGATTGTATGAATGGGTGGAAAGAGGGGTTTCAAACTCTCAACCGAAATGCTTATGCCCACTCTTTTTAACCGTTCACATTCTGTTTTAAACTTCCCTGAGTTGAAGATAAAAGACACCGTTCTTAATTTTAAGGACACAGTGAAGTTTCTTGACCTAACCTTAGGAAACAGAAAAGACGGTCACTAAAAACCACTCAGTATTTTAAAATATCTTAGCCACAGTTCATGGGGAGCAGACTGGTTCTAGTTCTAGTTTCACAGGACCTTCGTGTGATCAAGGTTTGATAAAATGGATTGATAGTGTATGGATCTGCATGACGATCTTATTTGAAAATGTTGGACGTAGTGCACCATGAAAGAATTCTGCTGATCATCAGTGCACTTCGAACCAGCCTCATACCGAGCCTTTGCGCTGAGGCCAGTGACCCGCCGTTTCACATCTGTCGATAGCCTCCCACATTGCGCCGGGCCTATTGAACATAGCCCACGCCATATAAATCTGCATACCATAGTGTTGCGTGGTCATCGACGGGGAGGCTCTTTCATGTTCTGTACCGACCGGCGAGCGCTTACGGGATTCGCGAGAAGGATTGTCTTTTGGAGATGGATATGGCTGGTTTTATGGTATTTCACCAAGAGTAGAGCGGTTTCGGCCTTGGCCCCTGCAGAGTCCCAGAATTATTTTAGAACTGACGAATTTTAAGAAAGAGTTAACTCCAGATTTTACGTTTTAATGACTGTTTTTTTAACACTTTAGATAGCTATCACGGCTTGAAGTTGTGTACACTAATGGTTCCCGAGAAGGGGACTCCCTAGGGTGTAAGTTGTCTTCCCTGACATTGTATTCAGGATTCACCTTCCCCCTCTCACTATACTGTATTTTCCGCAGAGCTCCATGCGATCCTGAAGGTATTGGAGCAGATGAGGCATCTTCAGGGCAAACAGTTTTTCATCTGCTCCAATTGCCCTACAGTCGCTGCAGCACATGTACCCAGCTGAGAAAATGGTTCAGCTCATACACGACCAAACGTATGTCCTACAGCGGAGGTGAAGGAAGTGTCATTCTTGTTGGGAATCGCGGCACTCGGAAATTTGGGGGACATAACACAACAGGATGTGCCATTTCCCTGCCTGCTCTCATCTCGCTGGTAAGTCTCAGATCCATGGAATCGTGAGAGGAGGAGTGGTTGTCAGTGACATAAAATAAGCTGTGACTGGTGAAGAGACTATCTGGTCATGGTGATCATCACGTCAGCCACTCCGAGGGGATGAAGTGGCCCTGACCCGCTTTCTAACTGGGCATTGTCCCCTAACGCACGACGTTTTACTCCAGCGAGGGTTCCAACCAGTAAATGATGCCTTTGGTGTGCAAATCACTGTACGCCACATTTTAATTCACAAGGAGACCATTATATTTATCTTATGTGTAGTTCGTACCTCAAATATCGCTCTGCCAGAACAGTTCGAGGCAGCGCTCAAAAACTTTCAAGAAAATCAACGTACAGGTGTTCTGAGAGTCTTTAATATTCAAAATCAACCACAGTATTTCCGTGGAACTTTGGCTCTGCGGTAGAGTGCATGCCACCCTCTTGGGCAGACTGGCCGATACTAATTTTTAAACAAAGCTGGATGTCCTATGAGCATTTCCGTGAATCGTAAAAAAATCTGTAGCACTTGAGTCTGAATCACTGATACATGTTTATTTTTGTCATTTTTTTCGTCTTATTTTCCGTTCAGTTCAAATAACTATATCATTTAACAATAAAATTCATCAAACATGTGCTAATTAACACATACGTAAGTATCATTTGTTATGAACAATGAACGTCACCTTATTTCCAATTATGTCTCACATACAGAAATCCAGTTTTCATTGCAGATATACTTATTTACCGATCTTTTACAAAACACAGTGAATAAAGATTGTTTAAATTAAAAACATTTCACATTACATCTTTCACAAAAATTTTATGCTTCAGAGAAATGCTCATAGAACATTCACATTTGTTCAAAAATGTCCACCAGCTGGTAATCCAACCCAAGCCACACACATATCAAGCGAGCATTGTACCTCATAGCCACACGACTCATTGAAAAAATGAGCTGTCCTTAAGGTATCAAAGATGGCCGAAAACTGCGAAGTCGATTTTATCAAGAATCTGTAAGAGTTGCATCGACATGCTCCGGGCGAGTGATTCGAGGGCGTGCTAGAAAGTAATTCCTCCGAATTTTTTATCCTGTTCTTAATATCGGCTGAAGTATTGCATGCCACGCATCTCACTCGGCCGATTTTCCCGCTTTGCTGACGCTAGTTGCAACCCTCTGCCGCTAGAGGGTTCCGAATTGTAGTGTGTAACATAACTATGTAGGTGCGTGAGAAACAGCGTGCTGTAATAGAGTTTCTAACCGCAGAAGAGTTCGTCCACTCATGGAGGACCCTCTCCTTCAGCATGGCAATGGTACACCACACACGAGTGCTGCGAAATCTGTAACAAGCCTACGCCATGAGTTCACTGTCACTGGCCATCCTCCATACAATCCCGATTTCGCCCCATCCGATATTCATCGTTTCCAAAACACGAAGAACGCCTTCGAGGACTCCACTTTGTTAGTGATGGAGTTGTGCAAGCAAAGGTGAGATTGTGGCTCCGTCAATGAAGTCAAACATTCTCCGGCGACAGTATCACCAAATTGTTATGATGCCGGGAAAGCGATTTTCAAGCAAAATGTCTCGCCTGCACGGGAATATACACTACTGGCCATTAAAATTGCTACATCACGAAGCTGACGTGCTACAGACGTGAAATTTAACCGACAGGTACGCCGTGCTGGATCCCAACGGCCTCGTATCACTAACAGTCGAGATGACAGGCATCTTAACCGCATGGCTGTAACGGTTCGTTCAGCCACGTCTCGATCCCTGAGTCAACAGATGGGGACGTTTTCAAGTCAACAACCCTCTGCACGAACAGTTCGACGACGTTTGCAGCAGCATGGACTATCAGCTCTGAGACCACGACTGCGGTTACCCTTGACATTGCATCACAGGCAGGAGCGCCTGCGATGGTGTACTCAACGACGAACCTGGGTGCACGAATGGCAAAACGTAATTTTTTCGGATGAACTCAGGTTCTGTCTATAGCATCATGATGATCGCATCCGTGTTTGGCGACATAGCGGTGAACGCACATTGGAAGCGTGTATTCGTTCTCCATACTGGCGTATCACCCGGCGTGATGGTATGGAGTGCCATTGGTTACACGTCTCGGTCACCTCTTGTCCGCATTGACGGCACTTTGAACAGTGGACGTTACTTTTCAGATGTGTTACGACCCGTGGCTCTACCCTTCATTCGATTCCCGCGAAATCTGACATTTCAGCAGGATAATGCACGACCTCTTGGTGCAGGTCCTGTACGGGCCTTTCTGCATACAGGAAATGTTCGACTGCTGCCCTGGCCACCAATTTCTCCAGATCTCTCACCAATTGAAAACGTCTGGTCAATGGTAGACGAGCAACTGGCTCGTCACAATACGCCAGTCACTACTCCTGATGAACTGTGGTATCGTGTTGAAGCTGCATAGGCAGCTGTACCTGTACACGCCATCCAAGCTCTGTTTGACTCAATGCCCAGACGTATCAAGGCCGTTATTACGGCCAGAGGTGGTTCTTCTGGTAACTGATTTCTCAGAATCTATGCAGCCAAACTGCGTGAAAATGTAATGACTTGTCAGTTCTAGTATAATATATATGTCCAATCAATACCCGTTTATCATCTGCATTTCTTCTTGGTGTAGCAATTTTAATGGCCAGCAGTGTACTTAATGGATCTACAGGTACAGATTTTAGACGAATGGTTGACGACATAAGGAAGTTTGGGTCTGGCCGTAAGTCGTGCACGGGCAGCCAGATGGTAAGCCGACCGCTCGCGATTAGCGGGAAATCCGGGTTCGAGTCCCGCTCCGGCACAAATTTTCACTGTCGTCATTCCATTCTACAGCTGATTGTTGTCCATATTTGCAATTAAGAGTGCGTTTAATGTATTTATCCGCTCCTGTCGCCTTATCCATGTTGGGGCAAATAAAAGTCCAGGACAGAAAGAAACACTCCAGAGGAAAGGAAATACAGTACTAACATCACTGTAGAAGACGTTGAAAGTGACCACCACTTATCCCTTGGCACTTTTGGGTCCTACTCAGCAAATTGCTGAAGGCGGATCGAAATTTGGCTGCTGGAATTGCCGCAGTTTCATCCGAAATGTTCTCCTGTAGGTCTTGAAGACTGTGAGGGTTGTTGCGATACACCGTAGACTTGAGGGCTCTCCACGAAAAGTAATCGCATACTGACATACCATATGACCTGGGAGTATGGTGAAAATCTCCTCTACTAGCAATGCTTTCCAAAAAAAGTTCATTGTTTGTTGGGAAAGCAAATGCGTTTATCCTCTGCTGTCCTATATAATACATCACACAATCGAAACAGCTGCTACAGTCACTTCTAGCTGATGTCATATTCATTTTTCATGTAAAACTTTTAAAATACAACCATTCCAAAAAAAATGGTTCAAATGGTTCTGAGCACTATGGGACTCAACTGCTGAGGTCATTAGTCCCCTAGAACTTAGAACTACTTAAACCTAACTAACCTAAGGACATCACACAAATCCATGCCAGAGGCAGGATTCGAACCTGCGACCGTAGCGGTCGCGCGGTTCCAGACTGTAGCGCCTAGAACCGCTCGGCCACTCCGGCCGGCCATTCACGTATCTCGTTCTTTGTGCAGCAATTTTCACAAACAGTATCTTAGTTTTAAATTTACTTTATTGTTATTTTATTTTATTCGTGGCTTTGGTAAACGATCCACTCAATCAGCCTCCGATGCACGATATGTTAGAAATTAAATCAAAAGACATGTAAGAGCGCGCGCGCGCACACACATAAAACCACACGCACGCGCACACACACACACACACACACACACACACCGACTTTTTCTTGAATTCATCGTTGAGTTTTATCTGTACTAGTAGGAAATAGTGCAACGTCATCAGCGAAACGAAGATGATTCGTATATGTTCCATTAACTCGTCTTTGTCTTCTTAGCTTTTGAATCTGAAAGCTTAATCGAAGACTGCTGAGAACGTAATGTAATTAACAAAGAAACGAGTCCACGGAATACTCCACTCCCACGACTGTCACGCGCAGTTGCAGTTCAAGTTGGTAATCTACTGAGTCTGAGGACTTCCACGTTCCACTGAGTTAATTCATCAGAGACGGCGCACACTGCCAAGACGGGCGTCGGGCCGTTTCTCGGGAAATAATTCAGATGTTATTCAACTGAAACGGAAGGCAACAGGAAAAAAGACAAGTATTGTGGCACCTGTCCAAACTTCACAGCGGTTTACAGCCATTTGTACGTCAACCGGCTAAGGCCACATATCACGTCTTTGAGTCTGCTCCTGACCTCAAAAAGGAAACTTGTGAATGTTCCCCCCTCGCCCCCCCCCCCCTTCTACACCAAGCCAGAAGCGTTTGGAGAGGCCCACTGCAAGGCACTTGGAAATCGGGTTTCCCTTGTGCCTTTCGTTTTTGGTCTGAAATTCCATTCTCACTGTCAGGAGCGGTGGGGAGGAAAAAATGAAAGCGAAGCGAGACCGGCTGGAGAGTGCAGGTGTTCAGGTGGGGCGGCGAGTGTGTGTGACTTACGGAGCCGCACAATCACCGCAGCGGCAGGCGGCCACGCTCCGGACCGACTGCCGTTCACCTGCGTGTGCACAAAGCGGCCGGACGAGAAGACGGGGGGGGGGGGGGGGGGGGGGCATTCTGCGTGTTTCCACGCAGGGCTCGGGGAAACAGGTGCACAACATGTGAGAACCAGCGGAATAATACTTGCAGTCGGAGGAGGAGGATCGGAAAGGCATGCATAAACTGGATGCAAAAGTCAGTCCGAGACCGATTGCTATTAAAGGAGCTGGCCTTAACGCTGCCACCACAATATCCTTATTGCCCAAGTCAATATCACTTATTTCCCTATAGAGAGGTCCTCTGAAATTTCCTGGCAGGTTAAAGCTGAGTGCCGGATCTGCATTCATACGCGAAACCTCACCCATGTGGGCAATTCACCTACCACTTTTTTCTATGTACACAACTTTTGGTCTACGCACTGTCGTACAAACTGCACTTGAAATTACGTAAAAGAAGCAAATGACAGAGGCAAGATTTGCAAGAATGTAAATTTTCACTTCTGCAATGAAAAAGTTGCTACTACCTCTCATCGAACAATACTTTAAAGCATTCACGAAAGAGGAACTAACATCAAGTATATTGTCACGTAGAAGAAGGTGTAATTTGATGAATAACGAACACTAACTTTACTTAACGAAGGTTTATTCAGCACTTGCAAATACAAGAGCGCGAAGTGAGCTGCCTCCGGCTAGAACACATACAGTATATATACAGCTACAGAACATTCCAGCACAATGACTCTTGACACCTGTGGACACTTACAGAATGCACTCGAACCGAATATAGAAATTAAAATTGTACAGTCCAGATGAGTTTTGAACTCACGACCCTGCATCCGACAGTTCAGAATCATGATCACTACACCAGAGTGCTAGTCAGCTTCTTCTGCGACAATATTTTATTTATGAGAGCTCTTCGGAAAGTAAGATCCGATTGGTCGTAAAATGAAAACCACAGTGAATATTCCATGAAGCTTTGCAGAGATGTGTTGGACAATGTCTCTAGTATGCACGTCGACCACGTCACGTCGCCCTTGTCAGTTCTGAGCGCACAGTGATTTAAGCATGTCTATAAAATAGTGTCTCCCGTCAAGCACGAATTCCTGTGAGAGATTTCTCCTGAAATCATGCAGCCCACACAACGTAACTGTTGTGCATTTCCTCCTTCATGACAGTTCTCTGCTGCACACTGCATGGGCTATGAGGACACTCCTGCGATGTTTTCGATGAGGAATGTTTGACCGCCCACCATACTGCCCGGACTTGGCCTCTCTGATTTTCATCTGTGCTCACATGTACCACTGCCTATGAAGACAACATTTTAATACAGACAACAAGCTACAGATCAGCGTAGAGAATTGGCAGAAAGCGCAGGCGGCTGCCTTCTATGACGAGGGTACTAGAATGTTGGTACAATGCTACGACAAACGTCTCAGTTTGAGCAGCAACTACGTAGAGAAGTAACTCAAACAAAACATTTCTGATTTTAACTCTGGTCTCCATTTCATGACCGATTGGACCTTACTTTCCGAATAGTCCTCGTATTTATTTATCGGCTTTTGGTTTCATGACCGTACAGCCAACCATAGCTAATACATGTCCCAGTCACGTTAATATGACCACTGCCTACGTTCGATATCAACGTGCAACAACAACTCACAAACGGCAGATGGCAGCACTAGCAGTGGAGGGTATATAAAGCATGTAGGGGGACGCAGGAAACAGTGCAGCAGTTGCCGTAATGAGCGATTTATCAGACATCCAAAAGGGCATGACCATTGGAGTTAGGGCTAAAGATGGAAGTGTTTGCGTATCGCCGTGGTTGAAATATACCGTGCATGCCAAAATTGTTCTATTTAAAACTTTCGCCGAGGCAACTGCGGTGCACGGCAGGCCATAGATGACGAGGATGAGCGACGGCAGCGGAGATATGGCACTGTTAAGTAACTGGCTGCCCAGATGAACCAAGCGGCTATCAACAGTGTCTCCTCCACGATTGTTCGGATTCCCATGGCGGTTACGTCTGAAAGCAAACGCGCTGCAACCAGGACGGAGCGTTATGGTCTTGTAAATGTTTTCGTGATATTCCCTATGTCAGGAGTAGTCAACCTGCCACCTACTTTTGTATCTCTGTTGGTAGTAAAATTTCCTCCCGCTCATCGACTGCACAGCAATGGAAATTTATAAACTAGGGAAGTAATTTACTTTATAAAATTATAGCAAGATAAAGCATTTAATAACAATTGATTACCAAATACTTCATGTCAAAAATTATTGAAAACCTGATGAAAGTGTTTTTAAAACCCCTACAGCCTAGCGCCCAATAGTGGGTGGTAGGGACGAACTTGACTATCACTGCCCTAGCTGATCTCGTCATTCTGGAAAGCACAGTGCATCAGCCCTTGGGGACCAGCTCCATCCCTACAAGTAGTTTGGTTTTTCTTTGGCTTGATGGTACCTACCAGCAGGACAGTGAAAGGTGTCACAGCTCGCAGAGTCCGCGCATGGTTCGAAGAGTGCCAGAGCGAGTTTTACGTACTCCGCTAGCCACCAAACTCCCCGGATTTAAACAAAATTGAGAATCTGTAGGACCACCTCGATCAGGCTGTTCGCACTGTCGATCCTCGACCGAGAAACATAGCGCAGTTGCCCACGGCATTGGAGTCGGTATGGCTGCATATCCCAGTCGCTACCTTCCAGAAACTCACTGACTCTCTCTGTACACGTCTCTCACTGCGAAAGGTGGTTATATAGGCTTTTGACAAGTGGTCACACTAACGTAAATGGAGAATGTACATATTAGTAAAAACTGTCAAGTGTCTACAAATTTAAATCTATTTGTAGCAAAAGTAGCATAACTTTTATAAAATTAGTGTCTATACATTACGCCTATTTATGTACAAAATTTATTAAAGTCAGTAACAACAAGAGGTTTATTACTTATAACTAAACAAAATGTGTGCAAGTACATTTCACTTTATTTTGTAGGATGTGAGGTCCACCAGTTATGCAAAACACCGTTTTTTCTAAGTACCCAAACATGTTTCAGCACCACTTTGCCATCATCAGTAGGTTTCCATTTTATTTATTCGGTAATGTGAACATTTTTATTAAATTATTACAAAATTATGTGGATGTTTAGTTCAAATAATAGTTCGTTTCTTTCTGTTAATACCTTTACACATGGTGTGCACGATTTTTCCAGATCACTTGTATATTATTTACTACAGGTAGCTTGTCATCTGCAAACAAACGACGTTGATGAGAAATCTTACTAGGAGTTAACCTATCATCTAGAATGTAATTTAGTTTCTCGCGATATTTCGCGCCTTTATTCGGTTTTACTTACGTTTTTCGTGTGGTTAGCCCTTTTTTCTCCGCATCATGATGAGATGTCGTGATGCACACGTAAATATAGCACTTATTTTCCACAAATAAGGTCGTAAAACTCTTTTCACTTCACCAAAACACAGCGTGATTGCGGTTTGTTGTGTGTCCCAGCCCAGTCAATGCTAATTTGTTCACCTGAGTTCGGCGCCAAATTCGAATTTTGTTCACTGTTTCCTGTACGCTTCTTAGCTGTTTCTGTCGTCTTTTACATGGTGTTCCTTTTGGGTGTAAATGGCGAGTCTTTGCAGATTGTAGTGTATCCATTTTTCGTGTGTGTGTGTGTGTGTGTGTGTGTGTGTGTAGACTTTATCTGTTTGTGTTGTCTTTTTTGTAAAGTTCCTTTAACGTAGATTAGATTAGATTAGATTTACTTTCGTTCCAATTGATCCGTAGTGAGGAGGTCCTCCAGGATGTGGAACATGTCAGAAAAACAACAATACATGACAAATATTTAAACTAAAACAAATAAGCTAATGTACCATTCCACAGGTCCCAAGTGGAATGATCGTCATTTTTTAATGAACACTAAGAGTCATTTTACAAATACTATTGCACTGAATTTAAAATAAAAAAGTTTTATATTTATTTATAAGGTAAGAAACATGTAATACAACTACTGTAATACTTATTTACAATGAACACATTACTGCACTGAAATGGTGCAGAAGTTAGATTATACTTACACACACACACACACACACAAATTTTCAGTGAACACATTACTGCACTGAAATTGTGCAGAAGTTATGTTGTACTTATATACAAATCAGTTGGTTTTCCTCAGAAATTCATCAATGGAGTAGAAGGAGTTGGCCACCAATAAATCCTTTAGGCTTCTCTTAAACTGAATTTCATTGGTTGTTAAGCTTTTTATGGCTGCTGGCAAGTTATTGAAAATGTGTGTTCCTGAATAATGCACACCTTTTTGTACAAGACTAAGTGACTTTAAATCCTTGTGAAGATTATTCTTATTTCTAGTATTGATTCCATGAATTGAGCTGTTGGTTTGAAAAAGTGATATATTTTTAATGACAAATTTCATTAAGGAATAAATATATTGGGAAGCTGTAGTTAGTATCCCTAGTTCCCTAAACAGGCTTCTGCAGGATGTTCTTGAGTTCACACCACATATAATTCTTACTGCACGTTTTTGTGCCCGGAAAACTTTAGCTTGGCTTGATGAATTACCCCAGAAAATAATCCCATATGACATTATGGAATGAAAGTAAGCATAGTATGCCAGCTTTTTCATTTTTATATCCCCTATGTCTGACAAAATTCGCATTGCAAACAGAGATTTGTTAAGACGCTTCAGCAGTTCTGTGGTGTGCTCCTCCCAGTTGAATTTATTATCAAGCTGTAATCCCAAGAATTTAACACCGTCCACTTCTTCTATCTTCTTGTCATCATATGTTAGACATATACTCTTGGGACACCCCTTACAAGTTCTGAACTGCATGTAGTGTGTTTTTTCAAAGTTTAGTGACAAAGAATTGGCTAGGAACCAGTGATTAATGTCTACAAATATTTTATTGCCTGATCTTTCTAAGACTACACTTGATTTGCTATTTATTGCAATGTTTGTATCATCAGCAAACAAAACAAACTTGGCATCTGGTAATGTTACTGATGAAAGGTCATTGATATACACAAGAAAAAGTAAGGGCCCCAAAATGGAACCTTGTGGGACCCCACATGTAATTAGTTCCCAGTTGGATGATGCCTGATAGCTTGATACATGTCTCTTTCCTAATAACACCCTTTGTTTCCTGCCAGAGATATAAGATTTGAACCATTTTGCAGCATTTCATGTTACACTATAATATTCTAGTTTACTTAAAAGGATATTGTGATTTACACAGTCAAATGCCTTTGACAGATCACAAAATATACCAGTTGCCTGCAATTTTTTGTCTAATGAATTAAGTACATTTTCACTGTAAGTGTAGATAGCCTTCTCAATATCAGAACCTTTTAGAAATCCAAACTGTGACTTTGACAGTATGTTATTTGAGATAAGATGGTTATAAAGACGACTGTACATTACTTTTTCGAAAATTTTTGAGAATGCTGGCAACAGTGAAATTGGACGGAAATTTGATGCTATTTCTTTATCTCCCTTCTTAAACAGTGGCTTAACTTCAGCATATTTCAGCCATTCGGGAAATATTCCACTGATAAACGACTGGTTACACAGATAGCTTAATATGTTACTTAGCTCAGAATCACATTCTTTAATTAACTTTGTTGATATTTCATCATACCCACTAGATGTTTTTGATTTTAAAGATTTTATGATGGACATTATTTCTGTTGGGGTAGTGAGGGTCAAATTCATATTATGGAAGTTACTTGAAATGTCTGGTCTAAGGTAATCCATAGCAGCATCTACCGAACCTGACAACCCCATCTTTTCAGTAACAGTTATAAAATGTTTGTTAAAAAGTTCTGCAACACTATACACATCTGTCACCAATGCATCATTTACTCTTAATGCTATTTGTTCCTCTTCATGTCTGGTTCTACCGGTCTCCTCCTTCACTATATCCCATATTGTCTTTATTTTGTTATCTGATATGACTATCTTTTCCTTGTAATATATTTGCTTTGACATCCGTATTACAGTCTTTAATATTTTGCAGTATTTCTTATAATGTGCTATAGCATCAACATTGGAAATGTTTCGGATTGACAGATACAGTTTTCTTTTTGTTTTACAAGATACCCCTATTCCTCGAGTAATCCATGGCTTCTTTGTAGACTTTGCTCTAACCTTGGTAAGTTTTGGGGGAAAGCAGTGTTCAAATAAGGTAAGCACTTTATTAGCAAAAATGTTATATTTTTCATTCATGCCATGAGCACTGTAAACATCAGTCCAGTGAATGTCTCTGAGGAGTGTCCTAAAATAATCAATTTTTGGCTTACTGATTACCCTCTTGAGCTCAGATTTAACAGATTTTATATCCTGTTCAGTATTAACATTTAACAGAAGGAACTGCATGTCATGGTCTGAGAGGCCATTGACTATTGGTTTTGTAATATAATTTTGTTCATTTGACTTTTCTATAAAGATATTATCAATGGCTGTTTGTGAGCAAGTGGTTATCCTAGTGGGGAACTTTACTGTGGGAATTAAGTTGAATGATAGTGTTACTAACTCAAATAGGTTCTTATTGGGAGAGTCTTTAAGGAAATCTACATTGAAATCACCAGCAACCACTATTTCTTTGTTTTTGGTTGTTAAATGGGCCAGTACAGCTTCAAGGTGGTTTACAAACAGATTAAAGTTACCTGCAGGTGCTCGATATACACTTAATATTATGAAAGATTTTTTGTGAAAATCTAATTCTGTTGCACATGCTTCCATATGCTGTTCTAAGCAAAATTTATGAATGTCTATGTTCTTAAATTTATGACAGTTCCTGATGAATGTGGCAACTCCTCCTTTCTCCATTTCTGATCTACAATAGTGAGATGCTAACCTAAACCCTGTAACACTTAAAAGTTCTATACCAGTGGTCACATGATGTTCAGAGAGGCGGATTATGTCAGCTGGGTTTGAAGACTCTAATTCATCTATGCAGATAGTTAATTCATTAATTTTATTTCTCAGTCCTCGAATATTTTGATGCAATAAAGATAGCTGACATTTCACATTGACTGACTTAAAATTGGATGGAGTTAAAATATCTGCTGACAGTTGAAAATTCTTAACCAATGGCTGTTTATGTTGATGTAATAAGCTGGAATTATGTTTTTTGATTTCTTTCTCAAACTGAAGGTTTGTCTCAGTTCTAACCTCTCTTAAAATTTGTTTTCTTTCTGTCCTCCCTACTCTAAAAAAGGGTCTTTTCTGAATCCTATAACCACTGGTATTTTACCACTCATGACAGTGCCTCCCCCCTTTAACTTTCCTGCTATTTCCCCAGCCAATTTACCCTTCCCCTTCCTGTTGAGGTGAAGGCCATGCCTAGTATAATCCCACCTACTGACAGAATCAACATGAACCACACCAATGTGTGACCCCGCACCCGACATGAGCAGCCGTTCCAGCTCCAAATTAACTCTCTTGACAGAAGAGTTCAAATGAGGTCGGTCATGGCGCCCAAGAACAGATACAAACTCAACACTGGTATGCCTCGGTGCTGATGCAATCTTCGCCAGGTCACACTCTATGCTGTACCCAGGATCTCTGTCAATACTGTTACCTGCCCCACCCACTATGACCACGGTGTCTTCCTTAGTGAAATCTTTGCAAAGTGATCCTAAATCCTCTGTCACCTGCTCCAGACCAGCACTAGGTTTAAAAAAATTGGTGACCTGGTATTCTGATCCTAGTTCATCCTGCAAGAGTTGGCCAACACCTCTTCCATGGGAACTACCTAACAACAACACTTTCTTTCTCTTTACTGATTTCCCTACATTCTTACTTTTCAATTTGCTGCTGAAAGTTTGTTGTGCCCTGTCTACACCTGTAACTGCTTGAGGCTCACCAGCTTCTAACTGAAGCAACAGGTCAAATCTATTTTCCACATTCACCATAAAGCTGTCAGACAAAGTTCTAGGCCTGTTCCTCCTGTTGCCTGTTGCCACTTCCCACCTCTCTTTACCCTTCTCCCTCCTTAACCTGTCAAGATCTCCTCTGGCCTTGTCTAACTCAGCCTGAAGGGCAGCAATTTTCCCCTCCTGTTCCAGTATCTTCCTATCTCTACTACAAATCCTACAAAACCACTGATGAGTCTCATTTACTTCCCCTATTCCCACGCCACTACAGTCACCCACATGGAAAAAACTACAGCACCCATCACACCAAAGCCCCGACCTAACAATTCTACGGCAAGTCAAGCACTTTTCACTCATGATAAACGTAATAATTTATTAAGAATAAGTCAGTTAAATTACAGATAAACACGAAAATATGGTTACACAAATTTGGCCTATACGCAACTGTGTGTAAACAAAAACAAAAGTGCAAAGTTTCTGAAACAACAAGTTAAACTTTACGCTACTTTCCGGAAATGCTAGTTAAATAATGAAGAGGTACGCTAAGTTAAATTGCTGGAGAGAGCAAGGAACAACTAAACGAAATTCTATAGATTTGCTGCAGCAGAACGTAAACAGAAAATACGACTGTACGGTCTTTTCGCGTTTTCTGCTATATTACGTAATGAGAAATGAAACCTTTAATGGTACACTTAAACGGCACACTAATACACTTATTTACCACGTAATCAGTACTAATCTATGTGTTTTATAATCTAAAATAACTTATCTTTACGAGAACACCAAACCTCGCGCTAGTCGCTTGGCTGCAGGGCTTGCTACTACCGATACAGCTAACAGCCAAACTTCAAGTGCCCTTGCAGAATGTAGTATATTCATTTCAGACCTGTTTTCCTTCTGGTATTGCCTTCTGTATGTGTAAGTTCTCCTCAATAGTCAATTTGCTGTATAGGCTGTGGTTGGGTTTTAGTATTCGTAAGTCTTTTTTCTATTGTGGTTGGGTGGTGACTGTGGGCTACAAGGTGGTCAGCAAATATGCTATGGGAGCTGTTGCTTTTTAAAGCTCTGTGATGTTCAGAATATCTGGTTTTGAAATCATGCACACCAAGTGTAAAGGTATTAAAAAAAGGAACGAACTATTGTTTGAACTAAACATCCACATAATTTTGTAAGAATATAATAAAAATGTTCACATTACAGAATAAATAAAACGGAAACCCACTGATGATGGCACAGTGATGCTGAAACATGTTTGGGTACTGAGAAAAAACGGTGTTTTGCATAACTGGCGGACCTCACATCCTACAATTTTAACTGCAAACACGGCCAACACAAGGAACTGCAAATCCAAATGATGAAGTTTCACTTTATGTTTCTTCTGGTGTACTGGGTAATTCGGGGCTGTCCTCCAGGCAATGCAATCCTTCGTTTCCGCTCTGCCCACACAGAATGGCCGCTCTCGTGGATGGTAACGTGTTGCCGACCTCCTCTTACCCCATATCCCACTCGCCGGATCTAGAGTTTGACGCATATGATTATACAGACACTCCAGATTCCTTGAGAGCTATATGTGTGAGTGTATAGACCCTAACGTCTGTTGTTTCCAACAGAGTGGTAAAGCAGTGGAGGCCTTCCTACCCCATATCAATCAGTTGATTTAATGTCCCATCTATCCTGCCTTTTCGGAACATCCTTATACTATACAGTTCATGCCCTCTTCATGTCCGAAAGTGCAAAGAACGTTGTCGGTCAGTCTCAGGCGACATAAATGTTGTTTAAAAAGACCATGAATGAATTTCATTCATCGCTGTATAAGAGCCTCTTGACACCGTGTGATTCATATACTAAAGCGTTGATGGGTGTATCGCTCTATAACATTTCTCTTTGTCGTTGGTTTGTCTGCTCCACTCCTCATCCCACCTCAAACTAATGCTTTATTGTCTATGCCTTCTTTTTCTTCTTCTTCTTCTTCTCTACAAGTACTGTTGGTCACTTTCAGGCGATGTAAATGTTTTTTGAAACGACCGTGATTGAATTTCGTTCATGCAGTGGTTGTATGAAACCCTATTGATAGTATGTGCTACATATACCAGTGTTTTGACGGGATCACAGGGTGTATCGCTCTACAACTTTCCCCTTTGTCGTTGGTTCATCTGTTCCTTTCCTCATCCCACGTCATTAGAATCGTCCTTTTAAGTCATTGCAAAAGTCTATGTGCAATACCTTTCGATGCCTTGTTTAGTGAGTTGGTCGGCCTATTCGTTGCCTTTGTGGCCTTTGACCGGGATTAATATTATTTCTCTTTGCTGACTCTGTAGCCTACTGACTTGCTGTTTTACGATTAGGTTGTTTTGACGCTGTGTAAAATGGTTATTCAAGATCATGACTGTATGCTCAGAAGTCGGTCCGGAGAACCCCCTGCGCAAAGTGGTGCGCGCTACAGCTCTACCGTATCCCTCGCACAAATCAAAGTGAGCTATCTGAATGATACCCCTGATAACCTTTTAGAGCACCCAAAAATACTATATACAAATGCTGCAAAAAAGGCAAATGGCATCGGATGTGCTTTCATAGACCAGACAATACAAGCTTAGGAATGTTATATATTATCCGTAGATATGACTATTACGACGGCGGGGCTAGTAACCATTTTAGAAGCACTTAAGAAAGGAGGAAACTGTTTTGAAGGCACTAAGTGTTTTTGTGTTAACATATACTTTCTTCCGTACCTAGACCTTGTAAATCATGCACTACGTCAATTGTCACTTTCCTATGCATTGTGCCCCTGATGTTCCCGTCCAGTTCAATACATTCAGGGCTACTGCATCTTTCTTTACATCGTCTTCCCATCTATTTCTTGCCCCGCCTTTTCGTTATAATATGGGCAATGAAAGCTAGCTTAGAAAGCTGCGTCTCTGATATACGGATTACGTTCGAGTATTTTGCTCTTTTGCCTGGTTCATAATCTCATGAAGTTCAGTGTTGTTCTCCCAGTATCTCCGTTTCTCGCCGGGCGTAGAGCTATCTCATCGCCTGTCTTTCAAACATCAGCTTTTGCATCTCCCTTTTATTTAGTGTTCAGCTTTCATTTTTGCATCCCTTTTAGTTAGTGTCCAGCTTTCTGGACCACAGAGGACAACGGGGCATATAACGGCATTTCAGATCTTCATTTTCGCAGAGTATGGTATCGCTTTACACTTGAACGTGTCTCTCAGGACATCTGGGGCCAGCAGAAATTCTTTCATTTGCATCTGATAACAACAATTGTACCAACTTCTCACACATCGGCAGACGCCGAGCCGAGCGTTTACGGTAGCAGCAGCAGTTGTCTTATGCACAGTAATTTAATTCAGTTTCTGTTTTTTTTTTTCACTTCTGCAAAGAAGTGAACTATACCTGCGTATTTTACTGTGTAGACTAGTGGTTAGCAAATTATTCAAAGTTTTCGTTTTTGTGTAAATCTTGGTGCATATCCTTGGGTAAGGCGGCCTTCTAGTGTAATTTTCCCGCTGCCAGAAGCTCCACGTCACGCCACTGAGATTACACCTCGTGCTGGTATATAGCATATAGTTTAGATCAGTGCGTTCTGGTTTCCATATTTATCTCGTGCAGTTTCTAGCAACAGGTAACTATAGATACTACTACTTCAGTAGAAAAATTTATTTCTGTTTATGAGCCTGTCGTCTCAGGGTATAGTGAGAAATCTGCAGAACAATTTTAGTGTTTCTTTATTCTCCTCGTTATATTTTTCTTGCATTTCAAACTCAGTAGCGCCATTTGAGATCTTATGTCTAAGTTTTACACAGTACGCTGTAGCTAAGGGATGCGCTTGTTGTGAGGAGAATTGGCTACTGTCCGTAAGCAACAGGAACCTGCGTTGTCTACCATCGACATGCTTCTGGCTGATGCTCAGGGTGCTGGTGACGAGACCTTGCGACACCTTTCGTGTCATTGGAATTTCCTGGTGACCCGGGTGTCGCTGCATCTTCTGATACGCTACATCTGACCTGTCTCTCCTCATTCGCAGGAGGATTCGTAACGGTTACAGCCAGAGCAGTTTCTCTTCGAAACAGCAGTCCATACAAGCAAACCAGTAGCTTCTTTACCTGCAGTTATTAGTAATGTTGGTACCTGCGCTATGCAGGGCTCTTTTTAAAAAGGATAGCTCGATGTAGTCGCAGGATCGAGCCGCACGCGTCAGGTTTCATGTCTTGCAGCTAACTCTCTGCAAATAATAATCTGAATCTGTGATCTTGCAGTCAAGTAATCTATACATTGGCTAGGATCGCGAATTAGTAACATGCATAAAAGCATAAAATAAAAGATAAACGAACAATTTAATAAAAAGGGTTGTATTTTAACGTCTACTACTATGTTGATGACAGAGAATCATGTTGAATAATGTTTACTCAAAAAGGACATATCCAATAAAAGGGAAGTGGTTCTATGATATTCAGTTAAAATACAAACAAAAATACCTTTATCAAATGCAATAAAGTTACGCTGAGACCGTTACGAGAATGGTAGCAAAATTCCCAAACTAAATAGTCATCGCAGATACGCGAATACTAAGTCCACTTCGTGCTCACATTACACGAAATATTCACCAGCTCAAAACATTTCCGAGCTCAACATGATGATTTACAAATTAATACACACGATAAAAGAATATTAACTCATACTCTGTCTATGCGCAGTTCCGTATTGCAAGCGAAAGAAGTTAGAGTCCTTCTCTGGAGCACATTCAGACCTCTCGAATTATAACGTCCCTTCAGTCGTATAACAGCGGCCGTTTACCGCCCATAATCGAACACCTCCACGTTCGAATCACGCACGTTACTGCAGACAGGTCTGTCTTCTTCAAGAACTCCACATAAAGTGTGCTGAATCGCTCCGTGGAGTTCTTCACTCGAAATGTTCCCTTCTCCATTTGACTACAGCGGTGTTCCGCCACTGTGCAACTCTCATTGGTTGAAGGCCACCCCAACCAAAAATGCATTGTTCTCAAGCTCTACCTCCACGAAAAATGCGTCGATCTCAAGCTCTACAGACATAATTTGATTCAACATGACTACTTTCCCGCAATTAACTAATATATTATAACAATATTTAAATAAAATGAATGTTATAAACATTCGGTTACATTCAGATCATTTACAATAAATGTATGGAATAGCTGGTTCATAAATAAATAAGCCATTATTCTTGCGCAAGTGTGCTCATGTCAAATGACAACAGATCGTCCTTAAGTAATTGTTTAAACAATTATTTATGTCTGCTTGACAGAAGCGTCTTCTGGCATTCTTTTCAATTGTGGTGTCCACTGACATTTGCGACTGACCACGTTTAAATTAGCGTAGTTTTTTAATAGCAATTGCTATCAACATTTAAATAATGTTACTGGCACAGTAGTTAACTATTCATTGAACAAAAACGCAAGTACGACAAAATATGAGGTATTAATGCTGCATTTATTTGCAGTGTAACTGTGGAGAATACAATGTTCTGACAAACATTTGCATAACGAAAGCGATATAAAAGACGTCGTAAATTAATAAATAAAATAGATGCAGGTACGTAGGTTTCAGGGATGATAGCTATAGTGCAATTCTATCACTGAGATATCGGCATGTTAAAATCGCTTTAAGCGATTAATTAATTCAGAGGTTCAGTGTGAAAATGTACCGGGTCATCAAAAAGTCAGTATAAATTTGAAAACTTAATAAACCACGGAATAATGTAGATAGAGAGGTCATAATTGACACACATGCTTGGAATGACATGGGGTTTTATTAGAACCAAAAGAAAACCACCCTCTATTGCTAGACTCGTGAAAGATCTCTTGCGCGCGTCGTTTGGTGATGATCGTGTTCTCAGCCACCACTTTCGTCATGCTTGGCCTCCCAGGTCCCCAGACCTCAGTCCGTGCGATTATTGGCTTTGGGGTCACCTGAAGTCGCAAGTGTATCGTGATCGACCGACATCTCTAGGGGTGCTGAAAGACAACATCCGACGCCAATGAGTCACCATAACTCCGGACATGCTTTACAGTGCTGTTCACAACATTATTCCTCGACTACAGTTGTTGTTGAGGAATGATGGTGGACATATTGAGCATTTCCCGTAAAGAACATCTTTGCTTTGTCTTACTTTGTTATGCTAATTATTGCTATTCTGATCAGATGAAGCGCCATCTGTCGGACATTTTTTGAACGTTTGTATTTTTCTGGTTCTAATAAAACCCCATGTCATTCCAAGCATACGTGTCAATTTGTACCTCTCTATCTACATTATTCCGAGAGTTATTCCGTTTTCAAATTTATACTTATTTTTTGATCACCCGGTATATCCGCTGTGTGATATAAACTTCTGTAGTTGGCTTGCTCTGAGCACTATGGGACTTAACTGGTAAGGTCATCAGTCCCCTAGAACTTTGAACAACTTACACCTAACTAACGCCGGCCGAAGTGGCCGTGCGGTTAAAGGCGCTGCAGTCTGGAACCGCAAGACCGCTACGGTCGCAGGTTCGAATCCTGCCTCGGGCATGGATGTTTGTGATGTCCTTAGGTTAGTTAGGTTTAACTAGTTCTAAGTTCTAGGGGACTAATGACCTCAGCAGTTGAGTCCCATAGTGCTCAGAGCCATTTGAACCAACCTAACTAACCTAAGGACATCACACACATCCATGCCCGAGGCAGGATTCGAACCTGCGACCGTAGCGGTCGCGCGGTTCCAGACTGTAGCGCCTAGAACCGCTCGGCCACTTTGGCCGGCTTTCTGTAGTTTTAAAGATATTGAAATACTGTTGTGTTATTGCATGTGCCTCATTTTTCGGAGATCGCAGATGTATTCAGATTTGCGCTAATATCTGACTGAGTTACTGTCGAATCTCAAAGACTTAGACATCTTCAAGATTTTCTGATACACCGCCGTTTCCTGGGACATCTCTCGCGCGAAGAACATGAAAGTAACGGACGTCCAAATTCCCAGCTTCGGGATTTTCCCCACATCCGGTCCTTTGCACGTGACTCGCCTGGAGCGGCCGTGTCGGCCCGCCAGCCCTGCGTCGTTCTATCGGCCCTGGGGCCGCACAGCTTCGCAAACAAATTCACCCTATCTCACACTAATCTAGGCGGCCGACTAGCTTGCCCAAATACGCGTAACGTCACACTCGACAGACGATGGCAGGCAGTGGTGGTCACGTGTCACTGGGCGCAATGAGAAAGAGGGGGCATGTCGCACGGCTTGCTCCCTATGCCTTATGCCGTCGGCACACGGACCGTGCTGTCGGACGTTAACGTTGAGCGTGCCAAGTTCAACGTGCTGCTGAACGCTCTGGAACGATGCGACTTGTGCATACGATACGTGGGCCCCAGCGTGGTATACGCGATCGCAACGCACTCCAGCGGCAGTAGAGGGATGTTTCTAGTTCGTAAATCACACTGTTTACTCAACGGGCATGCGTAAAATTTCCACGTTAGCTCTATTAAAACGCACATTTCCTCCATCGTCCACGAAAAGGAAGTACCATGTCCAATCAGTAAGGACACAGGCTTATAAAAGTTCCATTACAAACAATGCGGTACAAAATTGGAATACTTCTACGTATAAGATAAACATTATTTCATCATTCCTACATTTTAGTAAAAACCCAAGGTCAGTCTTACCTGATCACTGTTCCTACCCAGTAGCAGAATCTTTGCAACATGTCAATTACGAAGCGTAAAAGAAAAAGGAGCAAAATAGCTTTATACAAGTAGCGCAAGCTGTCCTGTAGATTAAGCTAATCGAACAAAGTCACCCGTCAAAAAAAGGTGAACTTATATTCACATAATATCAAATATTATAGTATATACTTATATTAAAGTATCAGAACCTAATAAAAACGCGAATGTTAGGAAAAAAATTGGAAGTGTCAAGACGCGAACTACCGCCCCAACTAACAACTACATAGGAAAAGTGCCGCCACTCATTACGCTTTTTTTCCAGTTGTTGATCGTTGTGTTTGGTCGTTGCGGACGTCACATGATATCCGTCCATGTTCGTTGTTGATTCTTTCACTCGGTTTTTTTATTACAGAGGCCAACCAGCTCTCTGACTGAACACGCTCAGCTACCGTGCCGTCAGTTTTTTTTTTTTTTCTTTTGTTCGTTGCATCTGCTCGGGGAGGACGTCGTAACACATCCGTTGAAGTTCTTTGTTGATCGATTAACTCAGTTTTTTTTATTAGTGAGGGCAAGATAACCCTCTGGCCGAACACGCTGAGCTACCGTGCCGGCGCTAAACCAATAACACACAACTTGCATCTAATCATATTATATTACCCCTTGCTGAAAACCTTAATCGCAGGTATCTTACTAATTGAAATTTAATTATAACAAACTGTACCAAGAACAATTTGTTTTGACTGGATCTTCAGTGTGTCGCTGCCTTCAAATAGCCTACTTTCATAATACGCAAGTTACAATAATTCTTTTGCCACGAATATGTTTCTCATTATTTTATTGGAACGAATCACACAGTCAACAACGGATTTTCCAGTGATACTCAATTTACTGGTGCTCAGAAACGGCATTTATACATATAGGCTTGAAATGAATGCTTCACAACTCTGTACTGAAGGGAGACCGCGTGCGTGCGACGTAGGTGGCGTTGTGGCATCTCATTGGTCAACGTTCAGACGCACGCTCAGAATATCTGACATGCCACATACTGTTCTGCACGTTCGGAAAGACTCCCGAACGTGCTATTCCACGCTATGACGTCAGAAACTCGGCACGCTCAACGCTCGGATGCACGTTCCGTGTGCCGACGGCTTTAGCAGCAGCTAGGAAGCGCTACCTAGTGTTGATCATAACTCTGAGCCAGCACTGGGTCAGCCAGCGGCCGACTTTCCTGCCCAGTCCGGAGAAGTGCAGAGGGTGAATATGCTTGTTGGTGAGAGCTCCTGTTAGGCGGTTGATTTGAGCCACTCACGGAAATACTAGGAGTACAACTTTGCTTCCGCCGTTTGCCGATAGGTGGTGACAACGGTAAGTAGCGGTCGAAAGAAACAGATCGCAGACGTCAGGCAGTAAGCTTGGATCTCGGTCAACATATCCTCATTCAAACATTAGTCGATTTGTGTCTGCATCATAAAGTTGTTCTTGTTTGAAAATGTCAGTTTACGTGCCTAATTCTCGTGATTTGCAGGAGGTGTCAAAAAATGTTCAAATGTGTGTGAAGCTTACACACTACTTAACCTAAATTATCCTAAGGGCAAACACACACACACACACCCATGCCCGAGGGAGGACTCGAACCTCCGCCGGGACCAGCCGCACAGCCCATGACTGCAGCGCCTAAGACCGCTCGGCTAATCCCGCGCGGGAGGTGTCACAATTTTGTTTCAGTATGAAGAAAACAGCGTCTGAGTCTCATCCAGTGCTCTCAAGTACGTATGGTAAGGACGCTGTTAATGAAAGAACGCGTCGTGAGTGGTTTCAACGCTTCAAGAACGGTGATTTTAACGTCGTAGACCGGCTTAGTGGTGGAAGAGAGAATCTTTTCGAAGATGCAGAATTGGAGACATTGCTGAGTGAAGACTCGCGTCAAACTCAAGAAGAACTGGCACGATTAGTGGGAGTGACACAGCAAGCCATTTCGAAACGTCTCAAGGCTATGGGTACGATTCAGAAAGGAGGAACTTGGGTCCCGTGTGAGCTGAAACCAAGAGACGTTGAACGGCGTTTGTGTGTTAATGAACAGTTGCTTCAGAGGCAAAAACGGAAAGGATTTCTGCTTCGCTTTGTGACAGGGGAAGAAAAATGGGTTCATTACCATAACCTTAAACGCTAAAAATCGTGAAGACATCCCGGCCATGCTTCCACGACGACGCCCAGACCGGATATTCACAGCGCCAAGATCATGCTCTGCATTTGGTGGGACCAGCTCGGCGTCATGTACTATGAGGTGTTAAAATCAAGTGAAACAATCACAGGTGCTCGTTACCGAACGCAATTAATGCATTTGGCAGAACATTAAAAGACAAACGGCCGCAATGCAGTGAGAGGCACGATAAAGTGACTTTGCAGCACAACAACACTCGACCCTAAGCTGCAAAAGAGGTCAAAACGTACTTGGAAACGTTAAAATGGGAAGTCCTACCCCACCCGCCGTATTCTCCAGACATATTCTGAATATCAGCTGTTTAGATCAATGGCACATGGCCTGGTTGACCAGCACTTCCGATCTCATGAAGAAGTCACAAATTGGATCGATTCGTGGATAGCTTCAAAAGATGAGCAATTTTTTCGATGCGGTATTCCTACACTGCCCGAAAATGGGAGAAAGTAGTGGCCAGCGATGCAAAAGTTATAAATCTTGTAGCAGGCCAGGCGGGAAAGAACACCAGTGTGTACCCGGTATGTTTGCCGGGGGGGGGGGGGGGGGGGGGGTCTCGTCCATGATGAGGAAGAGGCCCTGCCGGCGGCTATCGAGCGCACTGCCTACAACCCGCTGCATGTAGTGGCACATGTCGGCACGAATGACGCCTGCCACTTGGTTTCTGAGGCCATCTTCGACCCCCGTCGGCGAATGACTGGTTTGCTGAAGGCAATTACGAGTAGCATCGCACGGGGGATGCAGGCTAAGCTGTCTATTTGGAGCATCGTACTCAGGATTGATAGAGGTCCTCTGCTTTGGGGTAGAGTGGAAAGTCTAAACAGGAGGCTCAGACGACTCTACGACGATATCGGATGAGAATTCCTCGGCCTCCGCTACAGGGTGCAGGATTGTAGGGTTGTAGGGTTGCCCTTAGTAGGTCAGGCGTGCACCACACGCAGGAAGTGGCTACAAGGGTAGCCGATTACGTGTGGCATGCAAATGGAGCTTCTTTGAGTTAGAGAGGACCTCTCTTGGGATCAAAGACGATTTGCCTGATGAATTAGCAACAATGTCCTCAGGGAATGTTCGTCATCGCAGCTCTGAGATGTTGTTGTTGTGGTCTTCAGTCCTGAGACTGGTTTGATGCAGCTCTCCATGCTACTCTATCCTGTGCAAGCTTCTTCATCTCCCAGTACCTACTGCAACCTACATCCTTCTGAATCTGCTTAGCGTATTCATCTCTTGGTCTCCCTCTACGATTTTTACCCTCCACGGTGCCCTCCAATGCTAAATTTGTGATCCCTCGATGCCTCAAAACATGTCCTATCAACCGATCCCTTCTTCTAGTCAAGTTGTGCCACAAACTCTTCTTTCCCCAATCCTACTCAATACCTCCTCATTAGCTACGTGATCTACCCACCTTATCTTCAGCTTTCTTCTGTAGCACCACATTTCGAAAGCTTCTATTCTCTTCTTGTCCAAACTAGTTATCGTCCATGTTTCACTTCCATACATGGCTACACTCCATACAAATACTTTCAGAAACGACTTCCTGACACTTAAATCTATACTCGATGTTAACAAGTTTCTCTTCTTGAGAAACGCTTTCCTTGCCATTGCCAGTCTACATTTTATATCCTCTCCGCTTCGACCATCATCGGTTATTTTACTCCCTAAATAGCAAAACTCCTTTACTACTCTAAGTGTCTCATTTCCTAATCTAATTCCCTCAGCATCACCCGACTTAATTTGACTACATTCCATTATCCTCGTTTTGCTTTTGTTGATGTTCATCTTATATCCTCCTTTCAAGACATTGTCCATTCCGTTCAACTGCTCTTCCAAGTTCTTTGCTGTCTCTGACAGAATTACAATGTCATCGGCGAACCTCAAAGTTTTTACTTCTTCTCCATGAATTTTAATACCTACTCCGAATTTTTCTTTTGTTTCCTTTACTGCTTGCTCAATATACAGATTGAACAACATCGGGGAAAGGTTACAACCCTGTCTCACTCCTTTCCCAACCACTGATTCCCTTTCATGCCCCTCGACTCTTATAACTGCCATCTGGTTTCTGTACAAGTTGTAAATAGCCTTTCGCTCCCTGTATTTTACCCCTGACACCTTCAGAATTTGAAAGAGAGTATTCCAGTTAACATTGTCAAAAGCTTTCTCTAAGTCTACAAATGCTAGAAACGTAGGTTTGACTTTTCTTAATCTTTCTTCTAAGATAAGTCGTAAGGTCAGTATTGCCTCACGTGTTCCAACATTTCTACGGAATCCAAACTGATCTTCCCCGAGGTCGGCTTCTACCAGTTTTTCCATTCGTCTGTAAAGAATTCGGGTTAGTATTTTGCAGCTGTGACTTATTAAACTGATAGTTCGGTAATTTTCACATCTCTCAACACCTGCTTTCTTTGGGATTGGAATTATTATATTCTTCTTGAAGTCTGAGGGTATTTCGCCTGTCTCATACATCGTGCTCACCAGATGGTAGAGTTTTGTCATGAATGGCTCTCCCGAGGCCATCAGTAGTTCTAATGGAATGTTGTCTACTCCCGGGGCCTTATTTCGACTCAGGTCTTTCAGTGCTCTGTCAAACTCTTCACGCTGTATCTTATCTCCCATTTCGTCTTCATCTACATCCTCTTCCATTTCCATAATATTGTCCTCAAGTACATCGCCCTTGTATAAACCCTCTATATACTCCTTCGACCTTTCTGCTTTCCCTTCTTTGCTTAGAACTGGGTTGCCATCTGAGCTCTTGATATTCATACAAGTGGTTCTCTTCTCTCCAAAGGTCTCTTTAATTTTCCTGTAGGCAGTATCTATCTTACTCCTAGTGAGACAAGCCTCTACATCCTTACATTTGTCCTCTAGCCATCCCTGCTTCGCCATTTTGCAATTCCTGTCGATATCATTTTTGAGACGTTTGTATTCCTTTTTGCCTTCATTTACTGCATTTTTATATTTTCTCCTTTCATCAATTAAATTCAATATTTCTTCTGTTACACAAGGATTTCTATTAGCCCTCGTCTTTTTACCTACTTGATCGTCTGCTGCCTTAGCTCTGAGATAGAAAAGGTAAATATGATTTAAGTAAATTACAGGAGCATCCAAAGAAAGTTCCCACAATTAGTATCGCTTACTAAATGTTATAATGCACAGATAGTATTTGGAACAGAAAGTTGGTAGAAACCGGACGTTAATGACAACGAAATCCTAAGTTCAGATTGGAATATTTATCGTAAGGGTAGGTTAGTCGCCAATGATGGCGGCGTGTTTATTGGAGTAATGAATCGATAAAATCTAGCGAGGTTAATACGAACTCCCATTGTGAATTAATCTGGGTGAAGGTAAGTATCAAACATCGCTCAGAAATGGTAACTGGGAGCTTTTATAGACCGCCTGGTTCAAGAGCTCTGGTGGTAGAGCGTCTCAGACAGAACTTGCAGAATACCGTTAGTAATTTTCCTGATCACGCCGTTGTAATAGAAGGTCACTTCAACTTGCTAGGTATAGATTGAGAGTGTCGTACTAACATAACTGATACCAGAGACAGGGATACGGTGTGACATTGTCCTGGATGTCTTGTCGGAAAATTACTTTGAGCAGGTAGTTAGACAACTAAAACTAACGTTTTAGACGTCCTTGCAGCGAACAGACCTGAACTTATCGAATCGGTTAACGTAGAGCGATCATACAGCTATAATAGCATCAATGAGAAAGGGTCTTACAAAGACTGTTAAGAAAGATAGAAAGATATTTTTGCTTAGCACGAGCGACAGAATACAAATTGCAGAGTATCTGAGCTGTCAGCATCAAATATTAGGTGATGAGGACAAAGATGTGGAGAACAAATGGGAAAAAATTCAAAGGCATCGTGCAATATGTCCTAGACAAGTATGTTCCAGTAAAGTTTTAAGGAATGGGCAAGACCCACCATGGTTTAATTGCCGTGTTTAAAAACTGTTACAAAAACAAAGAGAACTTCATCTCAGATTGAAGAGAAGTTAAAACCTAGTTGACAAACAAAAACTGAACGAAGCAAAAATGAGCGTAAGGAGAGCAATGAAAAAAGCGTTCAAGGACTTTGAAAGTAAAACTTCGTCAAACCAATCTGAGTAAAATCTCTAAGTTTTGGTCGTATGTAAAATCAGTAAGTGGGTCAAAATCATCTATATTCATTCACTCAGTCGATTACAGGTCACCGAAGTGGTGTCAAATTGAAAGACCGGTACCCGGCGAACGGCCTGCCCGACGGAGGGCCCCAGCCATACGATTAAATAAATAAATTAATTAATATAATCTCATTTTCTTTCCTCAAAACATATTAGTACCAAATCCTTTGTAAATAATGTTGCCTCCACTACATGAAATTCATTCACGGTCGTTTTAAACGACTGACCGACAACGTCCTTTATACTTTCGGAGATTAAGAAGGCATGAACTGTATAGCATAAGGATATTCCGAAAAGACAGGATAGATGGGAAACTAAATCAACTGAGTGATATGGGGTACGAAGGCCTCCACAACATTATCACTCTGTTGGAAACAACAGACGCTAGGGTGTATAAACTCACACATATATTCTTTTCAAACCAAGTATATTGCCAGACTGTCCCACACACACTACTGCTTCTCTCTTAAAAAGAAGTAACCTATCTGACCAAAGAATATAATATTAGAGACGTTGAATACGTTTATCAAATTCGCAACTTCATCACAATTATGGCCAAAACTTCTTGGAAATCGACGTGGCAAATAGTACAGATCCGTTTCAAATTAGTTCTTCAGGTACACTATACTGTCGAAGGGCAGACCACGTGAGATAACATGGTACATCGAGGTCTACATACATACTTCGCAAGCCACCGTACGCTGCGTGGTAGAGGGTACCCTGTACCACTACTAGCCATTTTCCTTCCCGTTCCACTAGCAAAGAGAGGAGGGAAAAGCGACAGTTTATATGTCTCCGTACGAGTCCTCATGAGTCCAAACTTATCTTCGTAGTCCTTACCCAATCTATGCTTGCAACAGCAGAATGGCTCAGCAGTCAGCCTCAAATGCAGGTTCCCTAGATTTGCTCAATAGTGCTCCTCGAAAAGAACACCGCCTTCCCTCCAGTGATTCCTTGCGTGTTCTTCGAACCTACCGTAACAGATACAGCAGACCGCCTCTGAACTGCTTCGATGTCTTTCTTTAATTCGGTCTGATGCAGAGCCCAAACACTCGAACAGTACTCAACAATGGTTCGCACTAATGTCCTAAATTCAGTCTCGTTTGCAGATGAACCACTCTTTCCTAAAATTCTTCCAATAACCGAAATCGGCTATTCGCCTCCCCTACTGCAATCCTTACATGCTCACTCTACTTCATACTGCTTTGTAACTTTACTGCTAGATACTTAATCGACATGACTGTGTCAAACAACACACTGCTAATGCTGTAGTCCAACATTATAGGTTTGTTTCTCCTACTCATCTGCATTAATTTATATTTTTCTGGTATTAGAGCCAACTACAATTCATCACACCGCTAGAAATTTTGTCTGAGTCAACTTATGTCCCCCTACAATCATTCAACTTCTACACCTTGACGTACACCACAAAATCATCAGCAAACAACCGCAGATTGCTGCCCAACCTGCCGGACAAATCATTTATGCATACAGAGAATAATAGCGGTCCTGTCACACATCCCTGGGGCATTCATGATGATACCCTTGTCTCTGATGACCAGTCGCCGTCGAGAACAACGTACTGGGTTAAGAAGTGTTCGAGGCACTCACATTTCTGGGAATCTATACCGCATGCATGAGCTTTCATTGACAGTTGGCAATGGGATGCCGTGTCAAATGTTTTGCAGAAATCTAGGAATATGGATCCGCTTGTTCCCCTTCATCCAGTGTTCGCAGGATCTCATGTGAGAAAAGAGTAAGCTGAGTTTTTTACGAGCGATAGTTCCCAAAACCGTACTCGGTAATCGATCTTTTGCGGGTCCAGGAAAGAGAAGTGATGCGCTTAGCTGCCCACAGTGTTTCTCAGGGAGCAAGCGAGTTGTATGAATAGCATCGTGGTCCAAGACTTTTCACAAAAACATACTGATTGGTGGTAAAACTGACAAGCTTATGTTTTCTGCAGTCTACTGTCTCCAGCACAGAAAGGAAAACTGCTGGTGGCTTTTTCAGTACACCTGATCTAAAGCTATAATGCAGTCGTTTGCACTGCGTGTGGCGGATACAACAATGCGGGGAGTGGCGGTCCCGCCGATGCGTGCCCCGTGCTGTGCTGTGAAGGCCGTCGGTGCCTTTGAAGCTTCCTGACGGGGGGGAGGGGGGGGGGGGGGGGGGGGAGCGGCGGCCGCGACTCGCTAATACCGGCGGGAGGACAGCACTCACGCACGAAAACTAAGCCTGCCGCATCGGCTCACAAATACTCTGAATCTAGCCCGATAGACGGTACATTGTACCACTACTGGTCATTTCCTTTCCTGTTCCACTCACACATGGAGCGCGGGAAGAAACAAGTCTCTCTAGTCCTCACACGGGACCCGGTTTCTCTTGTTTCCGCAGTCCATACTAGGGCTGTTGATAAATATCAATACATCGGTGTTTTCAAAAACTATCAATTAATAGCTGCTGAATTTCTCTTTCGATATAACGCTATCTCGATATCAAAATGGCAATATTGAGAACCAATTTTATTATTATTTTTTCCACAATTTTCGGTATTTGAAGTTGTTTTTTTTGAATCTCAAGTAGAACTTAATTTCATTTTCCGTGTGTGAAGGAGTCTTATTACTTTTTGAGTTTCCATCACGTCCAATCTTTCTCTTTGGCCGCGTGAAGCAAGTATATGTGGCACGAAAGAAGCAGTCGGACAGCACTGGTGGGTGGCGGTGTGTATGGATTAACAAGATTTTCGATGTGAAGAAGAAGCAGCACACCAGTTGCGTTAAAAACCAATTCTAATGCAACTTGAGTGCTATTTTATCACACGGGCATTCTTCAAAAACAGCTGCTGAAAATGATGAACGAAAATCTAAATGACAGGGTTGGTCCTTGCGGAGGGTGGAGTCGTGAGAGGAGAAATGCTGACATAATCAGAGCTCGGCACTGCCAACAGAAACTGCAACGTTTAGCGTTGGCAGAAAAGAAAAAGAGGGAAGTCGACATGAAGTGTTCCATACAAATCCCATATGTAACGAAACAGAATGAGGGACCCGTCGCACACTTTTTATTGTGCCACTTAGATGCAGTTACCATTGATAGCAAAGTGGTTCAAATGGCTCTAAGCACTATGGGACTTAACATCTGAGGTCATCAGTCCCCTAGAACTTAGAACTACTTAAACCTAACTAACCTAAGGTCATCACACGCATCCACGTCCGAGGCAGGATTCGTACCAGCGACCGTAGCAGGCGCGCGGTTCCGGACGGAAGCGCCTAGAACCGCTCGGCCACAGCGGCCGGCTGTTAGCAAAGTGCTTATCGCCAGGCGTGAACGTGCATCTTTTCCTTTCAATTCTTGCCCTATGGGGAGGCAGGCTGTTAGCTTGTTGATGCACAGAACATCTAATAATAAATCAATACTTAAACATACAGCTCTAAAACTAGCAGTATATTGACAATATACAGCTGATATTTTTATGGGCAGGTACGCAGTATTTCCTTTGTCAATATATCGATATATATTAACATTATTTCGATATGTCTGTAGTCTATACCGAGTTTACATATCGATATGTCGAATTCAAAATGTTTCAAATGGCTCTGAGGACTATGGGACTTAACATCTGTGGTCATCAGTCCCCTAGAACTTAGTACTACTTAAACCTAACTAACCTAAGGACATCACACGCATCCATGCCCGAGGCAGGATTCGAACCTGCGAACGTAGCGGTCACGCGGTTCCACACTAAAGCACCTAGAACCGCACGGCCACAACGGCCGGCCTATATCGAATTCCCTGTGTTATTAAAAATATTAACAGTTCTAGTCCTTACGCGAGATGTTTGTTCGTGGCAAGAGCATTGTTCCGCAGTCTGTCGCAAATGCCCGTTCTCCACACTCTCTGAATAGTGGTTCGCGAAAGGAACGCTCTTTTGCCTCCAGGATTCCCGTATGCGTTGACGGGCATACACGCAATATTCGTGCGTTAGTCGAGCCTGCCGGTAAGAGTCTAACGACATACCTCTGAATTTAATCCGAACACTCGAGCCATACTCAAGAATGGCTCGCACAGTTGTTCTGCACATCTTCTCCTTTATAGATCACCTACGCTTTCCTTCAATTCTTCCAGTAAACTGAAATCGACCATTCGTCTTCCCTACCACCGACCTTACGTTTTCGTTCCTATTTCATATCGTTTTCCAGTGTCCTGCCCATAAATTCAATTGACGTGACTGTCAGGCAGAAACAGAAAAATGAGAGTAAAAATCAAGTTTATTCTCTTAACATACAAGTTAAATCAGCGATTTATAGCACACACCAATACTGTATTCGAGCACTGCAGCAACGTGTTTCCTATTCGTCTGAATTAACTTCTACTTCACTATATGTAAAGCAATTCGCCTTCCATCACACAAAATAGAAATTCTGTCCAACTCACGCTATATCTTTCCACTGTCACTCAAAGACGACATCCTCCATAAACTGAAGCATTATCAGCAAATAGTCGCAGGTTGCTTCTCGCCCTGTCTGTCAGATCTTTTATGAACATAGAACAAGAGCGGGCCTATCACACTTCCCTGGGATACTCCTAACGACACCCTTGCCCTTGATGAACACTTGCTGTCCAGGGCAACGTACGGGCTTCCGTTACTTACAAGGGAACCTCCCCATCGCACCCCCCTCAGATTTAGTTATAAGTTGGCACAGTGGATAGGCCTTGATGAACTGAACACAGATCAATTGAGAAAACAGGAAGAAGTTGTGTGGAAATGTGAAAAAATAAACAAAATATACAAACTGAGTAGTCCATGGGCTACATAAGCAACATAGTGGAGTATTTGAGAATAGGGGCGCCGTAGTCCCGTGGTAGCGTGAGCAGCTGCAGAACGAGAGGTCCTTGGTTCGAGTCTTCCCTCGAGTGAAAATTTTACTTCCTTTATTTTTGCATAGTTATTATCTGTCCGTTCGTTCATTGACATCTCTGTTCACTGTAATAAGTTTAGTGTCGGTGTTTTGCGACCGCATCGCAAAACCGTGCGATTAGTAGACGAAAGGACGTGCCTCTCCAATGGGAACAAAACATTTGATCGCAAGGTCATAGGTCAACCGATTCCTCCACAGGAAAACACATCTGATGTATTCTATACGACACTGGTGACGGCATGTGCGTCACATGACAGGAATAAGTTGTCGACCCACCTAACTTGTACACTTGGCGAATGGGTAAAAAGATTCTTCTACCTTGCCCGATTTAGGTTTTCTTGTGGATGTGATAATCACTCCCAAAAAAGTGATGAAAACATAAGAGTTTGTCACATAAACTGAAAATAAAAAATTAAACTTCTCACATGATAGAAGATTTGAACCAAGGACCTTTCGTTCCGCAGCTGCTCACGTTACCACGAGACCACGATGCTCTTGCCTTTCTCTTGTCCTTAATGTTGCTTATCTTGCCATGAACTACTCAGTTTGTATATTTTGCTTATTTTTTCACAGTTCCACACAACTTCTTCCTGTTTTCTCAAATGATCTGTGTTCAGTTTTTCAAGGCCTATCCACTGTGCCAACTTATAACTAAATCTGAGGGGGGTGCGATGTGGAGGTTCCCTTGTTAGAAGCTTTCGGGTCAGTCATATGTGTACGAACCTATTCCGCATGTTCGGACCTTCGTTAACAGTCTGCAGTAGCACACGAATTAAGTTACACGCGAGCGATACTGTCTAAATCTATGCTTATCTGTGGACAGACGGTTTTTTGTCTCAAGGAAATTTATTATATTCGAATTTGCAGTATGAGCAGGAATTCTGATTGAGGATATTCGTTTTTCGGATCTGTTCTTTTACCTTAAAGGCATTCGCAATTGCGAATAAGGACAACCATCTGCTGTATAATTGAATGAAGTCAGTGAAAATTTGTGCCGGACCGGGACTCGAACCCAGATCTTCTACTTATCGCGAGCAGTCGTCTTGCCCTTTTTTTTCATTTTGTTCGGTACTGTTCGTTGCGTTTGGTCGGGGCGGTCGTCAGATGACATCCGTTCAAGTTCATCGTTGAGTCCTTTATAGATTTTTTTTTTCCTGACCGAACACGCTGAGCTACCGTGCCAGCGCAGCCAGACCGAAACTTCCAAATGTCGTCAACCATGCGTCTACGACCTGTACTCGTATATCCTTTATGTATATTCCCGTACAGGTCAGATGTTGTACACAGGCACTGCAGTATCGGATCGTGTTCCTTTACCCTTCTAATATACGGGAGTCACCAGTGTCTTCTTTCCAGTTGCTTGCGACTTTGCGCTAAACGGATGTTCCACTCAATTCTGTTGATATTTAACCATTTGACAAGACTTCCATTGCATGAATTATTCTCAAATACGAAGTTGTGAGTGTATGTGGCAATAGTTGACACGGACATTGCAAAGCAAAACATTACGATGGAGTCAAAGCAATGGGCACGAAGAAACTTGTTTAGTATTTGCAATAAGGAACACAAACATCATCATTCTTTCACACTTCACATTCGATAAATCCCACGCTGAGGGAGAAGTTTCAAGTATGTGGAACGTGCCTAGTTATCGGTTGAAACAGCCACAACAGGCAAATTCTGTAAACTAACAATGAATTCCGACTCCGCCAAATCTAAATACGAGTTTCCTTTCCAAAATGAAACGCTGCCTTAGGGTGCCGGAAATTTTTCCCTCCAAGCTCAAAAGTGTCCGGCGCATCCCACCCTCTCCAGTCGCTTCAGTGGCCGATAATGAGTGATATATACACTCCTGGAAATGGAAAAAAGAACGCATTGACACCTGTGTGTCAGACCCACCATACTTGCTCCTGACACTGCGAGAGGGCTGTACAAGAAATGATCACACGCACGGCACAGCGGACACACCAGGAACCGCGGTGTTGGCCGTCGAATGGCGCTAGCTGCGCAGCATTTGTGCACCGCCGCCGTCAATGTCAGCCAGTTTGCCGTGGCATACGGAGCTCCATCGCAGTCTTTAACACTGGTAGCATGCCGCGACAGCGTGGACGTGAACCGTATGTGCAGTTGACGGACTTGAGCGAGGGCGTATAGTGGGCATGCGGGAGGCCGGGTGGACGTACCGCCGAATTGCTCAACACGTGGGGCGTGAGGTCTCCACAGTACATCGATGTTGTCGCCAGTGGTCGGCGGAAGGTGCACGTGCCCGTCGACCTGGGACCGGACCGCAGCGACGCACGGATGCACGCCAAGACCGTAGGTCCCTACGCAGTGCCGTAGGGGACCGCACCGCCACTTCCCAGCAAATTAGGGACACTGTTGCTCCTGGGGTATCGGCGAGGACCATTCGCAACCGTCTCCATGAAGCTGGGCTACGGTCCCGCACACCGTTAGGCCGTCTTCCGCTCACGCCCCAACATCGTGCAGCCCGCATCCAGTGGTGTCGCGACAGGCGTGAATGGAGGGACGAATGGAGACGTGTCGTCTTCAGCGATGAGAGTCGCTTCTGCCTTGGTGCCAATGATGGTCGTATGCGTGTTTGGCGCCGTGCAGGTGAGCGCCACAATCAGGACTGCATACGACCGAGGCACACAGGGTCAACACCCGGCATCATGGTGTGGGGAGCGATCTCCTACACTGGCCGTACACCACTGGTGATCGTCGAGGGGACACTGAATAGTGCACGTACATCCAAACCGTCATCGAACCCATCGTTCTACCATTCCTAGACCGGCAAGGGAACGTGCTGTTCCAACAGGACAATGCACGTCCGCATGTATCCCGTGCCACCCAACGTGCTCTAGAAGGTGTAAGTCAACTACCCTGGCCAGCAAGACTTCCGGATCTGTCCCCCATTGAGCATGTTTGGGACTGGATGAAGCGTCGTCTCACGCGGTCTGCACGTCCAGCACGAACGCTGGCCCAACTGAGGAGCCAGGTGGAAATGGCATGGCAAGCCGTTCCACAGGACTACATCCAGCATCTCTACGATCGTCTCCATGGGAGAATAGCAGCCTGCATTGCTGCGAAAGGTGGATATACACTGTACTAGTGCCGACATTGTGCATGCTCTGTTGCCTGTGTCTATGTGCCTGTGGTTCTGTCAGTGTGATCATGTGATGTATCTGACCCCAGGAATGTGTCAATAAAGTTTCCCCTTCCTGGGACAATGAATTCACGGTGTTCTTATTTCAATTTCCAGGAGTGTATATATATCACTCATTATCGGCCACTGAAGCGACTGGAGAGGGTGGGATGCGCCGGACACTTTTGAGCTTTGAGGGAAAAATTTCCGGCACCCTAATATATATATATATATATATATATATATATATATATATATATATATATATATATATATATATATATATATAAGGTAGGCGTGTTTCTACATATGAAAGATGATAATTCAAATTTCACCGCAGGCGCATGGAGTGGCGCTAGTAGCGTCCCTATGAGCTTGGCAAATCAGGTTTGCTCCAAATACACGGTGTAAGGTAGTGAGCGTTAGCTACCTTTGAGATGGGACGTGGTGAGTTGATGTTAGTCAAGAATGCCTCTAGGGCAACAAAGACGCCATTATCAACACCTCACTGAGTTTGAACGAGGTTGTGTAAGAAGGCTACGAGAAGTGCATGTTCCCTAAAACACTTGGCATAAAGGCAGCCATTGTACATGATTGCCGGTAGCGGTGGTCACCAGAATGGACGGTTGCAAGAAGAACGGGCTCCAGGCGGCCACGTGACACTACCGACAGGGAAGACGTTCGGCGTATGGCTCTGGCACATCGTACTGCATCTGCAGCAGCAATGTGAGCAGTAGTTGGCATCATAGTGACACAACGCAGTGTTGCAAATCGGTTGTTTCAAGGACAGTCCGAGCCAGACGCTCTGTAACGTGCCCCCACTGACCCCAAACTACCACCATTTGTGACTTCCGTGGTATGAAGCGAGAGCTCATTAGAAGGTAATGTGGAAGTTGCATTTTCTGATGAAAGCTGTTTCTGCTTCGAGCCAGTGATGGCCATGTTGGTCAGAACGAGACCTGCAACCAGCCTATCTGCGTACTAGACACTCTGGACCTACACCTGGAGTTATGGTCTGGATGTGATTTCGTTTGACAGCCGGGGCACTCTCGTGGTTATCCCGCGCCTCCTGACTGGAAAACTGTACGTCAGTTTGGTGATTCGACCTGTGGTGCTGTCAAGAGGGTGTCTCCCAACAGCCTAACGCTCGCCCACATACCGCTGTTGTAACCCAACATCCTTTACAGAGTGTCGTCACATTTCCTTGGCCTGTTCGATCACCAGATCTATCTGTAATCGAGCACATAAGGGACATCATCGGATGACAACTCCAGCGCCATCCATAACCAGCATTAACCGTCCTTATATTGAACGACCACGTGCAACAGGCAAGGAATACCATACCAGAAACTGACATCCGGCACATGTACTTCACAGTGCATGCACGTTTGCGTGCCTGCATTCAACATTCTGACGGTTACACCTGCTATTAATGCACGAGCATTTCACATTCGCAATGCCTTATCTCGCGTTTACATTAACCTGTGATCTTGTAATGTTAATCATTTAAATATGTTATCCACACTAATGTAATTCCGAAATTTCGTTACTCTGTATTAATAACTTTTTGGTGTTGTGAATTTTTTTCTCCTCAATGTAGTCCGATCAAAATTGGAACACTCATAGAATGCAAACTTATAATGCAGAACGTAACTGAAGGAAATATACAATGACGCCAACATAAATCATATTTTTATTCAAAGACAATAATTACATCTAAGTCACCGCGATTCATAATGGTCCCCTGACATTACGAAATGTAAGAATGGTCCTTAAGGGGGGACCTTGATGAAATTGACCAAAAATGTCAATTTTCGATTTATTCTTTATTTGTTAGCTCATGGAAAACTGATGGAAAATAAGTTCCCAAAGTTTCAATGTTGAAATCGCATCCCAAGTGAACGAAAATTAATTAAAAGTGTGACGCGGCCTCCCTGCCACGCCCACGTTGTGAAGCAGCTCTCCAATACCAGCTCAGTGAACAACGATTCTGTGTATTACTTTCAACCAAACGTGTGCGGGATACATCTAGAAGGCCGGGATACATACTCTTTGGTTTTATAGATCATCTTTGGCCGATCCTGCACTTCTCAAAAAGTGTGTTCATGGCAAAACCCAAAATCCAAATGAGTCTCTAAATTCACTCATATGCCCTAAAAACACACTTGCATCTGCTACAGTTGTCAGAATTGCAACTTATGACGCAGTTATTGTATTTAATGATGGGAACGTCGGGAGGATGAAGGTATTAGAAAGAATGGGCTTCAAGGTAGGAAATTTTACTCAAGACATCCTGAGAAAACTAGATTTACAGCGCGTCTCTGCAGCTGAAAAGTCAGTTGAAGACCTGGTAGAGGAAAGAAAATAGACAACAAGAAAGCAGAAGAAAAACCTTGAAGGGAAAGACGACCTAGAGAACAAATGTGGTGCCTTCTGAAGAAGCGACATAAGGAAAAAAGTTAGGTTGAACTCTGAATTGCGTTTCCTGGAAAGTTTGTTTTTTAAAGTTTATGTACATTTCCTCAGATTCTATGAATCCTAGAATTATGAAATTTTGTACACATATTTCTGTAAACCTAATAAACGTTGTCTCAACGGCAAATTTTGAAATCCATGATTGGAAGCTGTGATATGGGGCAAAGTGCTTGGAATTTTGCATGAATTTAAAATTGTACTTTTGGAATTATAATTAAAAAATTATGAAAATTCTCCTATTTGACCTATTCCAAAAACCTCATGAGAGAAGCTTACAACATATAAAGAGATGAAACAGAGAAATTTTTGTAGAAAACTCTTGAATACTTTCTGAGAAAAAGGATAATACATTATTTTTTGAAAATAAAACTTCAAATTTTATTTTAAAAAAGAGTTGAATATATATAATCAAAGAATTTTATATGTATATGTGTTACTTTCATGTAAAGTGTGGTACAAAATTTCATTGCCATATCTCCAAAATTGTGGATTTGGTGCATTTTTGAAATAGTGTGTGTCTTTCATCAACGTCCCTCCTTAATAGGGTGTGTCATCTCCAAGCAGCACAATGTATGCTCTCCAACGCGCTCCCACGTTGGCCACGAGGATGATAAGAATTTCTTGTAGTAGGAAATTCCTATCATCCACCAGCGCGGTTGACAACTGGTAGACGATGGCCGGTGCATGTGGACGTGCTGGAGCACGTTTACCCAAGGCATCCAACACGTGGTCGATGGGATGTCAGTCGGGGGAACTGGGAAGGCCAGTCCATTTGTCGAATATCCTCTCGTTCCGAGAGCTCTCCCATCTGTGCTGTTCCATGCGGTCACACAAAGTCAACCACAAAAATCGAGTCAGGACCGAATGCACCCCTGGAAAGACGCACCTGGTGTATGAGTACAGTGCCACAATAACCGTAACCGGAGAGTGTACTGTCATGTTCGACGATGTTCCTGAGTGCATTGTGTGTTCCCATCTCTCGCCATATGACGACACGTCCACCATTGTCGAACACGATCATTCTGATGTTCTAGAGGTTACGGTATAGGGAGGCATGATGTTGTACTCATTTCCAAATCTTTGAACACAGTAGACTCACGGGTCAACGTTATTGTGAAGCTTTACCCCATGCGCGTTTATTTTAGGGGTGCATTCGGTCTTGATTTCATTGGTATGGATGACAATGTGCCACTCCATCGAACAGCGCAGGTGGCTCTAAGCACTATGGGACTTAACATCTGAGGTCATCAGTCCCCTAGACTTAGAACTACTTAAACCTAACTACCCTAAGGACATCACACACATCCATGCCCGAGGCAGGATTCCAAACTGCGACCGTAGCAGCCGCGTGGTTCCGGACTGAAGCGCCTAGAACCGCTCGATCACAGCGGCCGGCGCAGGGGGGGGGGGGGGGTGGGGGGGGAGTTCTTGGAACGAGAGGATATTCGACGAATGGACTAGCATGTCATGTCTCTCCCCTCGACTTACAACCCATCGAGCACGTGTGGAATGCGCTGGGCAGACGAACTGCAGCACAATCTCATACGCCATCGATGATGATGATGTTTGGTTTGTAGGGCGCTCAACTGCGCGGTTATCAGCGCTCGTACAAATTCCCAACCTTTCCTCATCCCAATTTCGCCACCTCCACGAATGATGATGAAATGATGAGGATTACACAAACATTCAGTCATCTCGAGGCAGGTGAAAATCCCTGACCCCGCCGGGAATCGAACCCGGGACCCCGTGCTCGGGAAGCGAGAAAGCGACCGCAAGACCACCAGCTGCGGACCATACACCATCGACTATCCAACAGCTGTCAACTGTATTGACGGCGGAATGAAACGCCCTATCACAAGAACTCCTTACCAACCCTGCGATCAGCATAGGAACACGTTGCAGAGCATGTCCCGCCTTTTGTAATGTCCATGGGACCACCATCAATAGCGGTGATTTCAGTGTAATTAATGCCTTTGAATAAAAGTGTCATTTCTGTTTGACTCATTCATTATAGCGGTGATTTCAGTGTAATTAATGCCTTTGAATAAAAGTGTCATTTCTGTTTGATTCATTCAAATTACTTGTATATCAGAGCAGAGAAATAATACGCGTTCGCCAAAAAAGTTTCCTGCTCAATGTTTAGAGCAATCCGTCGTATAATGTATCATCTTAACCACTTTCTTCCTCTTGTTTTCTACTTCTATTTCTCTCTTTCCCGCCAGGTTCTTTCAGTGGGTTGAATAGATTGCTGTTGCATATTCGTTTAAAAATGTTACTTTTTTGTTTTTTTCTCTCTGTATGCGGAAGTTTTCCAGTATAGGACGTGGTTGGATTTAAGTATTTTTTCGTCTCTTTCTATTTTCGTTGGGTGGTTGTTACGAGTAAGTGATCAACAAAAGCGGAATACAAGCTAAAGGTTTCAGGAATTACTGCAACCAATCGCCGTTTTTACTTCAATTTTCATTTATTCATGACCGGTTTCGAATTTCCTGGCGATTCATCATCAGATGATACAATTTAGTTCGGAGTATTGTTGGGGGGCCGCGCGGGATTAGCCGAGAGGTCTAAGGCGCTGCAGTCATGGACTGTGCAGCTGGTGCCGGCGGAGGTTCGAGTCCTCCCTCTGGCATGGGTGTGTGTGTGTGTGTTTGTCCTTAGGATAATTTAGGTTAAGTAGTGTGTAAGCTTAGGGACTGATGACCTTAGCAGTTAAGTCTCATAAGATTTCACACATTTTTATTGTGGGGGTCGTGCATCTATGGGAAATACGAGCTGTTACACACCTCGGATCTGAGGTTTTCTGAACATCTCTTTCTGAATTTCCTGGATGATTGGCCTACGTAAACGGATTGACAAGAGTCGCACGTTAATAAGTAAACGGCCGGTTTAGAGGACACACCATCCAAAGTGGATCTGACAAGTGTTACCAGATGAGGAACAGAGGTGATTATGGATTTGACTGTGGAATGATTTACTTCTGACTACCCTCCATTTTTTCACTGGGACAGGTTTTTCACCTTGAAATATGCAAACAGGTTTCCAAAAAGGAATAACAGAGACTTTTCGAATTTCCTCCAACACCACACAACAGATGGTGCTTTATTTTACTGAAAAAAATCCAAACGAAGTCACACCGCCCAGTGCAGGCTTTTCAGAACGAGGCAAGGCGATACCCTTACAAACAGTGAGGAAGTGTAGCACGTGATTACCGATTCTTGCTTGTCAGTTTTCTCAAACTGCACGTGCGGCAATTGGCACTTTGTTTTACTCATAAAAGCCCACGGCGTAATGCGCGTTTCGCAGAAGAGGCTTCACTCAGAAAACTGTAACATATGATTATCGACTGCTACCTGTCAGTTTCAAGGTGGCTTCGATGCGTTCTTGATTTTTGTCGTAATAACATGTCTGCATTTAGGAAAATAGTCTCTGTTTCGCACTGCAGGCAGTGTGATTACTAAGCACGGATGATTACGTATAATAAAGCAGTCGAGCATTCTCCCTTTGAGGGCGTCACTCTTCCAGTAGCAAGGCCGACGTGATTACGTCAATTAAATCAGGAAGTTCACGTATGCTATTAGCTTGAACGAACATATATTTTAGTTTTTAAAATTAACGATATGTAAACAGCCATTTACAAGATGAGATAAAAAGCCACAGTTTATGGAATTCGCGTTCTCTGCCACAGTTAAATTGCTATGACAGTTGAAAAATGTTTTTCAGGGCAATGTCTTACATTTCTTTCAAATTCCCGTGAACTGAAAACAAACTTTTGTAACTCAGTCAGAAGTTTAATGCGTAGGTAGTTCTCATTTTTTTAAGTCATCCCTTTCATGAAACAAAACAGAAGACAGACGCTGAAGACAGCATATGTACATCGTTAATGAGGTCTCCGTTTCAAACTTCGTTGGCGTTGTTATATACTTCGTTGTGTTCAACCCCACACTTAAGTCATTTTAAATTAGTACTGAGCAGATAGACAGTATTTAAAAATTAGTAATTCTCCACTGCCCTCATCACCCTCGTAACGTCAGTTGTAATCCAATGAAGTGTGATATGGCTGCTGGCATTCTCCATTATAAACGCCAATTACGCTTTTGATGCCTCTCAAGATGAAAACTACAATACGCTTGCACTTAGTTCAGCAGCCTTCCCATAGATGGAGTAATGGGAAAGCTACAAAACATTTGCTCGTGAACGCATGGATCATACTGTCTGTATTACACAGTAATTTACTGAATGAACTGCACCAACCTGTTATTAAGTTTTACCTTCATCTTCCTTCCGCATTGAAAAATAGTTGGTTGGTTGTTCCAGTTCAGCTTTGGATGGTTGTATTGTCTTAGCTGTAATCCCAAGGCAACTGGCAGTGGCAAACAGCTTTAAAATGAGTGACGTAACCATAATGCATAAGAGAACTCAATGTAAAATGTAACAACTTCTGAGAAGCAAAACAACACGCACCAGAAATACGTAGGCACTACCGCTTACATATAGAGGAAATATATCACAAAAAAGCGAGAAATTTTCCCGAAACAATAGCATAGTATTTCGTACAGAAGGTTCCATTAAAAGGAAACTACGTCGTAAGTTAGACGACTGCGCAAGTAAATTCAATAGAACAGGTGTGTATAAAATAAAATGTACGGAATGTGATAAGTTTTACGTAGGACAGCCTGGGCGTAACTTCATATTCGTCCGCGGGTCGTGGTCTAGTGGCTAGTTTTGCTACCTCTGGATCGCGGGGTCCCGGGTTCGATTCCCGGCCGGGTTGGGGATTTTCTCTGCCCGTGGATTGGGTATTTGTGTTGTCCTCATCATTTCATCATTATTCGTGAAAGTTGCTAGATTGGACTGTGTAAATATTGGGACTTGGAACGGGCGCCGATGACCGTGCATCTGAGCGCCCCACACACCAATCATCATCATCAATAACAACTTCATATTCGATTCAGGGAACGCATAACGTGAAGCAGCTATGCAAAATTCCTGCGTTCTAGCCCTAGACGGGCCAATCAGGGCCAGGCGGCCGCCGTGTCATCCTCTCCCAATGGCATCACTGGATGCGGTATGGAGGGGTCGTTGCCTGCTTTCAGGATCTTGGAACCGCAAGTAATCGGCCGAGTAGGTTATTTTATAGGCGTAAAAGACAGCCACTAAGTTGTGTGTGATTCGTGGGCGTACAGCACGCGGCAGATGCGAGCGTATTCTTTCTTCCGCATTTAAAAAACTCTCCGCTCTCATATATGTAAAGGAATGTCGTGTACGTTGAGAATAGGAACGTTTATTGGAAACGAAAAGGACAAGTAAACTTGTCGCTGTGTTGGATAGCAACGGAATAATAATATTAAAAACCAAAAGCACAGAGATCAATAGTGTCTTCTCTTAAGGCACGGAATAAGAGCGTACGTCAGCGCCCCAGGCGGCGAGCGCGCGAACTTCTTTGACGTAACTTGGCGATCAGCTGCGCGCTGCGAAACGCGCGATCTCTGCCGTCGCCACACCTCTGCTGGTCTCACGAGGCTTAGTGCACCTCGCACCAGCCCTCCGACCAAGGAAAAATCCCTGCGGTACCAGGAACCGAACCCGAACCCACCGCACGGCCATCAGATGCGCTGACCACTGAACTGCGGAAGCGGAACAGAGATCACATAGACACGAATAATAAAGCTATGCCGCGCAGGTAGCCACGCGATCTCAAGCGCCTTGTCACAGTTCGCGCGGTTCCCCCCCGTCGGAGGTTCGAGTCCTTTCCTCGGCCATGGGTGTGAGTGTGTGTGTGTGTGTTGTCCTTAGCGTAAGTTAGTTTCAGTTAGATTAAGTAGTGTGTAAGCCTAGGGACCGATGACCTCAGCACTTTGGCCCCACAGGAACTTACCACCACCAATAAAACTGCTTTCGCCACACACACAACCCGTGAAAATCATAAGACAGAAAAGATTCAACATCAAGCCCCAAAAAGTCTGTTCCTTAATGTATTGGAGAAACTCGACATTTCCGATCGTCCCTTGAACAGCCACAGTTCAATGAACAAAACAATTTTCCAATGCATAGCTTTTTTTGAACTTTATAAAAAACATTTGATGGGCACTCACCGCCATATGCACACTGAAGGAGAGAATACATGGGAAAGGCGAGGCACGTCATTCAGGGCTTCCTGCGGTGCAGCGTCTTACCATTACGTTTTGTGTTTCGAGAAGTCTTTCTGCAGTTGTTTTGAAAGCGAGAGAGAGAGTTTATAGTTTCGTGAGCTCTGCAGTTACATAGTTTCTTTTCGGAATCGCACCGAACGTATACTGAGAGTATAAATTCACATACATAACTCGAAAAAGACTGAAGATTGGTGTAAATAGTTTTGCATATGTTCTGTAACTGTGCTGTGTTTTATATACTGTGATGTATTTGTTCGTTTGTGCAATAAAGCTTGATTCACACCCAAGTGCCGGCCGCGGTGGCCGAGCGGTTCTAGGCGCTCAGTCCGGAACCGCGCGACTGCTACGGTCTCAGGTTCGAATCCTGCCACGGGCATGGATGTGTGTGATGTCCTTAGGTTAGTTAGGTTTAAGTAGTTCTAAGTCTAGGGGACTGATGACCTCAGATGCTAAGTCCCATAGTGCTCAGAGCCATTTGAACCATTTGAACTACACCCAAGTTCTCCACGGCAAATGCCTTTTGCAATATGATATTCAAAGAATTTTATGACGATTGAGAAGCTTAAAAAGATTTGGGGCACGGTCTGTATTACTTCTGAAACGTTAGGAACACAAGATCTTAAGAATTTTTTGGTGACTGAAAACTTAGTTGCTGGATGGAAGGTAGGGAAGATATGACTCAGTTTTTGACAGTTGCAATAGACATTACTCCAATAAATGTTTTTATTCCTTTCTGTAAACTTTAAGTGAAGTATGCCTTCACATTAGAAAGTACGACTTACAGACAGAAAAGTCTGTAATTTCCTGTGAACAGATAGTTTTGGATTATAACTTCAGATTATAATACGAGACCTTTATGTGCAAAGTGCAAATTACCCGTGAATCAATCTTGATATGCTTTTATACATGGATAGTCACTGTCCGAAGTTTGAATTTACAACAGACAGCTACGTATTTTAAGTTATAACGTGACAAAATGGTTCAAATGGCTCTAAGCACTAAGAGACTTAATATCTGAGGTCATCAATCCCTAGACTTGGAAATACTTAAACCTAACTAACCTAAGGACACCACACACAGCCATGGTCGAGGCAGGATTCGAACCTGCGACCGTAGCAGCAGCGCGGTTCCGGACTAAAGCGCCTAGAACCGCTCGGCCACAGCGGCCGGCTAATGTTACATAACCTTTGAAATCGAAATGTAGTAGGTAGTCATGGGGCTAAAGTGTTGTCAACCGAGAAACCTATCGTAGCTGGACCCCTGACACTGGAGTAGGCAAGGTCCCGCCTACCTATTGGTCCCTTCCAGTACCTCACTAACACACTTTCTCCACAGCTCGCAGCGGTCCGCGCAGCAAAAGTGGTTGTTAGGCTTTCGATAGGTGGTCCAGTTAATGTGACTGCACAGAGTACATTAATATGGGCCCTCTACGTAAAACTAGAGAGTGACCTATTTAAGAGGACAAGAGGACACGAAAAAAGCAGACAGTCGAGTATCTGATAGAGCCACAGGATCCAACTTTATTTAATAAAATACGATTTTTTGTGGCTGAAGTCTACTATTGCACTTCCTACTATTGGTGATTTTTTTAGATTAGAGAATGATTGTCAGAGATGACGGTCACGTTAAAAGGCAGAAAAATTCCCAGACCTCTGTGACTGTATCCTGACACCAGTACAGCCTCCAAGCCAACAAATGGACGCAACATGCGGAGTACCGAGACTGAGAACGTACTGTTCGTGTCCCCAGGTAAACAGTGCCTTCGCCTCGTAAGTTACGCGCGATCCCCCAGCATTGTAGTTGTGTTTTGTTGTCGAACCCACATCTGTGTGACGAGTCGGCATCGTAAATAGTCGGTGGAAACGCGAGGTGTGCGGCAAAAACCTGTTCCCCGCCTCGCCCGGGGGGCTGAGCGTGCGAATTCGTTAACCACAAGGGACCGCTCGCTTCGGCACCCACCCGCCCAACCAGTTCGCCAAACAAGCGAGAGCGGCGGTGCCTCACATAAGACCGCCCTCGCTTCGCTGCCATCTGGCCGATTCTTGGCGGCGATTTCTTGTCAACTGAAAGGATTACGATTTCCGACAAAAAGCAACAGCCTCAACTTGTTTATAAGGCCTGTCTGGTTTCCACTGCATTCTCTTACGTTGCGCGAACGTGCAAATACACTCTAAGAAAGAAAAACAACAACGCACCACGAGGGAATTCTCCGAATAAGACCGAAATCGGTCAAAAAAATTATTAAAATTTCAAAAAAAAAAAATTGAATAGTTTATTCGAGAGAAAATGGTCCAAACTGAGCAAGTCAATAACGCGTTGGCCCTTATGCAAGCAGTTATTCAGCTTGACATTGATAGAGGCCGGCCGGTGTGGCCGAGCGGTTCTAGGCGCTTCAGTCTGGAACCGCGCGAACGCTACGGTCGCAGGTTCGAATCCTGCTTCGGGCATGGATGTGTGTGATGTCCTTAGGTTAGTTAGGTTTAAGTAGTTCTAAATTCTAGGGGACTGATGACCTCAGATGTTAAGTCCCATAGTGCTCAGAGTCATTTGAACCATTTTTGAACCATTGATAGAGTTGTTGGCTGTCCTTCTGAGGGATTCTGGCCAATATGCGTGTTAGATCGTCAAAATCCCGAGCTGGCTGGAGGGCCATGCCCACAATGCTCAAAACTTCTCAACTGGAGAGAGATTCGGCGACCTTGCTGGGCAAGGTAGGATTTTCCAAGCACGAAGACAAGCACTAAAAACTCTCGTCGTGTGCTGGCGGGCGTTATCGTGCTGAAATGGCTCTGAGAACTATGGGACTTAACGTCTGAGGTCATCAGTCCCCTAGAACTTTGAACTACTTAAACCTAACTAACCTAAGGATATCACACACATCCATGCCCGAGGCAGGATTCGAACCTGCGACCGTAGCGGTCGCGCGGTTCCAGATTGAAGCGCCTAGAACCGCTCGGCCACACCGGCCGGCCGTGCTGAAATGTAAACCCAAGATGGGAGGGCAACAAAACGGGGCTTAGAATATCGTTGACGTACCGCTGTGCTGAGAGAGTGCCGCTATGACAACCAAGGGACTACTTCTATGAAACGAAATAGCTTTCCAGACTATCATTTCTGGTTGTCGGGCCGTATGGCGGGCAACAACCAGATTTCCAGACTGAGCTTTAGTCGCGGAGCCACAGGGGATTATGTGTCCCGCCCTGTCTATTTGAATTCCGCCTCTTTTACAAGTTCAACACCCGAACTCAATAATTTGTTGGAAATTTTGTTCATCGCCATACCCGAACTCCGCAACTCTCGTTCTCTCTCGAGCACTCTCCGCAATACATCAATAAAACTTTTATAGGAATTTATCAATTTTAGACTGAAGAGTACTTTATATTTTTATCACAAAATTTACGAAAAGGTAAATTATTATCTTAAATACTCTAATTGGCAGAACGATGATGTAAAAATGTTTACAGATAAGAAATTATATAACCACGCGCTTAGAGGTACTTTTATTCAGAAGATACTTTCAAGCGAACAGTAATATTTAAGCTCTGTACGAAACGCATATCAAAAAGTTCAGTGGGTTCATTTCACCATTTTGCCATTGACTAATTTAGTTATCGATAAATCCTTGTCTTTTTTTTTTTTTTTTTGGTTTGCTAGTCAATAGTTGACACGGAACCGAGCCGACACTATTTACCCCAACTGATTTGGTCTGATTTGATTTAATCATGGAGACAAAACAACGGTGGTTTTAACACTCTGTCACTCGCACCGGGACTAAGTTTATTGTTCTCTCCTTGGCATTCTAGTAAAGCTAGCCAGTACTTTTGGACGGTTGTAGGAGACTCTTTACTAGAACTTTGTTGGACATAATCTCTTCAGGAGTTAATGATCCGAGTTTCTGTGTCTTTTGGTCTCCAGTGCTTTGGGTTAGGAGATTAAATGTGGTGCGGTTTCATCCCCCAAACCGCACAGCTTACTTCTTTCTTTCCATCCATCGTGTGCAGTTGTTTCCTGCCCAGTAACTAGACCGACCTTGAGTTTGATTTGCCTCTTGTTCAAGCCTCGCATTAGAGAACTTCTTCCTAAAACATGGTTTCGGCATGATTAGCTTGCCACTTTTTTGTTTTACTCGTCACCAGCAATTTCGTCGAAATTTATGGTATATCCAAGGCTTAATGTGAAACGAAAGTGACAAATGGAGGCTCCAGATGGCCATGTGTTTAGAAAATATTGCATTTTCGGCGCAGGTCAGCCGTGTCATGAGCCATTTTTGTCAAGAGAAATTCTAGGTTCAAATGGTTCAAATGGCTCTGAGCACTATGGGACTTAACAGCTGTGGTCATCAGTCCCCCAGAACTCAGAACTACTTAAACCTAACTAACCTAAGGACATCACACACATCCATGCCCGTGGCAGGATTCGAACCTGCGACCGTAGCAGTCGCACGGTTCCGGACTGCGCGCCTAGAACCACGAGACCACCGCGGCCGGCAGAAATTCTAGGCAGTGGAATGGATGTAGAACGGTAATCCGGTGGTAGTGGAATCGAATGCCTATCCGGAATTTTTTTAATTTTCGACTTTTATATTATTTACACTGTAAATAAACCGAAATAAAGTCCAATATATGGTATTTGATGTGATGAAACCCTATGCGCCGGAGAACAAATGTCTTCTGTTAATTAATTCATGGGGGAGGGGGTGGGGACAAATTCACAAACTTCAAAATTACCCGTATCTCGTCTAGAGAGAGAAAGAAATCACATACCGAGAACACTGCATCAGAATACATTCCATTATCCGTCGCCAGCGATCCCTGACAATATTTTGCGAAATGATGCGCGGCAAACGGTTTGCTGCCAAACTTTGCGATGAGCGATGGCGTTCTATGAATGAAAACCAATTTTTTGTACAGAAAATTTAAACAACCATGTAATTGTAAAAATACGGCTCTTATTACGTGTATAAGATGACGAGAAAATTACTCCTTCCCCTATTGTTACAATGAGAATTACCTAATATGTGTAAGTCATCAACTGTAAAATATAAAAGTATCCAATTTTATATATGAAGTTCTTGTATACGCCTTACAATCCCTTTCTGGAAATCTATTTTCAGTCCCAAACTTTCCGTGGCCTCCCATTAATGAACATTGTAATAAATACAATATATCGAGCATTGACAGAATGTTAAGTCAAACATCTTTTAGCCGTCTAAATTTCCAAACTTATTTTATTGGGCTTCCAGTTTCGGCGATATATTACGCCATCTTCAGGCGCCCTGAAAAAGGTGTAGTAAGATTCCAACCTCGGTTGCGGTCAAAATGGGGACCAGCATTCAAAGATTGGTATCTGCAGATTTTTGACACAGCGTCACTTCAAACATCATCTGCCGACTGCAGTATAGAAAGATATTTCATTTGATGGAAATTTAAAGAAGGGAATAATATTGTTAAGGATCTGGTGTTAAGGAGTTTAATTTGACTATCGATCTTCTGCACTTCCGCGCTGGGAAAAGTACTATTGTACTCTGGAAGTTACAACGTACACTATGTGATCAAAACTATCCGGACACCACCAAAAACATACTTTTTTCATATTAGATGCATTGTGCTGCCACCTACTGCAAGTTACTCCGTATCAGCGACCCCAGTAATCATTAGACATCGTGTGAGACCAGAATGTGGCGCTCCGCGGAACTCACGGACTTCGAACGTGGTCAGTTGATTGGGTATCACTTGTGTCATGCGTCTGTACCCGAGATTTCCACATTCCTAAACATTCCGATGTCCACTGTTTCCGATGTGATAGTGAAGTGGAAACGTGAAGGGACAGGCACAGTCCGTTGACTGACAAAGACAGCTGACAGTTGAAGAGGATCGTAATGTGCAATAGGTAGACATCTATCCAAACTGCATCAGGATCCACTGCAAATATTATGACAGTTTGGCGGGAGGCGAGAAAACTTGGATTTCATGGTCGAGCGGCTGCTCATAAGCCACACATCACGCCGGCCAGCGCCAAACGATGCCTCGCTTGGTGTAAGAAGCGTAAACATTGGATGATTGAACAATGGAAAAACGTTGTGTGGAGTGACGAATCACGGTTCGCAATGTGGCGGTTCGATGGCAGAGTGTGGGTATGGCGAATGCCCGGTGAACGTCGTCTGCCAGCGTGTGTAGTGCCAACAGTAAAATTCGGAAGCGGTGGTGTTAAGGTGTGGTCGTGTCTTTCATGGAGGGCATGCACTCCTTGTTGTTTTGTGTTGATCACAGCACAGGCCTACATCAATGTTTTACGCACCTTCTTGCTTCTCACTGTTGAAGAGCATTTCGAGGATGGTGGCTGCATCTTTCAGCACGATCGAGCACCTGTTCGTAATGTACGGCCTGTGGCGGAGTGGTTACCCGACAATAACATCTCTGTAATGGACTGGCCTGCACAGAGTCCTGACCTGAATCCTACAGAACACCTTTGGGATGTTTTGGAACGCCGACCTCGTGCCAGGCCTCACCGACCGACATCGATATTTCTCCTCAGTACAGCACTTCATGAAGAATGGGCTGCCATTCTCCAAGAAACCTTCCAGCACATGACTGAACGTATGCCTGCGAGAGTGGTTCGAAATGGTTCAAATGGCTCTGAGCAATATGCGACTTAACTTCTGAGGTCATCAGTCGCCTAGAACTTAGAACTAATTAAACCTAACTAACCTAAGGACATAACACACATCCATGCCCGAGGCAGGATTCGAACCTGCGACCGTAGCGGTCGCTCGGCTTCAGACTGTAGCGCCTAGAACCGCACGGCCACTCCGGCCGGCCTGCGAGAGTGGAAGCTGTCATCAAGGCTAAGGGTGGACCAACACCATACTGAATTCCAGCATTACCGATGGAGGGCGCCACGAACTTGTAAGTCATTTTCAGCCAGGTGTCCGGATACTTTTGATCATACAGTGTACAAAGCGTTGTGTGCAACGTACATTTCTCGTGCAGCTCTTATACCACAAGTTCACACCATCTTTTCCTCTGCAAATTACTTTATATTTTCTTGTATACAGAGTGAATGGTTACGAAAACACGTAATAAATTCCTTTATATTCCTGTTGCACCACACCACACTCGCTGATGTATGGAAAAGCGAGCTTGGTGTGTGTATATATATATATGCATACCAGAATCGTGCACATTTCTCGCATAGGACAAGACCTGCTAAGCGCTGCAAGACATTTGCTGACACACCTCAACATTACGTCTAGAGAGTAGATGCCGGCAGCGACCTGAAGAATACCAGCATTGCTCCCTGTTGCGGTTTAAGCGGAAACAATAGTCATTAGACACCTTGGTGCATGGAAATTTTGTCCACTACAAGTTTCTTTCAGAATTTACATGCTATCACTGAAAACCATTGTCTCCAGTTCTTAAACTTTTAATTATTTGCCGGCCGGGGTGGCCGAGCGGTTCTAGGCGCTACAGTCTGGAACCGCGCGACCGCTACGGTCGCAGGTTCGAATCCTGCCTCGGGCATGGGTGTGTGTGATGTCCTTAGGTTAGTTAGGTTTAAGTAGTTATAAGTTCTAGGGGACTGATGACCTCAGATGTTAAGTCCCATAGTGTTCAGAGCCATTTGAATCATTTTTTAATTATTTCATTGCACGACCGACTGAAATGTCAGACCCTTGCAACTTTATAGTATACGAGTATTCTAGACGCGAAAGCCAAGTTACGATTTGTATCAAACACCTGAACAACAACAAAAAAATATACTAATTTTGCAAACAACGATACTTAAAAGCAGTAACCTTTCTGGCAGCACTTCATCGTTGAATGGCATTTGGAGCCGAGCAGTTCCCGTCCCATGTCGTACTGTGGAGGTCGCCCGTGCATTTCAAGGCACTTGTGTGCGATGTTTACAAAAAAAGTTACAGTTTGACAGTATCTTTCACCTGTAACAAGACACTAAGTAGCACACAGAGTAGGATACGGATAAAACCCGAACGCTAATAAATGCCTTATGAGAGCACGTCTGAAGCTCATTTTAGGAAACCAGTTATGCGGTGTCTGCCTGTAGAGGGGGTTTCGCCATCTTCAAGTTCAGTTTCCACTGTTGTAATCGTAGTTTGTGCTTTTCATCAATATACAATAAATAAAAGCAAAAACTTAAGAATCAGCTTCTCGGTCATACTAAACTGTTTGCGACAGTACTGCAAAATCTGACGTATTTAACGGATAGCAGTTCTGGAAAGTCACATGGGACCATACTGCACGGTAAATACAGTGGAAGTAATCAGCCGTCGGAAACTATTCCACAACATATGGAATCGCTCATATCACGTTTCCGCTACACGTGTGCGAAACGAGTAGAGTGTGCGCAGCGAAGATCACTGTCTGTCATAATGAATGTGCGGCAGGTTGCATATGAGTTTGGAATAATTTTTTATATATTTACTGTGCCACGGTTTGTTTCAGCCTTATAGCTCGTTTTTACAACAGCTGGAAAATAAAAGCAAACCACAATTTTCTTATAAACATGAAAACAATACCCTTACTGTCCAATTTAACACAGAATGAAAAAAGACACTCGTGAAATGCGAAATTCATCTACAAGCGTACCGTTATAAACAACTGCATAGTTGCTCCTAAAATATTATGGGTTTTCGGCTATGTTTCCTGCTTAAAATATTCAACAAAATCTGCCGGTTACATTTAGTTAATAATGCTTATAGCACTTGCAGATTTAGAGAACGCATTTGACACTGCTGACTGAAAAACACTCTTTAAAATTCTGAAGGTAAGCAGAGATAAAATACAGAGAGCGAAAGGTTATTTATAACTTGTACAGAACCCAGGTTGCGGTTGTGAGTCGAAAGACATGAAAGGGAGCAGTGGTTGAGAAAGGGGACATGGTTGTGGCCTGTCTCCCATTTTATTCAGCCAGTACACTGAGCAAGCAGTAAAGGAAACCATGGATTAATTTGGAAACGGAATTAAAGATCAGGAAGAAGACATAAAAACTTTGAGGTTTGGCGATGACAGCGTATTTCTGGCAGATCAGTGAAACGGTTTGGACACTATGTTCAAAAGAGGTTGTAAGAGAAACATCAAAAAACTCAAAATAAGTGTAACATAATATAGCAAGCGAGGCTGAGAGAATTAGGTTAGAAAATGAGACGTAAAAAGTAGTCGATGATTTGGGCAGCAAAAAAGAAAAAAATTATGATGGCCGAAATAGAGATGCAGACTGGCAATAGCAAGAAAAGGGATTCTAAAGAAGTAAATTTGTTAGCAACGAATGCAAAATTTGTTTTAGGAAGTCTTTTCTGAAGGTGTTTGCCTGGAGTGTAGCCTTGTATGGAAGTGAAACGTGGACGATAAACAGTTCAGACCTAGCGAGGAGGCACAATAGTTGACACACTGGGCTCGCGTTCCGGAGGAAAATGGTTCAGATCCGCGTCTGCCCGTCAATACTTAGGTTTTCTGTGATTTGCCTAAATCGCTCTAGGAAAATGTCGGAGTAGTTCCTTTGAAAGTGCACGGTCGATTTCCTTCCTCAATCCTGAAACCTTTCGAGTGAGCTCCGTCTCTAATGACCTCGATGTCGACGGGATGTTAAATTCTAATCTTCCTTTTTTCAAAACAGTTCAACTGCTCTTCCAAATCCTTTGCTGTCTCTGACAGAATTACAATGTCATCGGCGAACCTCAAAGTTTTTATTTCTTCTCCATGGACTTCAATACCTACTCTGAATTTTTCTTTTGTTTCCTTAACTGCTTGCTCAATATACAGATTGAATAACATCGGGGAGAGGCTACAACCCTGTCTCACTCCCTTCCCAACCACTGCTTCCCTTTCATGCCCCTCGGCTCTTATAACTGCCATCTGGTTGGCTCTGAGCACTATGGGACTTAACTTCTGAGGTCATCAGTCCCCTAGAACTTAGAACTACTTAAACCTAACTAACCTAAGGACATCACACACATCCATGCCCGAGGCAGGATTCGAACCTGCAACCATAGCGGTCGCGCGGTTCCAGACTGTAGCGCCTAGAACCGCTCTCAGCCTAACTGCCATCTGGTTTCTGTACAAATTGTGAATAGCCTTTCGCTCCCTGTATTTTACCCCTGCCACCTTTAGAATTTGAAAGCCACTCCGAAAATTTTGAAACCACTTATAAACTGTTCTAATCGAAGGTGCAGAGTCGCCGTAATGTTTATCAAGCTTCTCTTCAGTCCCCTGAGGCGTTTTGCCTTTCATAAAGTAATGTTTAATCACTACACGAAATTCTTTTTCGTCCATTTTTTGACAATCACTCGACTTCCTTGAATCACACGAATGTCAAACACAAAGAAATTGACCAGTACGCTTGGTGTGCGTTCTTTCCAAAGATGGTACTAACTAAACATGAACTCGATACGCGCCGGTCGTGCCATCTCTCGGACTTCGCAGACTTTTCAAACACCCCTCGTACATAGTACAGGTGCAAACATCATAGGCAATAAACGTTTGAGTCAGACCTGCAGGCGTGCTATTTTCACATTTTTTGTTTTGTTTTTTTGAATCGTCATTACTTTAACTGGTTTGATGCAACCCGCCATTAATTCCTCTTCTCTGCCAACCTCTTCATCTTAGTAATACACCCTATGTCTTCAATTATTTGTTGGATGCATTCCAGTCAGTGTCACCCCCTACAGTTTTATCCTCTACAGCTTCATCTGGTACCAACTATTAACACCCTATATTCTCTCCCTTCTTCTTATCAATGTTTTCCGCAAGTTCCTCCCCTCACTGATTCTGGGGAGAACCTCCTAATTTCTTATCAGTTCTAATTTTCAACATACTTCTATACAGCAACATCTCACACTGTTCGTTTCTCTTCTTTTCCGTTTTTCCCACAGTCCAAGATTCACTTCTATACAATGGCGTGGTTCAAACGTACATTCTCAGAAATTTGCTCCTCAAGTTAAAGCTGTTGTTTGATACTGGTAGACTACTTACGGCCAGGAATGCCGTCTGTGCCTGTGCTGTTATGCTTTTCATGTCTTCCTTGCATCGTCTGTCATACGTTATTTTGTTTCAGTAGTAGCTAAATCTCTTCACTTCCTTTGGTTCGTGGTCAGGAATTCGTTTTAAAGTTTATCGCTTATCTCATTTCCGGTACTCGTCATTACTTTCGTCTTTCATCGATTTACTCTCAATACTTTTTGCAATATTACTTTCCCTGGGAGCAGTATGTTATCAGCGATCTTATTATTGATATTCTTTCAGCCGGAATTTCAAACCCACTCCTTAATCTTTCGTTTCCGTCATAACTTCCTCGATATATGGATTGAACAGTAGGGGCAAAAGTTTGGACCATTGTCTTACACTCTTCCTAATCCGAGCACTCTGTTCTTGGTCTTTTATTCTTATTTTGCCCTCTACGTTCATGTACATATTTTATATTACCCGTTTTTCCGTATAGCTTATACCTACAGAATTTTCGAACAGTTTGCATCATTTTACTCACGAACGCTTTTTTCAGGTCGACAAAGCCATGACTTTTTAAAAGACTTTCTTTCATTATCAAGCTCAACTTCAGAACTGACACGCTGGTGTATTTACCTTTCCTTAAATCAAACTGATCATCATTGAACAGATCCTCAGTTTTATTTTCCTTTCTTTTATATACCATTTTTGTCAGCCAGTTGGATGCATTCGATATTAACCTGATTTTGCGGTAGTTATCTGCCCTTGCTATCTTCGGGGTTATATAGATGTAATTCTTTCGATTGTAAGTCTCCAGCCTCATAGATTCTTCAAGTCACCTTGAATAGTCGTTTCGTTGCCATTACCCCCCCTCCCCCCCACGCTTCCCGTGCACCCTTCCCTTCCCCTCCCCTCCACCCTTACGATGTCTCATTTTCCAAAGGAATGCTATCTATGCCTTCCACCTTATCGATCACAGTTTTTCTACCGCATCATCAGACAGATCCTCCCTCTGATGGAGGCCTTTAATATACTTTTACCTCCTCTCCCCCCCCCCCCCCCCCACCCCTCTCTTCTATGTTTTTAGCAGTGGAAATTCTCTTGCACTTTTAATGTCGGTGTCTTTGCTTTCAATTTCACGGGAGGTTATTTTGATTTTCCTGTATGCTCATTAGTCTTTCCGTTGATTTTTTTTTTCAATTCGCCATTAGCACATACCCCGTAGGAGAAGCTTTGGTATTAGGAAATCATACTTTGTAACATCATTGACAATTAAAGTATGTCAGATTTGGAGGCATGATCAGAAAGCATTGTGCATTGCGACGGACTTCCAACAGGACAATGCGACACCCCACACGTCCAGAATTGCTGCAGAGTGACTCGAAGAACACCTTCTGACTTTAAAAACTTCCGCTGGCCACCATGAACGTTATTGAGCACATCCGGGATACCTTGCAATGTGCTGTTCAGAACTGATCTCCACCCGCTCGTACTCTTACTGATTTATGGACAGCCCTGCAGGATACATGGTGTCAATTCCCTCCAGCAGGACTTCAGACATTAGTCGAGTGTCACGTGGTGTTGCGGTACGTCTGCGTTCTCGTTCCCTACACGATATTAGGCAGATGTACCAGTTTCTTTGGCTATTCAGCGTATGAGTTGCAAGATTAATATGGCGGCACTGTACCCGCTGGGCATCTGTTCATGATTATTATTTTTTTTTTTTTTTGTAGTTAACAGCTGCATCGGATTTTGGAATTTGTGTTAGTCTGTAGCTGTTGTAATAACAAATCAGACTAGATCCCTCCAGAGTCAGGAGTCCTTTAACATAACAGTGAGCCGGTATTGACGGAACAGCAGCACTTCCGCTGCACAGCGGCTACAGGCTATCAGCTCCGGCACGGAGCCAAGTTGGGCGGACACTGTTTGTTTAACGCAGCTGAATGGCATCTGACTGGAGCCTGCAGGAACTGACCACTCTACACAGCAGACATGAGAATTATTTCAACTGGGCTAAGATGGTGGAAGGAATCTGACGCACACTTATTGAAATTACCATCCTAGTTTGCCCCTTCCTCTAGGCAGTTGCTTCTCTGTCTCTCCAACAAGAGGCCTAGTTTACTGTGTAGCTGCACCTTTTATTCCCATAAAATTTGTAAACATTGATACCCGTATTGTAAGTTTCTCGCGTCTAGTGCACTAAAATCCGTAGATTATACAGGGTGATTCAAAAAGAATACCATAACTTTAGGAATTTAAAACTCTGCAACGACAAAAGGCAGAGCTAAGCACTATCTGTCGGCGAATTAAGGGAGCTATAAAGTTTCATTTAGTTGTACATTTGTTCGCTTGAGGCGCTGTTGACTAGGCGTCAGCGTCAGTTGATGCTAAGATGGCGACCGCTCAACGGGAAAGTCAACCGTCACAATGTCTGTATATGGGGCACTGAGAATCCGCGGGAAACAACTCAGTACGAACGTGACTCGCCTAAGGTGAACGTTTTCTGTGCCATTTCAGCCAATAAAGTTTTTGGTCCCTTTTTCTTCGAAGGTGCTACTGTAACTGGACTACAGTATCTGGAGATGTTAGAGAATTGGCTGTTCCCTCAGCTCGAACAAGAAGCACAACAATTCATATTTCAGCAGGATGGAGCGCCACCACATTGGCACTTATCTGTCCGTAACTACCTGAACGTCAACTACCCGAGGCGATGGATCGGCCGCCAGGCAGCCCGTGACAGAGCACTTCATCACTGGCCTCCAAGAAGCCCTGATCTTACCCCCTGCGATTTTTTCTTATGGGGGTATGTTAAGGATATGGTGTTTGGCCACCTCTCCCAGCCACCATTGATGATTTGAAACGAGAAATAACAGCAGCTATCCAAACTGTTACACCTGATATGCTACAGAGAGTGTGGAACGAGTTGGAGTGTCGGGCTGATATTGCTCGTGTGTCTGGAGGGGGCCATATTGAACATCTCTGAACTTGTTTTTGAGTGAAAAAAAAACCTTTTTAAATACTCTTTGTAATGATGTATAACAGAAGGTTATATTATGTTTCTTTCATTAAATAGACATTTTTAAAGTTGTGGTATTCTTTTTGAATCACCCTGTATATAAACTGACTCATCAAAAACATCCGTATACCGCAATGAAATGCAAAATTGACCACTAGATGTAACGTGAACCGAACCCAGTAGTATAAAAGGAGGCGGGGAGTACTGCGTTGTCAGTAGACAAGCAATAACAGAAGAAAGGATCGGCCAGGAGAGCTCACTAGCTTCGAACGTGGACTAGTCACTGGATGCCATTTGAGTATCAAATCAACTAGGGGCATTTCAACCCTTCTAAAGCTGCCCAAGTCGACTATTGGTGATGTGCCTGTGAAGTGGAAACGCGATGGAACAACCACAGCTGAACCAAAACCAGCAAAATCTCATACACTGACGAGCAGGGATCGTCGATCATTGCAGAGAGTGGTTGTAAAACATCGCTTGAAATCAGCAGGAGGAATCACTCGTCAGTTGCAGGGTGCTACAGCAGTCCAGTTTGCTTAATTACTGTGCGTAGGGCATTTCTTCCCAAGAGATGTCTACTAGTATCAAACATAGGTTTTAATTTTAAGAAGAAATTTCTGGGAATATACGTTTCGAACACAGAATAGTATGGTAGAGAAACATGAATTGTGGGAAAATCGGAACAGAAAAGATCGAGGCACTTGAGATGTGGTCCTACAGACGAATGTTGAAAATCAGGTGGACTGATAAGGTAAGGAATGAGGATAAATATATGGAAAAACTAACAAGAAGCAGGGACAGGATAGTAGGACATCTGTTAAGACATAGGCAATAATGTCCGTGGAGCTGTAGAGGGTAAAAACTGTAGAGAAAGTCAGAGATTGGAGTATATCCACAAAATAACTGAGGACGTTGGTTGCAATTGCTGCGCTGAGATGAAAAGGTTGACACAAGCAGGAGTTCTTGTGGGCGGCATCGAAACAGTCAGATGACTGATGAGACACAAAGTTGAAAAGAATGGGGTGCAGTGCTCGAGCAGCATATAAGACACACATTTCTGCAGTGAGTGCTCAGCGACGCTTGAGTTGGTCTGTCGAGCAGTGCCACCAGACAGTGAACGACTGGAAATGATTGACTTGGAGTGATGAATCACATTATATCCGGTGGCAGTCCGATTGGAAGGGTTTCCGCCTGGTGAATGGCTCGACAACGTTTCCTAGCGTAACGTGTACTGCCAACAATGAAGTACGGGATAGGTGGTGTCACGGTATGGCTGCGGTTTCCGTGTTGAAGCTAAGGCCTCCTTATTACGATTAAGGAAACGCTAAATGGCGAAGGAAAGTCAGTTGACAGGGAGTCCCAGTACGGTAAAAAGTTATCATCCACCAGGAAGTTTCAAACCAGTGCATACGCCTCTGCAGAGTGAAAGATACCTTCTTTGTTGTCACTGTCACACGTTTCCATGACAAACATTTTATTGAAACTATCACTTCCGTTATTCAATCTTTCTGAGTGTATTGAACTTAAAATCCTTAGTTCCTGGTCTGTCCATTCGACTGCTCCTACATTTACTAATGCGACAGTTTCTTCAACAAACTGGTAGTCCTGTGTGAGCTGCAGCGTGATCGCTTACTGGCGATAAACGAAACAGACGAAAACATACCACACAAATGCACTACGTAAACATGCTAACCTCTCTTGGCTATTGTAGATCAAATAGTGCTCAAAATTGCGAACGAGGACGGGAAGCTATGTGTTTTGACGAGCGTCTTTCAGTTTCGAAATGACATGCTTGCACGAAACGCACGCACAAACAGAGAAAGCTATCGTGTACAGTTCGCTTAAGGGAAAATAAGTCTCCTGCACTATAAATCGGTCAATGAATGATGGGATTCATCCCGAAATTACCTAGACAAGTTGGGAAACCCTCTAAAAGTATATTAAGACCAACAGTTGTTAATATGGGGTGCAAATTTGATCCATCACTGGTATTCCTCCCTTTCTCGCCAATAAGCACATTAATCTGAACGAGTAGATCCCAAAGAGAAATGTCTTATTTTTCCACAAATTCCATCGTATCTGACGATGAAGCGAGGGTCTTAAACTTATACTCGTGGTCATTACCATCAACATTACGCAATGGCCAACGACCAGAGTAAGGGATGTTTATGTGCTGCAATCCTTTAGGGAAAAAAGATTTTACTGACATGTAAATCACTTCAAATAGGAAGTTTCGAATGTTACACAGAGTGCTGACGTGTAAAGTGACAGTTTTTGTCCTTTGTTTCCGCCTGACTTCATTCTGTGTAACTTTGCGGAACCGCATTGTAAATGAAAGCGCTTTCTGCAAGAACGTTAAAGCAAAGCCTTGTTAAGCATATCCATGCACAATCCGTACCCCTCGGTATTTCTACTCAGAGGAAATCCTATTCGAGATAGATTCATTAACCGCGAAACATCCCATCGTTTATTTGCCTCCCGGGTTTAGTTTACAACAGTGCAGAAATTTTGCAGGAGCGGCATAGAGAACGAGGAAGAAACCAGATGCAACCTGACAACATAAGGCTTGAAATTCATGTATTCATAAAAATGTACGATATGTGCTTTGCACAGGCGTGCACGTCTTATAATTTTACACTCAGGCAAGTTAACTACTTTGAGGTTTCGCATTAAATAGTATACTGCCTAAAGATATTACAACTTCTTCTTCTTTTCGTTAGCGTTTTCCCCGCCTAGTAAGGGCCCCGCTGTACTCAGGATTTGGTAAATCATTAACTTTGCGGCCGGATGCCATTCCCGTCGCCACAGCCGTCAGTTACCTAAAGGAAGGAGGCCGTGTGCGCCGTATGTCTGAATCCTGTAAACTTTCCTTCTGTGTGTGATCGTACGACGGGCGATCAATAACTAATGCACCACATTTTCTAACTCGGCCAATTTCGGTTGGTAAAAAAACGCAGAATTTGGTGTGGGCCATCGTGGAATATTCCCGCTTCAGCCCCTGTAATTCCGGTAAATGGCTGCGCTACGACGCAGCCCTCAAAATGGCTTCTGTAATGGAAACGCTATCCACGCAGAGAGCTGTCACTGGGTTTCTATTCGCAGAAAAATAGACCACTGCAGATATTCATTGGCTGTGGCTCCTGCAGTGTTGGAGCCTCGTTCGATGTGTCAATGCATGACATTCAAACACTTCACTACACAATTGGACGTCTCTGTTGGTATTGTGGCACACTCGTCCACCAATTGGAATACTCAAAGACGTGTTCCCGCGGGGTTCCTCGCCTCCTAATAAAGACCATAAAGAGCAACGCAGGACAATGTTTGCGGATTTGCTTGCACGTTACGAGGCCGACCGTGACAATTCTTTGTCGAACACCGTCACAGGCGATGAAACATGGATTCATCATTTCCAATCGGAGACAAAAAGGCAGTCCATCAAGTGGCGCCGCACCACCTCTCCTCCAAGGAAAAGGTTCAAAGCCGCACCCCCGGCCGGTAAAGTCGTGGCCGACGGTCTTCTGGGACACTGAAGGGGTTATTCTGTTTGATGTCCTCCCTCGGGGTGCAACGATCAACTCTGAGGTGTACTGTGCCACCCTCAAGAAACTGAAGAAACGATTTCAGCGTGTTCACTGCCGTAAAACTGTAAACCAAATTTCTCCTTCTCCATGACAACGCAAGGCTTTACACAATGTTGCACACCCGAAAAAAGCTCACAAACGTTCATTGGACTGTTCTTCCTCATCCACCTTCCGATTTACGTCTGTATAGACCAATGAAGGCTGCGCTCCGAAGGAAGCGGACAAACAGGCCCTCCCAGTAAGGTGCCATAAGGCCGTCGCATTGAACGGAGATTACGTTGAAAAACAGGGTTTCGTAGCCAAAAAAGAGTGGGGAACAATATGGTGTACTGGAATACTGAATAAAAGCAACCTGCTTTCAGAGAAAAAAATGCATTTCAGTACTTACTGAACACCGCCACCCCTCCCCTGCGCCGGTCGCGGTGGCCGAGCAGTTCTAGGCGCTTCAGTCCGGAACCGTGCAACTGCTACGGCCGCAGGTTCGAATCCTGCCTCGGGCATGGATGTGTGTGATGTCCTTAGCTTAGTTAGGTTTAAGTAGTTCTAAGTTCTAGGGGACTGATGACCTCAGATGTTAAGTCCCATAGTCTTTACACAGAGTACGCGAAGGAACTTGCCCCCCTTCTTGCAGCGGTGTACCGTAGGTCTCTAGAAGAGCGTAGCGTTCCAAAGGATTGGAAAACGGCACAGGTCATCCCCGTTTTCAAGAAGGGACGTCGAACAGATGTGCAGAACTATAGACCTATATCTCTAACGTCGATCAGTTGTAGAATTTTGGAACACGTATTACGTTCGAGTATAATGACTTTTCTGGAGACTAGAAATCTACTCTGTAGGAATCAGCATGAGTTTCGAAAAAGACGGTCATGTGAATCCCAGCTCGCGCTATTCGTCCACGAGACTCAGAGCACCATAGACACGGTTTCACAGGTAGATGCCGTGTTTCTTGACTTCCGCAAGGCGTTCGATACAGTTCCCCACAGTCGTTTAATGAACGAAGTAAGAGCATATGGACTATCAGACCAATTGTGAGATTGGATTGAGGAGTTCCTAGATAACAGAACGCAGCATGTCATTCTCAATGGAGAGAAGTCTTCCGAAGTAAGAGTGATTTCAGGTGTGCCGCAGGGGAGTGTCATAGGACCGTTGCTATTCACAATATACATAAATGACTTGGTGGATGACATCGGAAGTTCACTGAGGCTTTTTGCGGATGATGCTGTGGTGTATCGAGAGGTTGCAACAATGGAAAATTGTACTGAAATGCAGGAGGATCTGCAGCGAATTGACGCATGGAGCAGGGAATGGCAATTGAATCTCAATGTAGACAAGTGTAATGTGCTGCGAATACATAGAAAGATAGATCTCTTATCATTTAGCTACAAAATAGCAGGTCAGCAACTGGAAGCAGTTAATTCCATAAATTAACTGGGAGTACGCATTAGGAGTGATTTAAAATGGAATGATCATATAAAATTGATCGTCGGTAAAGCAGATGCCAGACTGAGATTCATTGGAAGAATCCTAAGGAAATGCAATCCGAAAACAAAGGAAGTAGGTTACAGTACGCTTGTTCGCCCACTGCTTGAATACTGCTCAGCAGTGTAGGATCCGTACCAGATAGGGTTGACAGAAGAGCTAGAGAAGATCCAACGGAGAGCAGCGCGCTTCGTTACAGGATCATTTAGTAATCGCGAAAGCGTTACGGAGATGATAGATAAACTCCAGTGGAAGACTCTGCAGGAGAGACGCTCAGTAGCTCGGTACAGGCTTTTGTTGAAGTTTCGAGAACATACCTTCACCGAAGAGTCAAGCAGTATATTGCTCCATCCTACGTATATCTCGCGTAGAGACCATGAGGATAAAATCAGAGAGAGTAGAGCCCACACAGAGGCATACCGACAATCCTTCTTTCCACGAACAATACGAGACTGGAATAGAAGGGAGAACCGACAGAGGTACTCAAGGTACCCTCCGCCACACACCGTCAGGTGGCTTGCGGAGTATGGATGTAGATGTAGATGTAGATAGTGCTCACAGCTATTTGAACCAACCCTACCCTGCCTCCCCGTGTTTTAACTGTTTGTGAGTCGCATTTTGTGAAGCGCTAAGTGGGCACCAGCCAGGCATTTGCCTAAAGGAGCGTGGGAAACAGCCTAATGGTCACAGTGAAGCTGACCGGTGCACCAGCTACGGTCGTTCATGCGCCGCGCCACTTTGGTTCCGGCCTGGCTCGTATCTCTGTCTCGCACGCTACCGCACTGCGCTCTGCACTACAAGCAGATTACCTGCGGGAAAGTACACCACTATAAATGAATGCCACTTCTGTCAAAAACAATGGCTCTCCTACATCGGAAAACGTAGACATTAGTACCCCAACACAGTGTACTCGATGCCTGTTCATGCAATGCACTTGTATACAATAAATTCACTAAGCTCATTTCAGAATCCTTGTCACCAAGAGCTCAGAATATCCTCATACATCAGAGAGAGGGGAAAAAATATTTTCACAGAGTATTGGAACTAGATCGAAAATTTGCTGTTTTGTAATGTTACTTTCGCCGGTATTCTACAACGGCACCAGTGATACTTTTTTTTTTTTTTTTTCTTGTGGGTGTGTGATATAATTCGTCTCTGCATTCTCGCCTCGTAGAAACCAAGTTTTGTTACACATTCTAAGGGAAAAAAAAGGTACCACGAACGAATTATCCGAATGGGACGTAAATCGGTAAATGCAATGTACATGTACAGAGAAAAATTGGATGATTTATTCAAGAGAATGAGCTCCACAGACTGAGCAAGTCAATAACGCATTGGTCCACCTCTGGCCTTTATGGAAGCAGTTGTTCGGCTTAGCATTGATAGAGTTGCTGGACGTCCTCCTGAGAGATATCGTCCGAGCTAGTTGGGGGGCATTGCCCATAGCTCTACAAACATCGTCAATCGGGGAGAGATTCCGCGACCTTGCTGGCCAGGGTAGGGTCTGGCAAGCAGAAAGACAAACAGTATAAAATCTCGGATGGACGGGCGGACATTATCTTGCTGAAATGTATGCCCAGAATGGCTTGCCGTGAAGGGCAACAAAATGGGGCGTAAAATATCGTCGACGTATCGCTGTGTTGTAATGGTTCCACAGATGACAAGGAACGTACCATGGAAAGAAATGGCTGGCCAGACAATCACTCCTGGGTCAAATGGTTCAAATGGCTCTGAGCACTATGGGACTTAACATCAGAGGTCATCAGTCCCCTAGAACTTAGAACTACTTAAACCTAACTAACCTAAGGACATCACACACATCCATGCCCGAGGCAGGATTCGAACCTGCGACCGAAGCAGTCGCGCGGCTCCAGACTAAAGCGCCTAGAACCGCTCGGCCACTCTGGCCGGCAATCACTCATGATTGTCGGGCCGTATTGTGGGCAACGGTCAGGTTTGTAGCCCAGCGTTGTCCGGGGCGTCTTTACCAACAAGGCCGTTTGCCGTGGTGTCTGGCCCATTCGGCCTGAAATCTCACTGACTGGAGTAGAATTGTCTTCAGTGATGACTCCAGCTTCGAACTGAGACCCGACGACCAGCGAAGACCTATCTGGAACCTTCTGGACAGTAGTGAAATACTAGCCTGACTTTCGCCCGCCATATGGCCGGACAACAAGGAGTGATTATCTGGGATGTCATTTCTATTCACAGCAGGAACTCCTTTGGTTGCTATCCGCGTCATCCTTGCAGCACATCGGTATGTCGACGATATTCTACGCCCTGTTTTGTTCATAACAAGCCCTCCTGGAACTACATTTCAGCAAGATAATGCCCGCCCTCACAAGGCGACAGTCTCTGCTGCTTGTCTTCGCGCTTGCCAAACGCTACTCTGGCCAGCAAATTTGCTCGATCCCTCACCAACTGAGAACGTATGGAGCACTATGGGCAGGACCCTCCAACAATATCGGGATTTTGACGATCTAAAGCGGCAATTGGACAGAATTTGGCACGATATCGCTCAGGAGGACATCGAATAACTCTATCAGTCAGTGCCAAGCCGAATATCTGCTTGCATAAAGACCACAAGTGGACCAAAGCGTTATTGATTTGCTCAATTTATGAAGCTCTTTCTCTTGAATAATTCATCCAATTTTCCTAAAATTGTAATCTTTTGTTTGTTTGTACATGGACGTCACATCTACCGATTATCGTCCCATTCGGATAATTCCTTCGTGGCATGTCCTTTCTTTGTCTTAGACTGTACATGTGTATGAAGTGTCCGTTGTGAGAATTTCATTACACAGGGTTTTTCAAAAAGATTCATCCGATTTCACAAGACTTTATCACCCACATTGATGAATATAGAAACTTTGTGTAGCGATTTACTTAGGCATCGAAACTAAAAGTTTAGCTGGGCATCAGCTGTAAGCTGCCGATTCGTGTTTTCCGGTAGAGGCGCCCCTGCTGCAGCTAGCTCGTTGGTTACCCGATGTGTGTCAACACGAAATGGCAACAACAAAGCAACATAGGGCGTTTTGCGTTCTACGTATCAACATCTACATCTGAATCAGTGCTCCGCAAGCCACCTAATGCTGTGTGATGGAGGGTGCTTCTGGTACCACTAACTAATCCCGCCCTGGTACAGTCTCGAATGACGCGTGGGAAGAATGTTTGTCCGTAAACCGTCGTATTAGCTACAATTTCTCGAATTCTCTCCTTTTGGTCGTTTCTAGAAATGTATACAAAAGGAAGTAATGTGCTACCCTGCTCTTCCTGGAAATTGCTCCCTCAAAATTTCAATAGCAGACCTCTCCGTGATGAAAAATCGTCTCTTGTAACGTCTGTCAATGAAGTTTGTTGAGAATTTCGGTAACGCTTTCGCGCCGACTTAACCATCCCGTTACGAAACGCGCCGCTGTTCGTTGACTCTTCAACCACTTCTACCAGCGCTACCTGGTAAGGGTTCCATATTGATGAACAGTAATCGAGAATCTGTCGAACAAGTGTTTTGTAAGCCACTTCCTTGAGGTTCTTCCTATGAAACTCAGTCTAGCATCTGCTTTTCCTACTGTTTGTTCTACGAGGTTATTCCACCTAAGGTCCCTCCGAATGGTTACTCCTAGATATTTTAGGGTGGATACTGTTTCCAACAATGTGTCATCAATAGCGTAGTTCTACAATAATGGATTTGCTCTCCTGCGTATGCGCGATATGTTATTTACGCTCAGTGTCAACTGCCAGTCTCTGCACCATTCATCAGTCCTCTGTTTTAGGTCCTTTTGGAAATCGATGCAGTCATCCAGCGTTGTTACGTTCTTACAGACAATCGCATCACCCGCGAATAGCCTTAAAGACCTTCCGACGTATTCTACTAGAATATTTATACATATTGTAAACAGTATCGTTCTCGTCACACTTCCTTGGGGTACTCCTGCCGCGCGGATTAGCCGCGCGGTCTGAAAGCGTCTTGCTACGGTTCGTGCGGTTCTCCCCGCCAGTGGTTCGAGTCCTACCTCGGGCATGGGTATGTGTGTTGTTCTTTGCATAAGTTAGTCTAAGTAGTCTGCAAGATTAGGGACGGATGACCTTAGCAGTTTGGTCCCTTAGGATTCATACACATTTGAACATATGGGGTGCTGCTGAAATTACCTTTACATCTGCCGACTTTGCTCCATTGGGAACGACGTGTTGAGCTCTCTCTGCAAGGAAGTGTTGAATTCAATCGCAAATCTGGTCCGATATTCGGCAAGGTCATATTTTTTCACTAAACGGCAGTGCATCACAGTGTCAAATGCCTTCCTGAATTCTAGGAACATGACATCAACCTGAGTGTTGATATCTACAGCACTGTGGATGAAACAGAGCAACCTGAGTTCAGCAATATCTCTGCTTGCGGAGGCCATATTGATACTTATGTAGGAGACGTTAGTTCTTCAAAAACGCCATAATTCTGTAGCATAAAACATGTTCCATAATTCTACAACATACTGACGTCCACAATATAGGCTTATAATAATGTGAATCTGTCCTATGACCCTTCTTGATGACCTCAGAAGTTAAGTCGCATAGTGCTCAGAGCCATTTGAACCATTTTTGAAAACGGTAATCTGCACTTCTTTCCAGTCGCCAGGTACCCTGTGTTGCTGCAGCGACCTACGATAAACTGGGGAGCAAGTTCTTTCGCATAATTTCAGTAGAAGCTGTAGAATCTCACAGGCATCTCATCTGGTCCTGATGCCTTTCCACTGTAAGCGACTGTAGTTGCTTTCCTATTCCGCGATCAGTTATCTCGCTATGTCATTTCCGTGTTAGTACGATGATTGAATGGAGGAATCGTATTACGGTGATCCGCGGTGAAAAAATTTCAGAGAGCCAAAGTCAGTATTTCGACCTTCTCTCAGTCATATTCTGTTTCGGTGCAAGTGTAGTCCCTGAGTGATGAATAGATGATTTCGATCCGGTTAGCGATTTTCTTCTTTTAGTGTGCAACCCTGAAGTTGGTTTGCAGCAGAACGCCATTCCTCTCTTCTGTCTGCCTCCCTTTTCAGTTCCACACATGTGTTACATCCAACGTCATTCATGATCTGTTGCATGTATGATATCTGTCGGTATCTCTCCTGTGTTTATAGATGGACTTAACAAGTTTAAGCAGCGTAGTTTTCATGCTGTCACCAGCATTCTTTATTAGTTCTGCAGGGATGTCACTAATACCCGTTGCTTTGTTGTCCTGTAGTTCCTTTAGAGCTTTGCAAATTCTTCTTGCAGAATATCATCTCCCTTGTCATCTTCGTCTACTTGCTCTTCTCTTCCTATTACTTCCTCCGAAAGAGGTGTCCGGCATACAACTCCTCTATGTATTCTTTCCATCTCTTCGCCATGTCTTCACCAAACAGCATTTCTCCCTCTTTATTTTCAATTGTGCCTGAGTGTTATTTTACGTTTGTTCAGATATTTATTTGTTGTTCTGTAGGCTAAATCAGTTCTTCCGTTTTGCATATTTTCTTCCACTTCCCTCCACATTTCCTCAATAAAATTTTCTTTTGCTTTTGTAACTTCTCTATTGACTAAATTCCTTAGCCTTCTGTATTCGGCTTTTCCTTGTTCATCAGTTGCAGTTTTGTATAATCTCCTGTTTTCTATAAGCTTAATAACATCTGCTGTAATCAATTTCCTCTTGTTTTTGGGTTTAGTTTTCCCAACTATCTTTTTTGCTGCTTTGTATTCACCAGATTTAATTTGATCCCAGTCTTCATTTACTCCACCATGTTGAGAAATTTTTTAGCTAGGTTGTCTGTTTCATGGGCATAGCGCTTTGCCAGTCCCTCAGTTTTCAGTTTTTCCAGTTCCCATTTAAGTTTTACTGGCTACTTCTTCAAACATTTGAATCTGAGTGAACTTTTCATCAGGACCAGCTTATGGTCGCTGCCTATGTCTGCAGATGGATAGCTCCTGAAATCTTTTACCTGGTTCCTAAAACGTGCTTTCACTATAATGTAATCAATCTGTTGTCTACACAGGTCTCCAGGGGGTTTCCATGTGTATTTTCTTCGTTTGTAATGTTGGAAAAGTGTGTTTCCAAAACTAATTGTGCCGGCCGCGGTGGCCGTGCGGTTCTGGCGCTGCAGTCCGGAACCGCAGGACTGCTACGGTCGCAGGTTCGAATCCTGCCTCAGGCATGGATGTGTGTGAAATCCTTAGGTTAGTTAGGTTTAAGTAGTTCTAAGTTCTAGGGGACTTATGACCACAGATGTTGAGTCCCATAGTGCTCAGAGCCATTTGAACCATTTTTGAAAACTAATTGTGTCTCGAGCAGAACTCGATTAGTCGATCTCCTTTTTCATTTCTTCTTCCAAGTCCCTATTGCCAACAATTCCTTCCTCCGGTTCTTCACCCACAATCGCATTCCAGTCCCCCATGACAATCAGGTTTTCATCTCCCTTAACATTTCTCATCGCATTACTTATTTCTTCGTATATTTCGCCACGACTGCATCTTCTTCTTTGGATGCTAGTGTGTATATTTGTATTATCACAGTGTCCTTTGGTTTAGTTCCAAGTTTTACCAGAATTATTCGAGAGCTATACTGCACATATCCCTTGACATGTGAGCCATAGTTTATCCTCAAAATTATTCCAACTCCTCCCATTCCTGGTCTATCTTGGTCAGTTCTGATGTGAATGACTCTGTATTCTTCAGACCAGAAATCATTTGATTGGGGCCATCTCATCTCAGATATGCCTAGGATATCGATTTCCAGTCATTCCATTTCATGTTTGAGATTTTCTAGTTTGCTACACTGAATCAGTGTTCTCACATTCCAAGTTGCTATTTTAAAATTGAGATTCTTTGCCTTCACGTTGTCTGTATCTTTTGCAGTTCTCACCTGGAGATCCGATTGGGGGACTAATTTATCTCCGGAAAATTTTACAGAAGATACTGGCACGGTCTACTGCTGATGCTTGGGATAACCGTAGGTCTTTAATGTGGTGTTTTCCCGTTGCCTTCCACATCCTATGCCGAAGACCATCAGCTGGTTCTTCCGCTTTGGAAATGATTTCTCATGGGGTGCTGTCATATTCCGGTCATCCCTCGGTCCTTGTCTACGTTAGCCATCACATGAAGTGACGTTGTCCACTCTCTACCGCGTGGAGGTGTAGATCAGGGGTTTCCCTTTCTAGTACGACCAAAATCCCTTTGGGTTTTTAGTCGGGTCAGACGGTAAACTTTTGCTTTCTAAGTCACTGGACGCTTATTATCCGTTCTTTCAGCTTTTGTTTGTCAGCTAGCTTTTGACTTCTGTTGACTCTGTCACGAATCTCTCTTTGTTTACGCAGAAATTTTCAACACTGTTACCAAACCAAGTAGGGTCTTTCACATCTGTTAAGATCTTGCTCGAAACATACAAGTCTATGGCATACTGACGATGCTTTTGATTTTTTTCCCTTTGTGCTCTGCATCTTCATCCGCAGCACTGAATATTTGATGCTGACTGCTCAGATACTCAGCGATTTCTATCCTGTCACTCTTGCTAAGTGAAAATATTTTCGTCCCTTTCTTAAAATTCCATAAAAGTATGAGTCCCCAACATTGATGCTGAGAGATAAGACAGGAAAGTTGGGGCATAGTAATCAAGAAATTGCAGAGACTTTCGACAAACTTTTAAATTGTGATGATCCACTGGAAACATTTCAAGTAGACGCTGAAGCACCTATTTTAAACACCCCAGAGCTAATAGATCCTCCAACTATCAATGAGGTAGGGGTTGCAATTCAGGAACTAAAAAAAAATACAAGGCATATGGTGAAGACCACATATTTGTAGAAATATAAAAGAATGTTAGAAAACCTGCGGTCATAAGTCTCCACCAACATCTAATTGAAATGTGGATCACAGAGAAAATTCCAGAGCACTGGACCTCAGGAATAATCCATCCATTATTTAAAAAAGTAGATAGAACCAACCCGGCCGGCCGAAGTGGCCGTGCGGTTAAAGGCGCTGCAGTCTGGAACCGCAAGACCGCTACGGTCGCAGGTTCGAATCCTGCCTCGGGCATGGATGTTTGTGATGTCCTTATGTTAGTTAGGTTTAACTAGTTCTAAGTTCTAGGGGCTAATGACCCCAGCAGTTGATTCCCATAGTGCTCAGAGCCATTTGAACCATTTTTTTGAACCAACCCAGATAATTACAGAGGAATAACCCTTCTGGACTGCACATACAAAATTTTCTCCCGCCTAATTTACAATAGGATCAAAAACATTCTGGAACCACAACTTGGAGAATATCAAGGAGGATTTAGACCATACAGAAGCTGCTCAGACCAAATTCTTAGCCTGAAGTTAATAATGGAGTATTACAAGTATAGAAACAAACAGTTATTCATCTCATTCATAGATTAAAAAAAGCATATGATAGTGTTCATAGACCCATACTTCTAAAAATCCTTAGAGCATATGGCCTCCATCCCAGACTGGTAAGACTCATTCAGCTAACTTTAACTAACACAAATTCAAAGGTCCAGTTTAGAGGAGAAATGTCAAAAGTTTTTACAGTAAAAACAGGACTCATACAAGGTGATGGATTGTCGCCTTTGCTCTTCAATATGGCCCTCGATTACTTCATGACAATCCGGCAAAAAGGAAATTCATGTTAAATCAAAATTGGAGGAAAACCAACAATTACAGCAAACTGCCTTGGATGCTGGCGATTTAGCTCTCTCACCCCTTGACATGGAAGAAGTTCGTGCTCAGATCACAAGTCTCCAGAAAATTGCTTCAAAAATAGGATTACAAATATCCTTTGAGAAAACTGAAATCATGCCCATGAAACCTCTTTGCATAGATAAAATCTTCATAAATGATCCAGCAATTAACATACACTACTGGCCATTAAAATTGCTACACCAAGAAGAAATGCAGATGATAAACGGGTATTCATTGGACAAATATATTATACTAGAACTGACATGTGATACATTTTCACGCAATTTGGGTGCATAGATCCTGAGAAATCAGTACCCAGAACAACCACCTCTGGCCGCAATAACGGCCTTGATACGCCTGGGCATTGAGTCAAACAGAGCTCGGATGACGTGTACAGTTACAGCTGCCCATGCAGCTTCAACACGATACCACAGTTCATCAAGACTACTGACTGGCGTATTGTGACGATCCAGTTGCTCGGCCACCATTGACCAGACGTTTTCAGTTGGTGAGAGATCTGGAGAATGTGCTGGCCAGGTCAGCAGCCGAACATTTTCTGTATCCAGAAAGGCCTGTACACGACCTGCAACATGTGGTCGTGCATGATCCTGCTGAAATGTAGGGTTTCGCAGGGATCGAATGAAGGGTAGAGCCACGGGTTGTAACACATCTGAAATGTCACGTCCACTGTTCAAAGTGTCGTCAAGGCGAACAAGAGGTGACCGAGACGTGTAACCAATGGCATCACGCCGGGTGACACGCCAGTATGGCGATGACGAATACACGTTTCCAATGTGCGTTCACCGCGATGTCGCCAAACACGGATGCGACCATCATGATGCTGTAAACAGAGCCTGAATTCATCCGAAAAAATGACGTTTTGCCATTTGTGCATCCAGGTTCACCGATGAGTACACCATCGCAGGCGCTCCTGTCTGTGATGCAGCGTCAAGGGTAACCGCAGCCATGGTCTCCGAGGTGATAGTCCATGCTGCTGCAAACGTCGTCGAACTGTTCGTGCAGATGGTTGTTGTCTTGCAAACGTCCCCATCTGTTGACTCAGGGATCGAGACGTGGCTGCACGATCCGTTACAGCCATGCGGATAAGATGCTGTTATCTCGACTGCTAGTGATACGAGGCCGTTGGGATCCAGCACGGTGTTCCGTATTACACTCCCGAACCCACCGATTCCATATTCTGCTAAAAGTCATTCGATGTAGACCAACGCGAGCAGAAATGTCGCGATACGATAAACCGCAATCGCGATAGGTTACAATCCGACCTTTATCAAAGTCGGAAACGTGATGGTACACATTTCTCCACCTTACACGAGGCATCACAACAACGTTTCACCAGGCACGCCGGTCAACTGCTGTTTGTGTATGAGAAATCGGTTGGAAACTTTCCTCATGTCAGCACGTTGTAGGTGTCACCACCGGCGCCAGCCTTGTGTGAATGCTCTGAAAAGCTAATCATTTGCATATCACAGCATCTTCTTCCTATCGGTTAAATTTCGCTTCTGTAGCACATCATCTTCATGGTGTAGCAATTTTAATGGCCAGTAGTGTAGTTCTACAATTTAAATGCTTGGAGAAATTATTTTGCACAACTTGGGTGAGAAAGCAACATGGATAAATAGAACCAACAAAATGAAAAAAACATATTCTAACCCGGTCAACATACAGTAAGAAATTGCCTGTCAATACACACTAAGATCCAGCATTACAAAACTCTAACTCTCCCGGAAGCAACTTATGCTTGTGAAACTCTGTTCCAAATTAAAAATAAAAGAAGAACCGATCAACTCCTCAAGACTGAACGAAGAATTATCAGAACATGCATCAGTAAAAAATAGCAGGTTGATAGAGTCTGGACAATCCTCCATAATGACACTGTCTATTGTGAGATTGACCCTATCACCAGCACAATGCAGAAGAAAATAATCTCAAATTTCTTTCATGACCTAAGAGTTCCTGACAACAGGATTTTAAAACAACTAGTGATGAGAAATCTCGGAAAGAAGACAGGAGGACAGTGGGTCAAAGAAATTCAGCAAGATCTTGAAGCAGTCGGGCTTAGGATTACTGATGCAGAGAACAAAAACAAAATTAACACTCTCTTTATGAATCATCAATTTTCTGTAGAAATGACGCACAGAAGACCGGTAGAGATTTCAGGCGAGTTAAGAAAATTGCGTTGAGCTAATGAAAAAGCACTAGGCTGAGCGCAAGAAGCAAGTAGTCCAATCTTCAAAGAGAAAGTGAACATGGAATGGCTCAAGTGGTCCAATGTGGCCAATCAAGTTAATAATAATAATAATAATTGTAGTCATAGATGCTATCACTGCCGTATGGTCACTGTTACCCTCCTGATTCGAAAAGTTCGTATCTATTTGTTCCTAGAAGGTGTGAGACGGGTTGGTTCTCTAACTGCTTCCTTGGCGTAATTTTCGCAAGAGACATTCAAAATTATGTCATACGAACCGCTGTCTCTAGTATCAAGTTTGAACGCATGACTCCCCGATTCTGTACGTGACAACAGGAGCAATTTAATTTCATCGCGTGATTTTCGTCAACAGAAAGCCACTACACTTCTTGCAGCTCAAAGCATTCCACGATGGCACCCAGATTTCAAGAAAAATGGTTCAAATGGCTCTGAGCACTATGGGACTGAACATCTTAGGTCATAAGTCCCCTAGAACTTAGAACTACTTAAACCTAACTAACCTAAGGACATCACATACACCCATGCCCGAGGCAGGATTCGAACCTGCGACCGTAGCAGTCCCGCGGTTCCGGACTGCAGCGCCAGAACCGCACGGCCACCGCGGCCGGCAGATTTCAAGACACTGGTTGTTTATGTAATGGCAAATACATATGTCGCCTTGATGTGCTCCTTCCAGGCGTAGAGCATTTAACACAAGTCTTGGACGTACTCCACAAAGGGCTGCTCGTCGTGCCAGCGCGAACTAGCCATTCCTTGTGTATCTGTGTGGCGTGTTTTGTTTCGGCGTTTGAGATTCAAATAGAATTCGACTCCTCCATTCCCTTCATGAAGATGATAAAACAACAACTTGCAGGGTACTGTGAACTCGTTTTGGACGTAGAGATGGGAGGTAGCTTCCCTTTCATGTTCCACTGAAGTGGAAAAGTGAACCGTCGGAACACAAAAATACGAGGAACGCAGCATCCTCATACGTCAGATCACAGACGAGCACGTGAGAGGTTCTCCAACGCTTCATGTGTTCTGCCTCGTTTCTTTTTTGCGGAAAAGACGGTTTCAGTGCTCACGAACCTGGATATTTTGGGCATCCATCCTTTTCCACTGATGCGAGACCATGCAGACCATTTCATTTTTCAACAGCACACAGAGCCACCGCATGGCACCTGCATGCAATACCATTTCCAAACAACGACTAGCCTAAACGTAGGAGAATGCGGATATCGCATTGCACCATTGGACTCCAGAGTAACCTGAAAATATGTTATTTCCTGAACAGGGTGTTGTGAAAGAGTCCTACGAGCCTCCCAATCTAACTACCGTGAGTGAAGTGCCACGTCGTTTAGCAACAGCAGGGAATGAAACTCCATACACGACCGAAGAAATATGAGACGAGTTTGACTAACGTCTGTCGTGCATCCGGTTGAGGACCCACTGAACATTTGTGAAAGGTAAATGGAAACTTTGACCCTAAATGTACCCCAAGGTTGTAACTGTATGCATGTACACTCATGCTCACAAATTTAGGATAACAGCAGAATGTGGTGCCACACAACGTGGCACTACACAAAACTGGCGCTGATAGCATAGGCACATAGGGAACACACATGACACAGATCAGTAAGTCCACAGTATTGGTGATAAGTTGAGAAAACCGTCCCGAAACACATGTGCTACAAAACGCCACTGTTTCCCGCGCATATACCCCGAAATCAATCATGTCTGTTCAGTCGTCTGTAGACTGTGTGTCTCGAGACAACTGTACCAGTGGCTGCGGTAAGGTCCCGAGCAAGGCTACCTGAAGTACTCCGTGGCCGTCTACGGGCATTGATGGTGAGAAATCGGGCTTCTTGTGGTGTTGTATACTGTGGACATACCGTACTGTAGCGCCTGGACACGTTTCCTGTCTAATGGAATTGTTGCCATTATCTTGAGATCACACTTTGTGGCACACGGAGGGCCTGTGCTACGACCTGCTGTGTATGACCAGCCTCCAGTCGCCATAGTATTCTACCCCTCATAATGTCATCAATATGTGTTCTTTGAGCCATTTTCAACACACAGTCACCACTAGCACGTCTGAAAACGTCTGCACACTTACTCGGTGCACCGTACTCTGACATGCACCAACACACCTCTGCGTATGTGGACTGCTGCCAGCGCCACCGTGCGATGACCGTAGGTCAAATGCACCGCATGGTCATACCCCGAGGTGATTTAAATCCGCAAACCGCCCACCAGAGCGTTGTTTCACCATGTATCAGCATTATCCTTGATTTATGAGCATGAGTGTAGAAGACGTGTTCCTTGACTTCAGGAAGGCACTTGACAGCGTCCCGCAGTGCCGTTTAGTGGAAAAAATACGAGATTACCGAGCCCTGGTGCAGATTTGAGACTGCACTCAACGCTCCCTTGTAGACAGAACTCAGCATGTCGCTCTTAACGAAACAAAATTGACAGATGTAAAATAATCTTCGGAGTACCCCAAGGCAGCGTGACAGGTCCGTTACTGTTTACAGTGCGTATAAATGATCCAGTAGAAAGCGGCAGAAGCTCTTCAAGACTGTTCGTAGATGATGTGGTTGTCTATAAGGCGGTAGCAATGCCAGAAGATGATATCGATTGGCAGAATGACCTGCAGAGGACTGATGAATGGCGCACACTCAGGCGCAAGCATAGGAAAAGAAACCTACAACTGTACAACCATTCTACTGACGACAACTTGCTGGAAACAGTACCTACCGTAAGTATGCAGAGCTACATTAAGCCGAATGGCCACGTAAAAGAAATAATAGGAAAAGCAGTTGCCAGACAGGTTCAGAGGAAGAATATTAAAGACATGTATCTCACCCACGAAGTAAGTGGCTTACAAGGCGCTTTTTCGTCCGACTCTTGAGAACCAATATGGCATCCTTACCTGGCAGGACTGATAGAAGAGGTAGAGAAGATCCAACGAATAGCGGCGCGTTTCGTCACGAGATCGTTCAATCGGCGCGAGAGCGTTACGGGGATGCTCAACAACTGCAGTGGCAGGCGTTACAGGAGAGACGTCGCGCATCACGGAGAGGTTTGCTATTTATATTTCGAGAGAGAAATTTTCGGGAAGAGTCTGACAGCATATCACTTCGTCCAACGTATTTCTCGTGAAACGATCACGACGAGAAAATAAAAGACATTAGAGTTAATACACAGGCTTGCGGACAATCATTCTTCCGGAGCGCCACTCGCGACTGGAAGAGGGAAGAGGGGTACGGTGAGTGGCTCCAGAAGTACCCTCTGTCATACACCGTTATGTGCCTTGCGAAGAATGACGTAGGTGCTCTCTTGTGAAATCGGATGGTTCTTATGCAAACAGAAATTTTGTGGTGCTAGTGTAATTTAAAATTCTCCACAAGCTTCAGTCTCCAATGGTTTTGTGAAATCGGATGAATCTTTTTTGAAGCGTTCTGTGCTACTGGAATCGAAATGGTGTTAACGTCCTGCAACATCTCCAAAGTATTTATAAAAATGTTACATACATACCACGTAATATCACTTCAGGGTAGTAAACACCTAAATTTCTTCAAGAGATGAAACAAAAGTAATGTAACCAAAATTGGTCAGCTGGAAAAATGATGACTGCCGTGTTTGTTAAGGATATGTCATACATCTGAGTTTGAGTTTCTCGTTCATTGGGCTTGATGGAGAGTCGCACTGACTGTTGAAGATATGAGTTGTGAAGTTTGTACGGCTTTAGAACTTAAATATACTGAATGAAATACATCCACGCAATACTGAACTGTTCACCGACATGGAAAAAAGAGTCTGCTGTCATTGGTTGGAGTGGGGAAGAGTAAGAAAAATACCGGACTGTCAAAGTCCTGGATCTGAGACTACTGAGGTTGCTGGATTTATCGCAAGTATTTGAGCGTCTAGTCGTCTTCAGGCTGTTACTAGCAAATGTTCGCCGACTCTTGAACGGACAAAAAATACGAAATGCCAAAAATCGACGTAATACAAACGAAAAACTTTATTTAATTCAGCTCATATTAAAAGGCTAGTCTCGAAGCGCGACAGTCTGGTGTTCCTTAAAATGAAATTATTGCTGAAATACTTAATCCCTATTACAGACAAACTGTGCCAGAACTGCGCGTCAGTTTGGATTCAAAAGCGGAGCTTTGTCTTACGACAGAACACTGTGTGTTGATCCACGAAAGTACTTCTCACCGGCCGTCACAAAACTTCTAATACCGCTCTTCTACTGTTCCAAAGGCTACTACAGAAGCTATACTAAGGACACTGCTGCATTGATATTCCAAGAAAAAAGGAGAAATGGTTATCAATGTGAGGAATTAACCGTGAAGACCATCCCTAAGTTGTGACTCGTCCATTAATCCTCCACCATGCTGATTCCTCCAGGTATTATGACAGGAAAGATCAGAAGAGCAGCTTTTATTATGAGGCGGATGCTGACAGGCCGAAGCTTTGGCGGCCTTGGATCGTCCTCAGTCGGCTCCATTCTATATATTCCGCAAGCCACTGCAAACTTCAAGACGGAAGGCACATATCTCCCTGTATCGCTCTACTCCTTTGTGGAGAGAGAGAAAAAATTTGTGGATGCCTTGGTACGCGCCATAATCTATCTTACTTTAGCCTCGCGATTCCTAACTGAGATACATGATGGACCATAAGAGATGCCGGTTCTCCACATTAAACTATTTCAAGACAATATCGCTCGTTTTTTCAAGTATTCCCATTTTCTTCTCTGACCACCTCTATTACACTTCCGTAAGAGTTATATCGAACAGCTATATTCAGCGCCTCACTTAAGGTATGGAGAGATATGGCCCCACCAAGGGCGCAGACGCTGAAGAGAGCGCAAAACCTTACAGAAAAAAAAGCCATTCCGTCCAACTCCTATCCTAAAGACTCGATTACTACCGAAAAGACATCTCTGCTGGTTTGATGCGGCCGTATCATGAATTACTCTCTTATGCCAACCTTTTCATCTCAGAGCAGCACTTGCAACCTACGTCCTCAATTATTTGCTGGATGTATCCCAATCTCTATCTTCCTCTATAGTTTTACCCACTACAGTCTACAGCTCCCTCCAGTACCATGGAAGTCATGCCTTGATCTCTTAACTGACGTCCTGTCATCCCGTCCCTTCTTCTTGTCAGTGTTTCCTTATATTCCTTTCCCGGCGATTCTGCAGAAAACCACCTCAATCCTTACCTTATCAGTCCACCAAATTTTCAACATTCTTTTGTAGCCCCATATCTCAAATGCTCCTATTCTTTTCTGCTCCGGTTTTCCCACAGTCCATGTCTCATTGCCATACAATGTTGTGTTCCAAACGCACATTCTCAGAAATGTCTTCCTCAAATTAAGACCTACGTTTGATACTAGTAGACTTCTCTGGTACAGGTATGCCCTTTTTGCCAGTGCTAGTCTGCTTCTTATGTCCTTCTTGCTCCGTACGTCATCGTTATTTTGCTGCCTGGGTAGCAGAATTCATTAACTTCACGTACTTCGTTGTTATCAATTCTGATGTTACGTTTCTCACTGTTCTCATTTCTGCTGTTTCTCGTTACCTTCGTCTTTCTTCGATTCACTCTCAATCCATATTCTGTACTCATTACACTGTTCATTCCATTCAACTGATCATGTAATTCTGCTTCACTTTCACCGAGGACAGCAATGTCATAAGCAAATCTTGTCATCGGTACCATTTCACCCTGAATTTTAATCCCACTCTTGAAACTTTATTTTTATTTCCGTCATTGCCTCTTCGATGTATAGGTTAAGTAGTAGACGCGACACACTACATCGCTGTTTTAGACCCTTTTGAATCTTTTCCCACTCTTATTGTTTGCTCTTGGTTCGTGTACAGATTATATATTATCCTTCTTTCCCTACAGCTTACCCAAATTTTTCTCAGAATTTCGAACGACTTGCGCCATTTTATACTGTCGAACGATTTTTCCAGATCGACAAATCCTATGAATGTGCCTTGATTTTTCTTCAGTATTACTTCCATTAGCAATCGCAACGTCAGAACTGCCTGACTGGTGCCTTTATTTTTTCTACAGCCAAACTGATCGTCATTTAATAGATTCTCAGTTTTCCATTCTTCTGAGTGTTATTCTTGTCAGCAATTTGAATTCATGAGTTGTTGAGCTGATTGTGCGATAATTCTCGCACTTTTCAGCTTTTGTAATCTTCGTAATTGTGTGGATGATGTTTTTCCAAAAGTCAGATGGTATATCGCCAGACTCATACATTATAAACACCAAAGGGAATAGTCGTTTTCTTGCCACTTGCCCCCGTGTTTTTAGAAATTCTCATGCAATGACACCTATCCCTTCTGCCTTATTGGATCTTAAGCTGTTCGAAGTTCTTTTAAATTGTGATGGGAACACTGGATCCCCTATCCCTTCCCCGTCGACTCCTGTTTCTTCTTCTATCACGTCATCAGACAAGCCTTAAACATACTCTTTCCACCTTTCCGATCTCTCTTTTGCGTTTAATAGTGCCATTGCACTCTTCATATTATCGACCTTACTTATAATATCACAGAAGGTTGTTTTGACTTTTCAATACTGAGTCAGTGCTTCCGACAATCATTTCTTTTTCGATTTCTTCACATTTTTCGAGGACCCATTTCGCCTTCCGTGCACTCCTCATTCCATTCAAATGGCTCTGAGTACTATGGGACTTAACAACTGTGGTCATCAGTCCCCTAGAACTTAGAACTACTTAAACCTAACTAACCTAAGGACATCACACACATCCATGCCCGCGGCAGGATCCGAACCTGCGACCTTAGCGGTCGCGCGGTTCCAGACTGTAGCGCCTATAACCGCACGGCCACTCCGGCCGGCCCTCATTCCATTCCTAAGTGACTTATTTCCCTAATCCTGAATTGTCATTCCATATTTCGTTGGTCAACTGAATATTTTGTCTGTTACTCATGGTTTCTCCGCAGTTACCTTCCTTGTACCTATGGTTTTCCTCCCAACTTCTGTGATTGTCGTTTTTAGATATGTCCATTCCTCTTAAGCTGAACTGCCTATAGAGCTATTCATTATCGCAGTATCTATAGCTAACTTGCTTTCTGTGGCAACTGTGCGCTTGGTTCACACATATGGCTCATGTTTAACAATGGAATTCTTGCTGTTACTTCGATACAGCGTTGTGTAACATCAAAGATTGGCCAGCTAGTACTGAAGCAAGTATTTTTGACCGAAGGTTTACGATCTTTACCAATTTCTGTCGACTGATAGGAGCGAGATATGGCGGTCGTGGAAGCAGTCAGAAAAGGTGGAGGGTCTGTGCAATGTACTAGCCCCTCCAATGAGTGCTTTTGCTGCTGTCATGGTCGATCGTGTGCAAGATTTGTTATCAATATTCTTCTTTTAAGTAATGTTTCATTTTTTAAAACTTACTTACAAAATTAAAAAATTTGCAAAAACTGCGTAAAACTAAATTGCGGAAGGGGCGGGGGTGCACAACTATGGGGGTACTGCCAGGGACTGCTGTCTCACTTTTAGACAGCTTTGGCCACGATACCAGTAGCGCGTCTATAAATTAATTTGTAGTCTTCATAAGAATCCCTTACCCTGGAGCAGCAATCTTGAATATGCCGTACTAGGGTTCTGAACATGAATCTCGTGACAGATGCAAGGAACTTTCCCAGAAAACTCCCAGCAGTAAACTGTCTCCACTCGGGTGTTGTTCTGGGCATCAGTGCGGTATTCCCACATTGTCTCCCAAAACAGTCGTCCGCTGAGGATAGGGAAGACCATAATGATGCAAATTTAATTTCAACCTTGAAATTCACTTATCACAGTTATCTGCATGTCCGACATATGAGGTAATGTCATAAGGAGGCAAAAGGTTTCTCGCTATCACTTCCAGTACATCGTCTTAACTCAGAACGAGATTACATCTTCACGTCACTCGATTTCTGTCCACAATAAAGTGAATAACCATTTGCTTGCTGCATTTTACAAAAACACACATTAATGAAACACAACTGGGCCCAGTCATGTCCAACAAACCCTTGAGAAGCCCAACGCGAGGAGACATGAAATAGAACGATCAAATAAGTTTAGCCCGAACTGGATGGGGCAGTGGCCTGCTAGTATACTGAACGAGTGGGTTTCAAACCCCACACCACTACCTGGATTTGGAATTTCTGTTATGTCATTAAGTCGTCCACCATTATCATCTGCATTTAGGGTTTCCTTGATGTCTCTAAATCGCCCACCATCGGGGTTTAGGATTTTAGTGATTTTCTCAAATCGCTATAAGCAAATGATAGGATAGTTCCCCATCCACATCCACTGCAAGCTTAAGACTGATTCGTGGATAGTCGCAGGCTTTGGTTCGGTGACAAGTCTACAACATAAGGTATTTTATGTCACGTTATATGGGACTTGCATTATAACGTGACCATTTTCAGCTGGACGAACATGCTGAGTTGAATTTATACAAAAAAGAGTAACATGAATGTGGGAACATTCGCTGAAAAATTTGAAATGAGAGACACTTAAAGTCTATTATTGTGTGAAAATAAAATAATAGAATTTAGGCTATTTTTAAATATAAATAAGGTACTATTCTGTAGTCCCGAACCTATTTCCATAGACAGAACACTACCCTCTAGCAGAAAGGTACAGGGGTTAGACAGACAGCTGGCTAAATTGGCGAAGGCGGCCTGCATCTCTCGAGGAGTGGAAGCCAAGTTAACGACCTGCAGCATCGACCGGGGTCTTCTGGTTTGGAGTCGAGTGGGCAATTTAAACCAGAGGCTACGTCGACTCTGTGACGAAAAATTCCTCGACCTACGCTATGGGGTGGAAGGTTGTAGGACGCCCCTCGATAGATCAGGGGTGCACTACACACAGGAAGCAGCTACATGGGTAGCACAGTACTTGTGGGGTGCACATGGGGATTTTTTAAAATGAGGTTCCTCCCCACGGGAAACAAACCATTCGCCTGAAAAATTACCAGTTCATGACACTGATGGGGGTGTGCCAACTGTAAAAATTGTTAGTTCGCCTAAACAGGACATTCCAAAGGATTTAAATATGCTAAAACTCAGTAAATTGTCGAAGTTTCTGTAGCAAGATCCCCGAATTATTCTCCAAAATAAAAAGTAGCAATGCCAATATTGTATTACGTACCGAAATCTGGTTGAAACCAGACATAAACAGCAGTGAAATTTTGGAGTCGGATTGGACAATGTTTAGGAAGCAAGGGACTGATGCTATGGGAGGTGGTGTGATTATTGCAGTTAAAAGCTGTTTAAACACAGTTGAGATAGATACTGGGTCGGACTGTGAAATAGTCTGAATAAAGCTGTCAATCAGACAAGGATCGACCATTGTATTAGAATGTTTTTATAGACCACCAGCATCCGCAACAAACGTCGCAGAAAGTTTCAGGGAAAGTCTAGAGTACATAGGAAATAAATATCCAAATTAGCCATTAGCTATAGGTGGAGACTTTAATCTGGTATACATTGACTGGGAAAATTACACGTTTATCACAGGGGCAGAAGCAAAGACTCGTGTGAAATTATTCTAGGAGCGCTCTCAACATACAACCTTGAGCAACTCGAGACGGGAACATATTAGGTATCTTGACGGCAAACAGACCTGATCTTTTTGAGGAAGTTAATCTAGAACAAGGTATTAGGGACCATAATGCCGTTGTGGCTTCTATGTCAGTGGAAGTTGCAAAAAAACCAAAGAAAGAGCATAGAGTTTTCTTGTTTGGGCAAAGCAAATAAAAGTGGCATTAATGAATATCTTCACAGTCATCTCCAAGCATTCACCGCGGGAAACAAAGATATTGAGCATCTTTGGTCGGAATTTAAAGGTGTTGTCCACCATGTGCTAGAGAAGTACGTGCCTAGCAAAAATATAGGAGAGGGAAAGGATCCACCTTGGTACAACAAACATATTAGGAAGTTGCTGAGAAAGCAGAGAATTTTCCACAGTCGTTTTAAACATAGTCACTGCCTCGCTGACAAACAGAAATTATGCGAAATGAAAGCAGCTGTCAAAAGGTCAATGAGAGATTCTTTTAACAAATTTGAAAGCAATATTTTATCTGCAGATTCTAAAAATAACCCCAAAATATATTGGTCGTATGTAAAGTCTATGAACGCTATAAATAATTCAATACCTTCTCTTGCTGACAGTACGGGTAATGTAACGAATGATGATAAACAGAAGGGCGAAATTCTAAACCTAGCTTTCAAAAGCTCGTTTACGGTAGAGGACTGCAAGCACCATTCCCCCTTTCAATTATCGAACAAACGCAAGGATGGGTGACAGTGCTTAGTGTATCTGGGATTGTAAAACAGTTAAGATATATGACGCCAGGAAGGCATCTGGCCGAGGCGGTATCCCCGTAAGATTTTATGCTGATTACGCTACAAAATAGCACCATTCTTATCCATCATCTATCAGAGATCATTGGAACAGCGGAAAGTTCCACGGGACTGGAAGAAGGCTCAGGTCATAGCAGTCTATAAAAAGGGTAGAAAATCGGATCCACATAATTACTGGCCAATTTTACTAACATCGCTTTTTCGTAGAATCATGGAACATGTTTTGTGTTCAGATATAATAACCTTTCTAGACACTGAGAAGCTCATCTGCAGAAACCAGCACGGTTTTAGGAAACAGCGGTCATGCGAGACACAGCTGGCCCTTTTTGTGCATGATATACAACAGGCTCTAGATACCGGCTCCCAGGTTGATGCCATATTTCTCGACTTTCGAAAGGCGTTCGACTCAGTTCCGCACTGTCGCTTGCTCCAAAAAGTGCGCGCTTACGGCCTATCCGATGACATATGCGGTTGGATAGATAATTTTATAATAGACAGGGAGCAGTATGTCGTCCTGAACGGGGTGACTTCAACAGAAACAAGCGTAACTTCAGGTGTGCCCCAGGGCAATGTAATAGGTCCGCTGCTTTTTACGATTTTCATAAACGATCTGGTTGATGGTACTGACAGCGGCATTAGACTGTTTGCCGATGATGCTGTAGTCTACAGGAAAGTAGTATCACACGATAGTTGTGAACAAATCAATGAGGATTTGCAGAAAATAAATGCGTGGTGTAATGACTGGCATTTATCTCTCAATATTAGTAAGTGTCACATACTGCTTATAACAAAGCGAAAAGCCCCGTTAATGCACGAGTACAAAGTAAATGCCCAGTCTTTGGAAGCGGTAAAATCCGCTGTTCGAAATGATCTCAAATGGAATGGTTAGATTACACAAGTAACGGGCAAGGCGAACTCTAGATTTCGGTTTATTGGTAGAACCCTGAAGCGGTGCAGCCCTTCAACAAACGAAACAGCTTACAATACGTTAGTTCGTCCAGTTTCAGAGTATTGTTCGTTTGTATGGGACCTTACCAGTTGGGTCTGATTCAAACGATTGAGAACGTCCAAAGAAGAGCGGCAAGATTCGTAACTGGTACATTTAGCCATTGCAAGAGCGTTACAAATCTCATAGAAAGTTTAAAGTGGGACACACTTACAGATAGACGGCGCACTAAGCGGAAGGAGCTCACTAAATTCCGGAACCCGATCTTCGCCACCAACTTTAAAATCGCGCAGTGATCACCATTCAAAATTAAGGGAAATTAGAGCTCGTACTGAGGCGTTCAGACAGTCCTTTTTCCCTCGCGCGATCGGCGAGTGGAACAGATGGGGGAAATATGACTTTGGCGCGCATTGTGCCCTCCGCCACACACCGATTGGTGGCTAGCGGAGTATATATGTAGATATAGATGTAGAAATATGGAAACACTGCGAAAAATAGTTGCTTGACCATAAATGCAGATGCTAGCCAAGCCTGTAGGTTGCGCTCACGTATTTGACCGCGAGAGGTACCTGTGCAATGCCCTCAATACGTTGTGTTTGTCGTGCTTAGAACAGTGTTCTGTGTAACTGTGAGTGAGCTGTTTCGAAGCTAAGTGAATTCGAGAGTGGCCAAATTCTCGTTGCTGGTATGGCGGGTGCTTTCGAAACCATGGGAGACGAAGTGTTTGGTGTTTCAACAGGTACCATGTCGACGATTTGTAACGCACACAGGAAAAGCGGAAAAACGTCTTCCGCCAAGTCACAACGCGGACCGAAGTATGCGTCTAGTGATATTGACGGACGGTCATTGAAATGGACTGTGATGAAAACTACGTTTACGATAGCTGCAAAAGTCACTGCATAATTGAATGTAGCGCTCGTGGACTCTGTCAGAACCGAAACAACGCAAAAGCATCTACAGAAGCAGGAAACTGGAGGACGAGCTGGAATTGCAGAACCACTCATCAGTGATGGAAATGCCCATGATAGGAAAACGTGGCACCGAAGCCATAAAAGGAGAACTATGGAGCAATGGAAGAATATTATTTGGTCGGATGACTTTTGTCGCACATTGTTTCCAACTTCTGGCGGAGGTTACGTCCCAAGACGGAAACGTGGGGGGGGGGGGGGGGGGGGGGTTCAATAATGATTTGGGCAGCCATATCTTGTTACTCCATGGGTTTATGGTTACTCTGCAAGATCGCATTGCTTTCAGAGATTATGTGACTATTCTGGCTGATCACGTCAATCCCATGGTACAATCTTTCTTCCCCAAAGATAATGCTGTGTCCCCAGAGTGCAGGGCTCCTGTTCACAAAGCTCACGTCATCTAGGAGTGGTTTTCTGAGCTCGAGGATGAATTGTAGCGTCTCCCCTGGCCACGACAGCTCTCAATATTATTGAGCTTTTTTGATCTGCTTTGGAGGGGAGGGTGCGTGGTAGCTATCCCCCCCCCCCCCCCCCCCCATCCTAGTTTCGTGAACCTGCCATTATTTTGCATGAATAATGTGTTTATCCACTCTTGAGAGGACTAGAAGCTGTTTTGAATGCCAACGGCTTTCCTGCACCGGTATTAGGCATGATGGTATGTTGTGATTTTATTGTTTTAATATTTTTGTTCACTCCCTGTGTATGTTCTTCTCTTCAACGGAAACAGAAGAAACCTTAACACACCCCAAACAAAAAGCGCCTTTTCCGGCTCAGTTCACGCTGATTTGTGAAGCACGGAAGCAGATGTCCATGGCACCTGTGCGGAAACTTGTGTTTCACCCCGGTGTCTCACAGCTGGCTGAAAATTAGATACGCACAAGGCTTCCACAGTGCAACGATACTGTGAAATATGGAAGACTGTTGGTAGCGAGGTCTGGTTTAAAACCCCGGCGATACAAGCGGCCGCCTGGGGCGCCAAGCAGAGAGGGGAGCCTGAGTTCAAAGTCTGAACACAACAATTAGTAGCGAAAACTGAAGTGGTTGAAAGTATACGATAAGAGAAGCTAAAATTATCAAGGAGAAATGGGTCCTCAAATGAGCTGTTTGCCAGATAAAGGCGAATGTATGTTTACGTGTCGTCACTGACTGTCTGTACCATATATTGTCCTACACTCATGCTCACAAATTAAGGATATGCTGATACATGGCGAAACAATGCTCTGGTGGGCGGTTTGCGGGTTTAAATCACCGCGGGGTATGACCATGCGGTGCATTTGAGCTGCGTTCGTCGCATGTTGGCGCTGGCAGCAGTCCACATACGCAGAGGTGTGTTGGTGCATGTCAGAGTATGGTGCAGCGAGTAAGTGTGCAGACGTTTTCAGACATGCTAATGGTGACTGTGTGTCGAAAATGGCTCAAAGGACACATATTGATGCTGTTATAACGGGTAGAATACTATGGCGACTGGAGGCTGGTCAAACACAGCAGGTCGTAGAACGGACCCTCCGTGTGGCACAAAGTGTGATCTCAAGATTACGGCAACGATTCCAGCAGACAGGAAACTTGTCCAGGCGCTACAGTAAAGGACGTCCACAGTGTACAACACCACAAGAAGACCGATATCTCACCGTCAGTGCCCGCAGACGGCCACTGAGTACTGCAGGTAGCCCTGCTCGGGACCTTACCGCAGCTACCGGAACAGTTGTCTCCAGACAGACAGTCTACAGACGACTGAACAGACATGGTTTATTCACCCGGAGACCTGCTAGGTGCATTCCACTGACCCCTGGTCACAGGGGAGCTCGTAAAGCCTGGTTTCAAGAACACAGTACATGGTCATTGGAATAGTGATCCCAGGTTATGTTCACGGACGAGTGCAGGTATAGTATGAACAGTGATTCTCGCCGGGTTTTCGTCTGATGTGAACCAGGAACCAGATACCAACCCCTTAATGTCCTTTAAAGGGACCTGTATGGAAGTCGTGATTGGACGGTGTGGGTTGGGATTATGATTGGTGCACGTACACTCCAGCATGTCTTTGACAGAGGAATTGTAACAGCTCGGGTGTATCGGGACGTCATTTTGCAGCAGTATATCCGACTTTTCAGGGGTGCAGCGGGTCCCACCTTCCTCCTGATGGATGATAACGCACGCCCCACCGAACTTCCATCGTGGAGAAGTACCTTGAAACAGAAGATATGAGGCGAATGGAGTGGCCTGCCTGTTCTGCAGACCTAAACCGCATCGAGCACGCCTGGGATGCTCTCGGTCGACGTATCGCTGCACGTCTTCAAACCCCTACGACACTTCAGGAGCTCGGACAGGCACTGGTGCAAGAATAGGATGCCATACCCCAGCAGCTGCTCGACCACTTGATCCAGAGTATGCCAACCCGTTGTGCGGTCTGTGTACGTGTGCATGGTGATCATATCCCATATTGATGTCGGGGTACATGCGCAGGAAACAGTGGCGTTTTGTAGCACATGTTTCGGGACGGTTTTCTCAACTTATCACCAATACTGTGCACTTACAGATCTGTGTCGTGTGTGTTCCCTATGTGTTTATGCTATTAGCGCCAGTTTTGTGTAGTGCCACGTTGTGTGGCACCACATTCTGCAATTATCCTTAATTTATGAGCATGAGTGTATTTAGTGAATATGTATTTGAAATGTAAACTTTTTGATAATTTCCTCATGTAGTTTGCTTCAAATTTCAATCAAACTACCTTAATAAGAAGTTCAGTACTGCTTCAACAAGTTACCTGTTACAATTTACCGTACAAACATACTTGTTAAATGAGGTACTCCACATGTTATCCTCATTTTTGTGGCTATACTGTACTCTTCTTAGCAGTGAATACGAATTCTTTCAAATACCCCTGGATTATCTCGTTACACTGTACCGCCCGGATAGCCGAGTGCGTTAACACGCCGCTTCGGGGATTCGGGGAAACGCCGTCCCCGGATCGAATCCGTCTCGTGGATTAACTATGAGGATCGGTATGTTGGATGTGGTTTCCAGGCTGTTTCCCAAATACAACTAGGTAAATACCCCGTTGATACTCACGACCCGCTCAGATAGTTAATACGTAAACATTTAGGAAACGATCACACATTTGAACATTCGCTTTGCTCTACACGCTGGCAGTTGAGGTATAAGAATTCCGTCCCGGTGGGAGGGTGGTGGCAGGAAGGGCATCCGCTGTCACTGACATTGCTTCGACCCATATAACAATGCCGACCTCGCAGTCAGTCGAACGACGCACGCCAAGGAAGAAGAAGAAGAAGAAGAAGAATGCATCTCGAAGGCTTTGCCAAGACAGTAAAATCCGCTGCTCCACGTCTTCAGTCATATCAACGGTACTGCTGTACACTTCACTTTTGACATGATATCAGATATAAAAACCCAGAGAATCGACGTTTTGCAGACCGCGGTACAGGCTGTGTTTGACCTTGCCAAATTGTGGCGTTAGGTGTCGTCTTCTACAAGGGGCATTCTATAAGTAATTTAAGACTTTTTTGTCGCCCGATTTCGACTGAAAATTGCATAATTTACTATGGGACATTGGTGGTATATTTCCGCTTTAGCACTTATATTTACATGAAATTCCGATTGGGTCGGCACTAAACATAGCCTCAAATTGTCAGCAGGGAGCTGTCACTGAGTTTCGTCTGGTGGAAAACCAGAGCGTCGTAGATATTCATATTCATAAGCGCATGCATGATGTCTGCGGAGACACGGCAATGAACAAAAGCACGGTGGGTCGTTGGGTGAGGCGTCTATCATCATCGCAACAAGGTCGCGCAAACTTGTCAGACATCCCGCGCGCCGTCCGGCCGTACACGGCTGTGACTCCTTCGGTGTTAGAACGTGCGGACACTATCATGGGAGGTGATCGGCGGATAACAAACAAAACACCTCGCTGCACAACTGGACGTCTCTTCATTGGACAGCTCTTCCTCAACCACACTGCAGAGAGGTGGGATAGCAATACGGACATATAGTGAAAAGGTTCCCGACGTCATCATGGGGCAGCATGTCGGGAATCAACAGACTTCCAATGCGGAATGGTAGTTGGAGCTAGGCGCTTGTGACATCCCATTTCCGATATCGTTAGGGAATTCAATATTTCGGGATCCACAGTGTCCAGAGTGTGCCCCGAGTACCAAACATAAGGCATTACCTCTCACCAGACAACGCAATGGCCGATGACTTTCACTTAACGACCGACAGCAACGGCGGTTGCGCAGAGTTGTCAGTGCTGGCAGTCAACCAACACTGCGTGAAGTAACCGCAGAAATCAACGTACGACATATGACGAAAGTATCGATAGGGGCTACGACAGCAGACGACTGACGCGAGTGCCTTTGGTAACAGCACATCACCTGCAGCTCCTCTACTGGACTCGTAACCATATCGGCTGGACCCCAGACGACTATAACTCCATAATCTGGTCAGATGATGGTTCAAATGGCTCTGAGTACTATGGGACTTAACATCTGAGGTCATCAGTCCCCTAGAACTTAGAACTACTTAAACCTAACTAACCTAAGGACACCACACACATCCATACCCGAGGCAGGATTCGAACCTACGACCGTAGCGGTCGCGCGGTTCCAAACTGAAGGGCCTACAACCGCTCTGCCACAGCGGCCGGCTGGTCAGATGATTACCGACTTGAAATGGTAAGATCAAATGGCAAGGTTCGAGTGTGACGCAGACCCCGCGAAGTCATGGACGCAAGTTGTCAACAATGCACTGTGGAAGCTGGTGGTGTCTCCACAATGATGGGGGCTGTGTTTACATGGAATGGAAAGCGGTCTCTGGTCCAACTGAATCGATCATTGGATGAAAATGGTTATGGTTGGCTACTTGGAGACCATTTGCAGACATTCATGGACTTCACGTTCCCAGACGAAGGAATTTTTATGGTTGACAGTAGGCCATTTCACCGGGCCACAATTGTTCGCAGCACGGCTCACTATTTCTGCAGGAGACTTCCAACGACTTGTTGAGTCCATACCACGTCCGTTTGGTGCATTACGCAGGACAAAAGGCGATCCGACCGGATATTAAGATGTATCCCATGACTTGCATCACCTCAGTGTACAGCCGGATCTCGCACCTTCCGACTTCCATCCGTTGGTCCAATGAATGACGCAGTCCTCTGGAAAAAGTACGTGAATGATGGTAAGGTTATTGATGAGGCCAGACGTTGCCACTGATGTGGCCAATAGTGTGATACCAGGCGGGCATAGAGGCTCCTGCAGTAAGGTGGCATAAGGACGTCGCGTTGAACAGATATTATGTTGTAAAATAGTGTATTTTAGCCAAAACAACCTGTTTTCACTAAAAAAAAGTTGTACTACTTACTGCACGCCCCTCGTATTAGCATCAAAATGTGCCGGTGCCCCATCATGCATGTCCCACATTCCCCAAAGAAAAGGTAGGCCTTCGATTAAATAAAGGAATAATTTTCTGGGGATTAAATCGAATAGTCTACACTTAAAACACATTTACAGTAACTAGGAAAACACTATATTTGAAACTGAAGTCAGTGGTGGGTCGTAGCCACACATTCCCAGTTATCTCGTGAAAAACATTGAAGTGCCAAAGAAACTGGTATAGGCATGAGTATTCAAATACAGCGATATGTAAACAGGTAGAATACGGCGCTGCGGTCGCCAACGGCTGTATACGACAAAAAGTGTCTGGCGCAGTTGTTAGATCGGTTACTGCTGCTACAATGGCAGGTTATCAAGATTTAAGTGAGTTTGAAGGTGGCGTTATAGTCGGTGCACGAGCGATGGGGTACAGTATCTCCGAGGTAGTGATGAAGTGGGGATTTTACCGTGCTACCATTTCACGAGTGTACCGTGATTATCAGGAATCCGGTAAAACATCAAATCTCCTACATCGCTGTGGCCGGAAAAATATCGTGCAAGAACGGGACCAACGATGACTGAAGAAAATGGTTCATCGTGACAGAAGTGCAACCTCTTAGCAAATTGCTGCATATTTCAATGCTGGGCCTGCAACAAAACATCATCGATATGGGCTTTCGGAGCCGAAGGCCCACTCCTGTACCCTTGATGACTGCACAACACAAAGCTTTACGCCTCACCTGGGCCCGTCAACACCGACATTGGACTGTTGATGGTTGGAAACATGTTGCCTGGTCGGACGAGTCTCGTTTCAAATTGTATCGAGCGTATGGACGTGTACGGGTAGGGAGACAACCACATGAATCCATGGACCCTGCATGTTAGCAGGGGACTGTTCAAGCTGGTGGAGGCTCTGGTATGGTGTGGGGCGTGTGCAGTTGGAGTGGCGTGGGACCCCTGACATGTCTAGATACGACTCTGACAGGTGACACATACCTAAGCATCCTGTCTGATCACCTAAATCCATTCATGTCCTTTGTGCATTCCGACAGACTCTGACAATTCCAGAAGGACAATGCGACTCCGCACACGTTCCGAATGGCTACAGAGTTTCTCCAGGGACACTCTTCTGAGTTTAAATACTTCAGCTGGCCGCCAAACTATACAGACATGAATATTACTGAGCATATCTGGGATGCCTTGCAACGTGCTGTTCAAAAGAGATCTCTACCCCTTCGTACTCTTACGGGTTTATGGACAGCCCTGCAGGATTCGCGGTGTCAGTTACCTCCAGCACTACCTCAGACATTAGCCGAGTCCATTAAACATCGTGTTGCGGCACTTCTGCATGCTAGCGGGGGCCCTACACGGTATTAGATATGTATACCAGTTTCTTTGACCCTTCAGTGTATAACGTTTAAAGATAAACGAGTAATAAATCTCGTGTGTTTCAGTGTTTGAAGTAAATATTTCCATATGACTATTCCAGTGACGTGTTTGTTTAAATTAGTGCAGTCATCAGTAATAAATTCGAGTTTAAATGTGTAAAGACTCAAGGAAAGGTATCTGACGACTTTGAGCGTGGGTGGGAGGGTCTCCAAATGGTATGTTGCTTGTGTGGAAAAATGTTTTCGAATTGGCCCCGTGAGTGGCACAGTTCCACGCTCACTTAATTGTGTCGCAGTATGACGGATGGACTCGTCAAGAAGAGAGTGGACACTTCTAAGCGTGTCTGTAATAAAAATCTCAGGTCGTGTTAATAAAGCGACGTGTTGTTTCTGATTGTTGTTACAGTGACCGTATGTTATGCACATAAATAATGTAGGTGTTGCAGGTGTACTTTACTGTTAAGATCTATTACTAGCCTTACCCAACAAGTAAATTGCACAGTTAATACTCATATTTTAAAATTTTGTATTTGCGGAGATCCACAGCCTCCAGATGCTTAATAAACGTATACATGGTCCGTAGTAGGCTGTAATGTGAATTTTATTTAATCGTGCGATTAGCTAATTTCGATTCAAATTAAGATAAAACAGATAACTGCAGTAATGTCTTATCTTAATGTGTGTCGAAATTACCTTATCGCACTATTAAATAAAAATCGCATTACAGCCTACTATGGACCATGTTTAAGTTTATTAGTCATACTTTTGTTACACACTGTACTGATAAAAACTTGTAACAGTTGATAAAAAGACCGAAAGAGGCAATATGCTCACATTCCCGTGTATAATTAGGTAAAACGTCGAACCTCACTGCATTCTCACTAAATAATCTTGGTATTTTTCGATATCGTTTGCAATAAAAATCTATTGCCGACAAAATTTTTTTATAAAAATGTTTTAGACCAGCAGAAACGATGTTTCGCATTAAGGCTGAGCTGTAAATCTGCAGACACAGACAATGAAGATATGAGCTAAAGACGAATAGCAACTGACAGCGTAATAGACTGTTAGAGATGTAAACTTAGAGCTATTTCATAAATTACAGACTGGGAAGACTCGGACTGATATTCTGACTGGATATGATGTAAGTTTTTATTTTGTTCCCAAGGCGTATAGACTGGTATACCATCATCACGGGGTGGAAACCGTCTCGTACATAACAATTTTTAGTGAAAAGAACTGCCGATTTCTTGTACAAGCGTTTTCTTGACCATCTTATATATTGCTTCAAGAGATGGGACACAACTTTTCTCTAAGAACGGTTTTGAGAAATATGAGTTCATCTTGATGACGATAGTGTAGCAATCGAAACGCCTAACAACAAAGATATAGAGTTGTTACCGACAGAAAAAATGGACGGCCATTAAAGTTGTTGATCAAGCAGGATATATGTGAAATCAACTGTCAAGAGCAGCATAATTCCCATGTTTTTTCCTCTATGTATGTTAATATAATAAAAATTATCAGTGACTGATACTTTGTTGGAATGAAAATCGTGACGGTTTTTAACTTTTGTTTTAAGTATGAGAAGTGCCACACTAGGACGTACATGTTCTTCGTAGGACTGTACATCTCTACCGCTTTGAGGACACTAGAAAAGTTGCATGAATCGAGATTAATGCATGAGCGTTACCTCGTTATTTGTATCAGGAAAAAAGTATAATGACAACAGCGGAAACATTTTTCATTTCTAAGTAGCAGCGTTTCGTATTAAATGGTGAAAGTCCGACGAGAAGAAATTTGGAAACAAAGTGCTATATCAGATCTCCTAGCATTTTACTGTTCCATGACTTCGACATGAACCGGTACTACGATTTTGACACCCGACAGCGAAATTCCAAAGCAGTGTCTGTCGACAGTATATACATTTTTTGGCCTTGCATCTCTCTGCTAATACTTTGTTAGGCTACCTTACGACACTGTAACAAACCATGGTACATCACCAGGCAGGAATTGGAAAAGGAGGAGGAGTCATCCCAAGTTTGTCTGTCGATAGTATAGACGTTTTGATCTTTATAGCTCTCTTTTGAGGGATCGTAGACTACTTTAAGATACGTGATAACTTTGGTCGATAAAGGGGACCAATATTCTGGCACCACACTTTCAACAAATTGCCAGCAACCATCTAAAACTTGGTTTCAGAAAAAGCACACTTTACACAGAGTTTCAAGGAATTTTTAGTATTCAGGTCCCACTTTATAGACGAATATCGCAACAGATACTGTTAGACCAGCTTAAGTAAAAATGTCTGTTGGATTTCAGTTCTGACAGCAGTTGGCCACAAGTCAAGATTAAGTGGTTTTTCTGTATGACAAAATTTATTAAAAGTGCATAAAACTGACAGTGTATTAATTCTGTAAATATTAGTAGTTCCAGTTTATTGTAACGTATTCACAAATCTCGACAATCTCCTCATCAGGGAAGTGAGTATTATATCCAAATGTTCTAGGTTTTTTTATGTTATACTTTCTGGCATGTCCCACGCCCACGAGACTCATCTGATTTTTGAGTCTATGGAACGAAATCCTGATCTGATCGCAGGTAAAGCGCCGCACAGGGAATGAAAATGGATGTGCATTTATCTTGAGGATCGACACCTGGTACCTAACCGAGGAACTGATGAAGTAGAGGGGCCTGTACCTGAGGAGTGGCTTGTGCAGCGAAGGAGCCGGCCGGAACCATCAGCAGCAGAAGTACCAGAGGCAGCGCCTCCGCCAGCCGCTGCAGAGCACCTCCGGTGGGCATCGTGGAGCGTCGCGTGTGGACTGACGGCTGAGCGCGGCTGCGGCGAGTCGTGCCTACACAGACCACTCAGACTCCACGAGCGCCGGCGACGCACTGCCCCGCGGCGGCCGGCGTGCGCGCGGGCTTCCCGCCGGCCGGCGACTGCAGCGCCGCGTCGCGACGGACACCCGCAGTTAACGCAAGGAGCCATCGGCGCCCGCAGGTCGAATTTCTTCGGTGGCTCACAGAATCTACGTAACAATCTTGTAGCATATTCAATGTCACGCCGTCTAAACGAACACGAGGCGTCTTTATTTACCCAACACAATTCAACAGTCTAAACGTATTATTGGACAGACAAAATAAAACACACACACACACACACACACACACACATACACAGAGAGAGAGAATGGAAACAAACGGAACAGATTCGAAGTTCGCGAACATCAAACTAAAACAAAGCAGTAAGCAAACAACAGTCGGCAGCGCATCAGAGACGCACATTTGTACAGTGAAACGCGTCCGAGCCACAGCAACATAGTACGACGCAATATTTACAAACGAGATGGAGATAGCATGAGAAAACACTGTCAAAATACGAAATAGTCCACCATACATAATTTCACAAAACTTTTACCGATATTCAGAGGTTCAGCTCAACTACACAAAAATACGTTTGGTACATAAAACGTAAAAACAACCGCCCCCATGAACCATGGGCCTAGCCGTTGGTGGGGAGGCTTGCGTGCCTCAGCGATACAGATAGCCGTACCGTAGGCGCAACTATAACGGAGGGGTATCTGTTGACACACGTGTGGTTCCTGAAGAGGGGCAGCAGCCTTTTCAGTAGTTGCAGGGGCAACAGTCTGGATGATTGTCTGATCTGGCCTTGTTCAAATGGTTCAAATGACTCTGAGCTCTATGGGACTCAACATCTGAGGTCATCAGTCCCCTAGAACTTAAACCTAACTAACCTAAGGACATCACACACATCCATGCCCAAGGCAGGTTTCGAACCTGCGACCGTAGCGGTCGCGCGATTCCAGACTGAAAATCTGGCCTTGTAACACTAACCAAAACGGCCTTGCTGTGCTGGTACTGCGAACGGTTAAGATCAAGGGGAAACTACAGCCGTAATTTTTTGCCTTGAAGCTTTCCACCTAGCTATGATATATATTTTTTAAATTATTTTATTTGCTATTTTAACTGCATTTTTATCTTGTTGATTTTTAAGATTTCTTGTTTGGAGGCCTTCAGCCGTGAAAGGGTTGCATTTGGTAAAGGTTCGGCTATGTGCCGCTTTGGTTGTAAATGTGTTATTTAATTACAGTAAATTGCAATTAGAGGGTGTAACTGACCCCAACGTTATTTGGCCCGTTCCACAATCCTAATTACCTGTTCTGCTCAGCGGGTTTAGCGGCCGTTTCACTGGTTGGTAAGCACAAGCGTAACCACGCTCTGGGGATTGCTATGGAGCAAAATTACCATGCTGTCCGTGAAAAACTATGACACTGATTACTACGGTATGTTCGATCCAGTCGGAATTGAGAACATTCGAGCGTTCTGGAGAAGTGAGAGGTTTGCAAGCTCTCTTCTCGAGGAGTCATAATTTAGCCCCACTAGCGCGTGGAATTGTTTAGATGTCCTAGTGATCTTATAATGACATTGTAAATCACTTTCTTTAAGGAGCAGATGCTTACGAAAATGACTGAGATTCGGCGTAAAGTTTCGAGAATTTGAATGAGTTAGTAACTTTCTTTCAATGGGCTAAAAAATTCCACGTCATAATTCCGACAACTACTAATTACTGAATAATGGTGAACTGTGTAGTATTGAGCGAGCATACCAAATCTGATAACCATCGTGTAAAATCCACAACAGTTTACTGACTATTAAAAGTAGCAGTTTTTTAGTCATCAGATTGCATGTTCTATACTTATGCTGGCTACGTTAGTTAACGTGATAGTACAAACGGAGAATAAGTACACGTATTACATAAAGATCTGTGTGTTTGCGCGGCCTTAATAGCCGTTTGTGTACCTTTAAAATGAGATTCTAAGACAAATAATTTATATAAGCATTTGGTTTATTTAGTGGCCTTAGTTACACCTGTGACCAGGGACTCTCTTTGCGGGAGAAACAGAAGGTTCTATGCAATTTTCTGCACGTATAGTGCAGCCTGTCTTCTAAACAGCTTTTCCAGGTTGAACCACATTCTACGTTGCTTCAGGACAGGCCGTGGTTCTAAGGAAACTCACGGAGGTAAGTGAGTAAATTCCCAAAGACAGAGAAGATTCGCACCACTGCAAATGGTTTCAAAATATTTTCCAGCCACAAGTTTCTTTAGGTATGAAAGCAGGGGAAAACAAAACGTTCAAAATCTGGTGAATAGCGTGGGTGCTCCAATAATTTGCATTTCAGAACTCTTTTTCCCACTGCCAAAGCACCTTTGCTGGTAAGAGTGTTGCCCTGATTTCTTTTTTTACTTCGTTCCTTCTACGTATCTAATATATATAAATAAGAAGAGATATGTAGAAGGAAAAAACTTGTGGCCGATATGTATATATTCATCTATTAGGATAAGAAGACTCGCTTAGCATTCACCAGTTATTTCTTTAGCCTCTGCTAGGTTATCAGTAGAAAGAGTTCCTATTACATCAGGCAGAAAATTAGTCACAGCCTGAAAGGCGTATTTAATCAATTTCTTTTGTGGCAGAGCTCTCCAGCTTCGAACTACTTCTTGGGTTGTCTTACGTCTATGTCTGATCTAACAAATAAACGCACATAAACAGTTGGAAAATTTTTTCAAGTGGTTTAAACGTTGCTAAAAAAATTTGACAACTTTCACAAAACTTTCTCCTCGCCAGGCCTACGTGTTACATCCATCTTCTTCCCTCTCATGATCTAAAAATGGCGTCAGCTACTTCGTACATTTCAATCAATAGTCTCTGTACGGATAAGTTCGCTGATAAGCGTTCTATTTGGTTTCAAGACGTTTCACTTTAGTGCATGATGTACGCTGGTGCAGTGACAAAACCCATATAAGGGTTGTACCCTTTCCATTTTACATATGAACTTGAAATGTTACTGCCGGCCGTTGTGGCCGAGCGGTTCTATGCGCTTCAATCTGGAACCGTGCGACAGCTACGGTCGCAGGTTCGAATCCTGCCTTGCGCATAGATGTGTGTGATGTCCTTAGGTTAGTTAGGTTTATGTAGTTCTAGGGGGCTGATGACCTCAGATGTTAAGTCCCACAGTGCTCAGGGACAATTGAACCATTTTTGAAATGTTACTTTCCTCTTTGTTCTCCTCTTTTTTCTTTTTTTTTTTTTTGTTTTATTTTGCAATGAGACTGTCTGGGGTTCGAAAGCGGTCGTACAATGTCATTCTCACAAACTCAGCACAAAAAAAGGGAAGAAAAATTCCCCCAGCGATTTTACGCACCCGTCAAATGAACACATCAAAAAGAAGTTTTGCTTCATCCCGGTTCCCAGAACTCCTGAAGTTAGACGTTGACTGTGGATAGGGATCAGACACAGTCCCTTTGACTGTTCAGAGATGTCACTAAACCCACCCAAAGCTGTAAACAACCAAGCATGAGCAGCACCTATTAGACGGAGGGGGGCCGATAGCCGATCAATTCCAGTCATTCCACCAGGAAGAAGGTACACGGCTCGTGTTGTCTGTAGTTCAACCGTGCCTAGACGGTCAATACCGCGGTTCGATCGTGTCCGCATTGTCACTTTGTGCCAGGAAGGGCTCTCAACAAGGGAAGTGCCCAGGCGTCTCGGAACGAACCAAAGCGATGTTGTTCGGACTTGGAGGAGATACAGAGAGACAGGAACTGTTGGTGACATGACTCGCTCAGGCCGCCCAAGGGCAGTGGATGGCCGCTACCTACGGATTATGACTCGGAGGAACCCTCGCAGCAACGCTACCATGTTCATTAATGCTATTCGTGCATCCACAGGATGCTGTGTTACGACTGAAACTGTGCGCAATAGGCTGCATGATGCGCAACTTCACCCTCGAAGCCCATGGCGAGGTCCATATTTGCAACCACGACACCAAGCAGCGCGGTACAGATGGGCCCAGCAACACGCCGAATGGACGGCTCAGGATTGGCATCACGTTCTCTTCAGCGATGAGTGTTGCATTCAACCAGACAATCGTCGAAGACGTGTTTGGAGGCAACTCGTTCAGGCTAAACGCCTTTGACACAATGTCCAGCGAGTGCAGCAAGGTGGAGATTCCATGCTGTTTTGGGGTGGCAGTGTGTGGGGCCGACGTACTCCGCTGGTGGTTATGGAAGGCGCCGTAACGGCTGTAGGATACGTGAATGCCATCCTCCGACCGATGGGGAAACCATATCAGTAGCAGATTTGCGAGGTATTCGTTTTCATGGACGACAATTCGTGCCCCCATCGTGCACACCTTGCGAATAATTTCCTTCAGGATAACGACATCGCTCGACTAGAATGGCCAGCATGTTCTTCAGACCTGAACCATATAGAGCATGCCTGATATACTGAAAAGGGCTGTTTATGGCCGACGTGAGCCACCAACCACTCTGAGGGAACTACGCCGAATCGCCGTTGAGGAGTGGGACAATTTGGACCAGCAGTGCCTTGATGAACTTGTGGACAGTATGCCACGCAGAATACAGGCATGCATCAACCCCCAAGAGGACGTGCTACTGGGTATTAGAGGTACCAGTGTGTACGGCAATCTGGACCACCATCTCTTTTACTCCTGTTTTCTCATATATTTATTCGGTGTTTTTCCTTTCTACTGAATGTTTCTTGCGTAGCAGTTTAAATTGCGTATTAGTGAAACCGAGTTCACTGTCACAGACGTGTGACAGATATAAACTACAATAAACTCTTTTGTAACAAGCTTCTAAACCTCTTAAAATAAATTTGAAGAATAGAGACTTCCTTAAAAAAATGGTTCAAATGGCTCTGAGCACTATGGGACTTAACTTCTAAAGTCATCAGTCCCCTAGAACTTAGAACTACTTAAACCTAACTAACCTAAGGACATCACACACATCCATGCCCGAGGCAGGATTCGAACCTGCGACCGTAGCGGTCGCGCGGCTCCAGACTGTAGCGCCTAGAACCGTTCGGCAGACTTCCTTTAAAAGTTGTAGCATAACGTAAAAGAAATTCAGGCACCTACCTATCATGGATACGTAGTAACACAACGTAAACACTGGACGTACATGCATGGTGTGAAGGTTCACAAAATATGAACTCATGACATTAATTTTGAAATGAGAGGTTCTTTTATAACGATGCCCCATAAAAACTACTAATTGAATCAAAACTGCTCATATATACGAGTAACAGTTACTACAATGACATTTGGAAGATCGACTACTCATGTCACCATAAAAACGTAGTAAAAATTTCATTAAGCTGGCTGACATACGTAGTTTAGAATTTCTAAAAGTTGGGCACGGATAACCTTAAGGCGACACGCAACGAGATTGTCACCTCTAGCGCCTGATATGTAGACTGTACAGGTGAGCAGACCACCGGAGGCGCTGGAAGCATTTGGGTAGGCCTGAAGGCGTCGGAGAGCCGCCAGCGAAGCCCAGAAAAGACGGCAGGCGGTATCCTTTCGCCGCGGGAGACGCTTCTGTCTGTGCGAAACACGGTGACACTTCGTCTACACGTTGGTGCCACTGCACGAGCCAAGAGTGGCGAATAGCCGTGGGACAGCGCCCACACATTGGAGCCAACATTCAGCTGAATTCGTAAAGACGGACAGGTCGCGACCGGTGCATTTGCGCTTTTGAACGTGAACAATTATATTTTGACATTGCAAAACTAAAAAAATGGAAAGAAAGATGATGGACAATGACTGTAACACATAGGTACGATTACTACATCTCTCACGATCTGTTGCGTGGCATTCACAATAAGAAGTCATGGTCTGCAAAATTCAGTATAGGGTCAGTCTTCGCGTGGTTTATTACACCCTTTAATTTGCATAAGATAAACTCAGTGCAGAAAAAATCTAAAATCAGTTGGAAATATGTGGGACCCACGAGTTTGGGAGAACACAGTTAAGAGAAAAACGGTCTAAAAGTGTTTATAGATGTAGTATGTAGCGTATGGTTTAATTTGTATTTGAATTAAACTGTTTGTTACATGGATGAAACACTGAAACTCTGATTCACCGACCAGATATATTACGACCTAACCCTGCCAGCAAGTCGAACACACAACGTAATTGTTGGGTGATCGTTTGCTAAACTAGCTTTCTCCTGAATTAGGGTATCATCTGTTAATTATATAGATCCAAACTTTGAAAAATGACCACCCTTGTACAAAAGGATACCTACCAAAATTGTTTTTAATAGAGTAATTTCACTTTTTTACTTTGCATACGAACTATCTGCTCATAGGAAGTTACAGATCTTTCTGACTGTAAGCACTTTTTTTTCTGATGTGAAAATATACTTCATTTAGATTTCCAGAAACCAACAAGAACAATTATTGGAGTAATACCTACTGCAACATTTCAAAAACAGAATCAGTTACTTTATAATACTCACAGAGAAAAGCTTCATTCACCATACCTTCCATCAAGCAACTAAGTTTTCAGTTACAACAAAAGCTTGCGATCTTATGCTCCTGACGTTTCGGAAATGTTAAACGATAATGCAAGCGTTTGTCAGGACTTCCCATCGTCACAAAATTCTCGGAATATCAAGTGGCTCAAGGTATTTGGCAAGAACTTGGATGAAACTTGCTTTAACGCACAAGTAAACAAAGAAATCAATGACAAAACACAGCACGGTTACAGAATAAGAATAAATATATGCAGTCTAATAATCAACCTGTTTTTAGCTACGTTCTTGTGTTTATACGTTAACAAGTTTGATTCCGTAAAGAGATTCAATAACTGAGCAGGTCTTTGGCTGCATACATCTACAGTGACATTGTGATTTTTGTATTTCCTCATAGTATTTCTTGCTGGTTAAGTCACCAAAACTCAATAACTTCCATGTTACTCCATTGTTCCTGAGACACTGTGTTTTCCAATATCCGAGCTGGAAGTACAAGTGGCGAACCACGCCGGTTTCGAAACGACAACGAAAACAAACTACGTTGTCGCCAACGTGTTCTCGGCGTACCGGTATTGACCTCAGTGCTCTTTGATGTTTGGTCGAAATACCGACAAGCAACAGAGCCATACCAACACTGGAGCCAATGGTGGTACGACTCACTGATCCACACATTGGACCAAAGCTGTTGATACCAAAGATGGCCCCAAGGTCCAAGAGCTTAGGGACAGAGGCTCTCAGGTCACTGGGGCGAATGTGCCCATGCTGGCAGCCCCAGCTGACTACCAACGAAAAGCAATCCACCACAGTGTTATTCAGTTACGTAAGGACTCGTATATTACCAGGTAATGATGTCCTTTGAAGGGATACATCTGTTTCTAAAGGCCTTGACTGCAGTCCAAAAATGCCCACAGAAGCACGGATCAAAGATACTGTTGTGGTCTTCAGTTCGTAGACTTCATACTAGTCTGTGCAGCGCAGATTCGTAATTTAAGAACTATTGCAGCTTAAATTCACTTGAGCCAGTTTACTGGCGTCAATCTAAAACCTTCAACCAACCACCCCCCCCTCCCCCCACACTTCCCCATTACCAAATTAACTGTTCCTTGACGCTTCGGGGTATGTCCTGTCAAGTTATCCCTTTTTTATATAATTTGTGCCATAAATAACTTTCGATGCAGTGCCTCTAAATTAGCTACTCGACATACCCAAGTAATTATCAACATTTTTCTGTGAACCGAGTGATTTGGAGTGATGAATCACCCCGTATCCTGTGACAATCCGGCGGAAGAGCTTGAGTTTGGCTAATGCGTGAGGGATATTACCTGCCATCATATGTAGTGCCAACAGTGAAATACAGAGAAGGTGGTGTGTAAGGCTGTTCTTTGTGGTTACCATGAGGTCCCCTTATTGAGCTTAAGAAAACGTTAAATGCGGAAGCATATGAACACACTTTACGACATACGCACTACGTACAGTAAAGTAAGTATTTTGTAAAAAGACACGGCAAGATACCCGAAATAATTTTAGTGAATAAAGGAATAGTTTGGAAATGATAATTGTTTGTATCAGTATTAGAATACACTCTGTGAGTGTACACTTCATTGTTCTTGTTTTAGTTTTGTTGATGTTCATTTTATAATCTCTTTTCAATTCACTACCCATTCCGCTGAACTGAACTTCGGTTTTTTGACATCTGTGACAGAGTTACGACGTCATCAGCAACCACTAAAGTTTTTTTTCTTATAATTTCTTAGACTTTCCCAACGATTCGTTGTCATCTCGTAAAATCGGATATATCACCGATGGTCCGCGTCCCACCAGCTTGATATATCGTGACACAACTACTGACAGTTTTAACCATAAAAGTTGATAACTTAGTAGTAAGGGCAAGTGAAACAGGTAGTGACCTCAATGACGTACTTCGTTCTCCGAGTCTCACAAAAAGTACCGAGTGAGGCATAAAGGATGAACGTTTTAAAAAATATTTATTTGTACTTGCGCTTCAAAAAAATTTTTATTTACAGAATAATACTCAAATTATGTTGCCATGCTTGAAAACAACATCTCCCAGGTGACGGCCGTTTCCAGCGATATACTTCGCAAGCTACCCTCCGTCTCCAAGCGAATGTAGTTTATGCTTGTATACTCATGACGTGAGGTAACCCAACAAATAGAAGACGCACATGGACAGGTGTGGGAAACGAGGAGACCAACTAATGTCACCAAACTGGAAAATGACGCGACCACAAAAAACAATCCGAATAGCTTACATTGACATTCTTGCTGTGTGAGCTATGGCCCCATCCTGCTGAAACCAAACTCACTGGATAGGAAGACTTTTTTTTCCTTGGTTCAGATAGGAAGAATTCAGTGAATTTCTCGAGCAAAATTTAGCCGCTGTACATAATCTCTAGGGTTCAACTGTAGCACCATAGCCATTTCGTAGCCTGAATACTATCTGTTGTAAAAACGACTGTCCTTTCTGTCTCATCCATTAGAGTAGACCTGGATTCAGAATCAAGAACTCAGGTGTTACTGACTTCCGTGTACAGCTTAAAGTAGCATACTGATAAAATAAATACAATGAAACGCAGCAGGCAAATTTTCATGCCTTGTTCATTAATTTTGATATTGATCTAATAATTTAGAAAATGAGAACTCATAAATTTATTAGGGGATTGCATTGAGAATTAAAAAGATCTTGGACCACAGTGATTGATAGTATGGTGCCCTATGTAATTTCTCTTTGGAGACTGACGACCGGGAGGCCCTGGAATTGAGTTCGTGGAATTGGGCTGCCAGGGCGTCCCAGCAAAGTCATTGTCGAGTTTACAATGCTATGACTCCTACCGGGACGTCAGGGGCAGAGAGGCGCCATGAGCTGCAGGCGAGAGCGGTTTTCTCATGTTTTGCAGACCGGCTTAGGAGATAGCTGTCAGACGTTTTCGAAAACACGAGGCATATATCTTAATTTCTGATGCGAGGCTAGCATCTTGGCGGGGAGACGCGGGGTTGGGTTGTTAAAGTTTGACGTCACGAGCACGGATCTGAAGCGGATATTTTTTATTAGTGCAGTAGGAGCTTTCAGATAGTATTGGTGTCTGAAAGCGACACGCTGTTTTGGCCGGTCTCTGCATTCTGGAGGAAAACAGTACTACTGGGCCGCAGTGTTTTCTGGTAGTGCTGTTGGCAACTGTTCGGTGGAAAAATAGTGCAGGAGCAAAAAGAAAAGACGAAAGTCCAAGGATTCGCTTAGGGACCCCTGTCGAGACTGGTCCGGTTTTGATTTCGGTCGCGGACTTTAGTCAAGAGCGGAGAGCAGCGCACCTTTGGAGACGACCAGCTCGGCACACGAGAAATTTTACAGTGAGCATTAAAACCAGCACTGGCTAGTTCTGTTCCACACGTGTGGAATCTCCTACGATTGCCAGTTTCAATTTCAACGTTCATCTGGTGAATGTATGATCTATTTAACTAGTCGCAAAGATTGCAGTCACTTTTTTTTCCATTAGGATTTTGTGGGATTAAATTTGAGTCTTACATCGGGGTCTGAATTGACCAGGTGAGACTTCCGTTAGATAGCAAAGTAAAACTACTATCCATAATACTCTCATATTAATAAGTTGGTCCAGATAGTAATTGTTAATTCTTTCACTGTCTCGTTTTCATGAAAGACCATGATCAATATTTTAATATAATAAACTTGGGTGTTTACATGATAGATTGTTTTTTATCATATACCTTCCAGTCACGTAATTTTTATTATGCAAATCCCCACTTTAGGATCTACACCTAGAACCTAATATTGCCTACAGAATGAAATTTTCGTTTTGCAGAGGAGCGTGCGCTGATATGAAACTTCCTGGCAGTTTAAAACTGTGTGCCAGACCGAGACTCGAACTCGGGACCTTTGCCTTTCGCGACAAGTGCTCCACCATCTGAGCTACCCAAGCACGATTCACAACCCGTCCTCACAGCTTCAGTTCCGCCAGTACCTCGTCTCCTACCTTCCAAACATCACAGATGGTCTCCTGCGAACCTTGCAGAACTAGCACACCTGGAAGAAAGGATACTGCAGAGAAATGGCTTAGCCGCAGCCTAGGGGATGTTCCCAGAATTAAATTTTCACTCGGCAACGGAGTGGGCGATGACAAGAATCTTCTTGGCAGATTAAAACTGTGTGCAGTACTGAGACTCGAACTCGGGACCTTTGCTTTCGCGGGCAAGTGGAGACGCAAGGTCCCCAGTTCGAGTCTCGGTCCGGCAAACAATGTGCCAGGAAGTTTTAGTATTGCGTTATTCACCTCAAAAAGAGCACTTTTAAATTCATAGCTTAGGTCTTAGAGAAGTGGCCTACCCACATTTAGTTTTCTGGGTTGGGAGATAAACCCATGAAGTGGGGTTTTCACAATATTATTTAGTGACAGCCATACAGGGTGAGTCACTAACTATTGCCACCAAGAATAACTCCGAAAGTATGATAGGGAGCTGAAAAGTTTGTGGGACAAAAGTTGCATGGGACAACGGGGGCCATAATATGACGTTGGTTTTTTGTTGCTAGGTGGGGTCGTTTCAGATATATGAAGATCAACTTGGTTTTTTAAAATGGGATGCTATAGTTTGGTACTTATTTTCTGATAGCGGCTATCGAGGCGAATCCAATGATATGTAACAGTAAGGTCCTTGAAGGTCAACGAAGGTCACAAAGGTAGCATGAACGTCAATTTACAGAAAATGTTCGAAGTGATGACCATTGGTATCAATGCAGTGCTGCAATCTTCTTATCATGGATTGAGTGGTATACCTTATTACATCGGCACTTATCGAAGCATATGGGCTGACAATTCTCTCTCACATATCTTCAGGTGTTGTTGGACCATCTTTATAAACAATGTCTTTTACGAATCCCCACAAGAAAACATCTAGAGCGTCAAGTCTGGCGAACGAGCCGGCCACGACACATCTCCTCCGCATCCAATCGAATAATTTGAGAATTGAGAATTTCTAACCATCAGCGAAAAATGTGCCGGACACCATCGTGTTGATACGACATTGTGTTCCTTGTTCATAAAAGCATTTCTTCCAATAACAAATCTAATGTTTCTTGCAGGAATGTGGTGTACCTCCTACCATTAAGATTTCCTTCGATGAAATAGGGGCCTGTAACTCGGTCCTCCAGAATCCACACCATACACACCGACCACGGTTTTTGGTGTGCAACTTTCCGCAACCAACATGGATTTTCATTTGCCCAATAATGCATGTTACGCAAATTAACATTTCCATGTTTCGTGCATGTAACCTCGTCAGTAAATAAAATCAAATTAATAAATTTGTCATCCCTCTGAATTTTAAATTGAGCCCATCGGCAGAATTCAATGCGACGCATACAATCCGTAGCCGTTAATTCTTGGTGAAGACTGATATGGTAAGGATGATATTTATGGCGATGCGGAACACGAACAACACTACTCTGGTTCATGCCAGATTCCCTCCGTCTTGACGCGAACGAACACAAGGATCTCGAACCACAGTGACATGAGTAACAATTCTCGTTTTCTCGTTAGTAACTTTCCTTTCTCGAAAGTATTTCCGATGCGTTAAAGATCCAGTTGTTCTCAGTTTATCATACACATATTTAAATGTACGACGTGTAGGGTGAGTACGGTGAGGATATCTTTCAGAGTATAAGTCTCTAGCTCTCACTGATTGTCATTGGCGTTCTGCGTAAATGAGAAGCATACAGACGTGTTCTTCGAAGGAATACATTATTCACCTTCGCTTGATTCAACGATACTAGTCTTACCGTTGCTAATAGTGTTGTATTGCATTCACTACTTCATTTCTAAAAGCTAGCCATTCGTTTTCTAATGTATTCCTTTGCCCTGTTCTAGTAAATTGTTGCCTAATATTCCCTCTGTCTCAACTGTGTCTGGTTCTTTCAACCCAGGCAAATCCCATCTCGTTAATTTTCTAGCTTTTTTTCAGTTTCTTTAGTTTTAAGCTACAGTTCGTAACCAATAAATTGTGGTAGGAGTCCATATCTACTCTTGGAAATGTCTTACAATTTAAAATCTGGTTCCGAAATCTCTCTCTTACCATTGTATAATTAATATGAAACCTTCCGGTGTCTCCAGGTCTCTTACACATATACAACCTTCCTTTATTATTGTTAAATTAAGTTTGCGATGATCAATTATGCTCTGCGCAAAATTCTACCTGGTGGCTTCCTGTTTTATTGCTTTCCGCTATTCGGTGTTCACATGCAATTTTTCCTTCTCTTCCTTTTTCCTTCTATCGAATTACAGTCCCCCATCACAATTAAATTTTCGTCTCGCTTAACTACATGAATAATTTCTTTTATCTCAACATACATTTCTTCACTCTCTTCATCATCTACGGAGCTAGTTGGCATACAAACATGTACTCCAGTGATGTGTGTTAGCTGTTTGCCTACCTTGGCTACGATAATGTGTTCACTATGCTCTTCATAGTAGCTTACCCGCATTCCTAGTTTCTTATGCGCTATTAAACCAACTCCCGTATTACCCCTACTTGATTTTGTATGTATAACCCTGTTCCTTCTGCCGCCTAAGTTTACTAATTGTTGTGTATCTTTAACAATTGTGGTAAGTTTACTTTGGGGCTTGGCCCTTCGATTGTTATAATTTTATACGCTCTCTAATTACTATAGTGAACAAAAAAGTTGTGTCGTTTTTATTGTCAGTTGAGTGATCCTCCTTTATCTCAGTTTTTTTAATACTTTAAATTACGGTTTATTTTGTTTCCAAAAACGAAAATGATCGTGTTATAGTTTTTAAGTATAAATAATTTTTTGAATTCTACTTTTTGTATATGTAGGCCAAACATACCCACATGCTCTCTACAAACATAACTCTTCCAATGTTGTATGAGCAGATCCGTCATTGGCCGGCCGAAGTGGCCGTGCGGTTAAAGGCGCTGCAGTCTGGAACCGCGAGACCGCTAGGTCGCAGGTTCGAATCCTGCCTCGGGCATGGATGTTTGTGATGCCCTTAGGTTAGTTAGGTTTACCTAGTTCTAAGTTCTAGGGGACTAATGACCTCAGCAGTTGAGTCCCATAGTGCTCAGAGCCATTTTTTTTTAGATCCGTCATTTCATTTGAGGCGACCCCGATGGACGCTAAACGACTATTTGAGATTCGTAATAAGATACTCCGTAAAATAACAATTTATCTTGCGCTTTTTATATTTTTATAATTTTATATTAATAGTAATTTGCATTTTTTCTTCAGTGGTGGGCCCCAGTTAAAACGTCAATTTAATAACGGAACTGTTCCGAATTGTTTGTTATGTAACCTTTATTTATGCCACTCTGCATAACAGACTCTACCAAAATAGTAAATATGGAATCATACAATTATAAATATAGGCCTAATCCACGAAATACTGTAGCTAATAATAAAGAATATACAGATGTGACCATTTTTTTTTGCCTATTTTTGTTGTATGTGTAATACTGTAGCTGGCTGATGAACCCCTAACCGCTTGATTTCTAGGCTCTTTTTCATAGCTAATAAATTAGACAGTTTTAGCAAACAATCTTCTTTATTCTCTTTTGAGTCACTATAAGAATACTCAGGTTTCAACCACACAGCTCCCGAATACGGAAAGCGATGCAAGTGAAAATTCGGGCCTTGGCGAGATAGGGGGCAGTCCTAGAAGGGACCCAAAAACAGCCGAGGAAATAAAATAGAAAGAGAGAGTATTTAAGAATTAAGCGGGAGAGGCACGTCAGTTGTTCTATCCCACGTGTTCGTTTTCTATCTGCTAGAAGAAACCTTTCCTTCGGCACGAGACTGAAAACGCACCCTGTTGTCACAGTGCCATTTCGTCCAAGTTGCACACAAAAAAATGACTACTGCGTAACTAGCGTCTCTTGGGCTACGTGTTAATAGTGCACTTGGTGAATACAACTGCTTCCTAGACAGCTAGTTCTTGCTCAACAACGAAGATTTTTCCGCCACAATATTATAGGATCTCAAAGGTTGGCCACCGGATCTCGAAGGAAATTACATACTGTTTAACTGAAAGTTTCCTGTTTTTGCCGATTTATCTAACTAAAGACTGAATTGAAACTGTTTAAGCTAGACTGCTTCAAAATATTTGATAGAGTGGGGAAACTGACGTCGCATATAACACAGCGTTCAATCTCATTATGCCAGGAAAGCGTTAAATGAGAGCTCTGTATCTTATTGTGATGCATATGCAGCAGATTTTGGTGCCAAATATAACAGAATGATCGATACAACAGAGCTAGTTAATGAAACAGCTTCTTTCATAAGCCAGTAGGAACAGCTGATGAGGAGCAATAACACAGATTCCAATTTGTATATTTTGAATTTTTTTTTTTTTCGAAGTATATGTTACGAGATCCTTTTCCAAACTCTGAAATAGCTTTGAGGATATTTACGACAATTTCAAAGCAGTTTCAGCAAATTAAAGATGATAAAAAAGCTACTTAACCTAGAATATAGGTTAAGCAGACTGTCAAATTTAGCTATCTTGTCGATAAAATGCGACTCAGCTGCTAAATTTGGCTTTTTTTTTTTTATCAATGAGTGTGTTGCCCTCAAAGCAAAGAAATGAAAAGTAAAATTATAGTAACACAATTTTTGGAAAGGATTGTGTTCTGAGCACTTTAACTAAAGCCCCGTTTCTTTTATTTCGTGTTTACTGATTCATACACTGTTAATAATTTCATAGAAAGAAATGAAATCTTGTCTTTATTACACATTATGATGAAATCAATGTGCAGTGACTGGAATAACAATAAGAAATAGATATTTTTATTTTCAGTTATTTTAGAAATTTTGTATTATTTGTATTTCACAGGGTGCCAATTATTGAACTATACAAAAAAAAGTAAATTTGTGACAAACTACGGTATGCACACACTTTATTCAACATGTGAAAGTCACTACAGATATTTAGATTTAGGTTATGACATGTTCGATATGCCTGCCGTAATTGGCGATGATGTAGCGCAGACGAATAGCAAAATTCTGCATGACCCGCTAAAGTGTCGGATTATCGATGCTGTCGATAGCATCCTGAATGGCTGTTTTTCTGTACACCTTGTTTTTAGTATAGCCCCACAAAAAGGAGTCGCATGTGCTCAGATCCGGAGAATATGGCCTCCAATCGAGGCCCATGCCAGTGCATCCTGGGTACCCCAGAACCAGAACACTCTCCTGTTTCGAGGGGATCGAGCTACGTCTTCCATGAACCACATCTTGTCGAAATCAGTGTCACTTTGGATAATGGGGATGAAATCATCTTCCAAAACATTCACGTTCCGTTCGGAAGTCACCGTGCCATTAAGGAATATCGCACCGATTATTCCGTGACTGGACACTGGACATCAAACAGTCACCCGTTGAGGGCGAAAAGACTTCTCGATCGAGAAATGCGGATTCTCAGTCCCCCAAATGCGCCTACTTTGCTTTTTGACGAACCCATCTAAAGGAAAGAGGGCTTCGTCGCTAAACCAAACCATATATGAGCATCTTAATTCCCATCGTGCCCAGCGGCCAGACGTGCAGTTTGAATATCCTAAAGCAAACCGTTCAGAAGTTATATCGATTTTATTTCATATAGTTCAATTGTTGTAACCTTGTATTTACTACAATGATCCGTTTAATTTGTTGTATGCAATATTTTTCGCTTATACAGAGTAGTCAGGAAGGGTCGGAAAGCTAGTAAGGATGTTGCTGGGGAGTTTGTACTGAGAAGTAGTAGTTAAGAAAAATGTTCTATGTGTTGCGCCGTTTTCCATTTATTTACCACTGAAGTTAGTCAATCAAGTCATTGTGCATGCGAATTCAAGCACTTGCACACGCTAAAAGGCGGTAAAGCACAGACATCTGTGGCACTGTGAGTTACCACTTGTTGAAATGCTCATTACAAGTTAAAATGGGCTTTTTTCGAAAGTGATAAATTTAAGCTAGGTGAGCAAAAGCTAAGTGTTTCGGTTTGAGGAAATCAAGCGAAGAACACATTTGGCAAAAGAGGCACTGGCAGGGTGCTTGAATTTATGTACACGACGACCTGATTGGCTCACTTCGATGCTGAATAACTTGGAAACAGTGCAACGTATCGCATTATTTTCTTAACGATTTTTTCTCAGCGCAGCCTTCCCTGCAACACCCTTACAAGCTTCCCAGACTGTTTCTGACCACCTTGTATAGCTCGTTTAAGTATTATTTTTTAATAAGAACGAGCCGTCCATGTTTTTCTGTATTTTGAATTCTGCTGATGACTCACAAGAGTCGAGACTGGTAAGGTATCATAAGTACACAAATGCGACCAAGACAATCGTAATTCGCTGATAACATTGCTATCCTCATTGAAAATGTAGCAGAATTATAGGACATGTTAAATGGAATGAAGAGTCTGATGACTGCGGAATACGGATTGAATGTAAGGTGAAGAAAGAGAAAGGCAGTGAGGAGTAACAAAAATGAGATTAGTGGATAAAAACTACAGGGGAGAGCAGATGTTGGAAATCATCCAACAAATTATTGAGTATGATGGATGCAAGAGCTACTACGAGATGAAGAGGATGGTACAAGAGAGGAATTTGTGGCGGGCAGCATCAAACCAGTCAGAAGACTGATGACTCCAAAAAAAAATCATGGTGAGAAATGAAACCGGAGATAAGTAACAGAAAAATAATCATAAGGGCGGCTGAAGATCAAACCCTGAACCTTTGGGTTTGCAGTCTGGCATTTACACGCTGTCTCGAAACCTGGCAGAAAATCCAAAGAGATTATGGTCGCATGTGAAGTATGTTAGCGGCAAGAAACAATCAATGCATTCTCTGCGCGATAGCAATGGAGATACTATCAAAAACAGTGCTGCCAAAGCAGAGTTACTAAACAAAGCCTTGCGAAATGCCTTCACCAAAGAAGACGAAGTAAATATTCCAGAATTCGAATCGAGAACAGCTTCCCAGATGAGGAGCGTCGAAGTAAATATCCTCGGAGTATTGAAGCAACTTAAATCACTTAATAAAAGCAAGTCTTATGGTCCAGACTGTATACCAATTAGGTTCCTTTCCGAGTAAGCTGATGCATTAGCTCCATACTTAACAATCAATACAGCCGTTCGCTCGACGAAAGATCCGTACCCAAAGACTGGAAAGTTCCACAGGTCACACCAATATTCAAGAAAGGTAGTAGAAGTAATCCACTAAATTACAGACCCATGTCGTTAACGTCGATATGCAGCAGGATTTTGGAATATATATTGTGTTCGAACATTACGAATTACCTCGAAGAAATCGGTCCATTGACGGACAGTCAACATGGGTTTAGAAAACATCGTTCCTGTGAAACACAACTAGCTCTTTATTCACTTGAAGTGCTGAGTGCTACTGAGAAGGGATTTCAGATTGATTCCCTATTTCTGGATTTCCGGAAGGCTTTTGACACTGTACCACACAAGTGGCTCGTAGTGAAATTGCGTGTTTATGGAATATCGTCTCAGTTAAGTGACTGGATTTGTGATTTGCTATCAGAGAGGTCACAGTTTGTAGTAATTGACGGAAAGTCATCGAGTAAAACAGAAGTGATTTCTGACGTTCCCCAAGGTAGTGTTATAGGCCCTTTACTATTCCTTATCTACATAAACGATTTGGGAGACAATCTGAGCAGCTGTCTTCGGTTGTTTTCAGATGACGCTGTCGTTTATCGACTAATAAAGACATCAGAAGATCAAAACGAACTGCTAAACGATTTAGGAAACATAACTGAATGGTGCGAAAAGTGGCAGTTGACCCTAAATAACGAAAAGCGGGAGGTCATCCACATGAGTGCTAAAAGGAACTCGTTAAACTTCGGTTACACGATAAATCAGTCTTATCTAAAAGACGTAAATTCAACTAAATACCTAGGTATTACAACTACGAACAACTTAAGTTGGAAGGAACACATAGAAAATGTTGTGGGGAAGGATAACCAATGACTGCCTTTTATTGGAAGGACACTTAGAAAATGTAACAGACCTACTAAGGAGACTGCCCACACTAAGCTTTTCCGCCCTCTTTTAGAATACTGCTGCGCGGTGTGGGATCCTTACCAGATAGGACTGACGGAGTACATCGAAAAAGTTCAAAGAAAGGCAGCATGTTTTGTATTATCGCGAAATATGGGAGAGAGTGTCACAGAAATGATGCAGGATGTGGGCTGGACATCATTAAAAGAAAGGCGTTTTTCGTTGCGACGGAATCTTCTCACGAAATTCCAATCACCAACTTTCTCCTCCGAATGCGAAAATATTTTGTTGACACCGACCTACATAGGGAGGAACGATCACCACGATAAACTAAGGGAAATCAGAGCTCGTACGGAAAGATATAGGTGTTCATTCTTTCTGTGCGCTATAGGAGATTGAAATAATAGAGAATTGTGAAGGTGGTTCGATGAACCCTCTGCCAGGCACTTAAATGTGATTTGCAGAGTATCCATGTAGATGTAGATGAACAACGAAGTCACAAAAGTAGGACTACTAGTGTCAAATATTGATAACAAATTCAGGAAGAAATACCTGAAAGTGTACATTGATGCATAGTATTGAAAGTATACGTAAATCATGGAAAGTTAGAAGAAGAAAGTGGAAATACTTGAAACATGGTCATATCGAACAGCGTTAGAGAGTGAAGAGATAAACTGCGTAATGAAGAGGTGCTATAAAGAATAAGTAGCGTTGTGTTACATATCACTCTGGAAGAGTGATGCATCCAAGGAATGATACTCGAGAGCAATAAAACAACATAACGATTCAATAATTAGGAGAGCGCATCTTTTGTACAGTTTTGTTATGTACTTTTCTTGTGGTGAGTATGTCGAAGGATGCCACAACTCCTCAACATGGGGAGGCAATTGCTATTCACTTCGTGAGAGGAAGTACATGCGTTGGCGTTAATGCACGTTACATGCATCGCCGTCCCAGGTTGGAGTAGCGTGGCAAGCCCAGAGTAAATGCCACAGCGTAACAATACTGGGAACAATTCATGAAGCAACAGCCGAAGACTGAAAATTTGATTCCGATCATTCTTCTGACATATCTGGAGTGAATAATATACGTGATGTTCCTGTATTAAGGACGTCTTGTTTACAAGAATAAAATGTTTTGTTCTCAAAGAATGTATGCAAAATGTATCTGAAGAAACTCTGTGCCTTTATTTAACAGCATTTGATGTCATCTTAAAGTATCTTACTTCCAACAGTATTTCAGACTGCAGAGTTGAAGTGGTCCGAAAAATTTATGTAGCCATGATCAAGAACTTCAGCAATTAAGTAGGCCTACTATTCAGCAGTTATCTCTTAGCTGAAAATAAAAAATACGAAAAGTCAACATTGTCAATGTAGGGGACATGGTAGGGAAATAGCTCTATGGAAAATCCTTACGAGAAAGCAGGGATAAGTTTGTGAGACACTTGTTACGTGTTCTAGAATAGTTCATTTAGATAATGGAAGAAGCAGTAGGGAGGAAATTTCATAGGGAGTATTAGATACCGTGGGGTATCGTTTGCGCTGTCTAGCATGCCGCTAGATGCTGTAGCCCAGTCTTGATGACCTACAGAAAAGGGAGCATCCCATATGATCACGTAAATTAATTTAAAGGAAATTATAATGTCACACAAACGGAAACGTCTGCTGAAATGATAACTGATACGGGTGGCCCAATCAAGCTTGAAAATATGGTTACCACTCCTCATATATAGGTATATAAATGAGAGGAGGGATCACCTATCTACAACAAGAATAACTGATCACTACAAGAATCAGGTTTAGGATTGTAAACACCAGCAAATGAGTTACCCAGAGATGTAACTGAATGTACCTTTAGTAACTGGACACGGGATTATAATTGTAAAATATAACCTTGTCGCAGATGGGTGGGCACGATAAAAGCATAGTTATGAGGATATTTCACGCATATGACCAGTGACTGCAAGACTGGTTATTTGACTAACGAAAGAACACGGAAAAATAGGCACTAACGTCAGAAACCTCACCACAGCGTATGATGAGAACAACTAGCTTGCTCCAAACGTTTAAATTGATATTGTAATCATTTGTTTGTCTGTTCATCAAATCTACCCAGTTCCGTCCCATTCGGATGATTGCTTCGTGGTGCGTCGTTTTTGTCTTAAAGTGTGAGACTGCTAGTTTTATTTTAACCTCCGAGCTGTTGCGAAATTAAAACCACAGTGTAAACCCGGTGCAGATTTACGGAGATGTGTTGCGCAGCGTGTCTAGTAAGCCCATCTACAGTCTCACGTCACAGTTTTAAGTTCCGAGCACACAGTGAGCACATCAAGATCGGTAGATGAACTATGTCTCCTGTCGCGTGTGAAGTTCCTGCTGAGGGTTACGTCCGATTTCATCCATCTCAAGTAAAGTAGTTAAAAAAAATGGCTCTGAGCACTATGGGACTCAACTGCTGAGGTCATTAGTCCCCTAGAACTTAGAACTAGTTAAACCCAACTAACCTAAGGACATCACAAACATCCATGCCCGAGGCAGGATTCGAACTCGCGACCGTAGTGGTCTTGCGGTTCCAGACTGCAGCGCCTTTAACCGCACGGCCACTTCGGCCGGCTAAAGTAGTTATTTACTTCTTCATGATAATTCTCTGGTACGCACTGTAGGAGCAACGAAGACAAGTTGGCACTAATAGTTAAACACTTACCTTGGGCGCAAAAAATTTGTTTCGTTTATTTTAACTTCTCGTGACGTGTTCTGGTTACCTACTATCAGATCTGTGGCATAACAGTACAGAGTCAGACGAAACTAAAACAAATACGTTACAATGAAGCAGTGAAATTAACGTACTTTTAATATCGATACATAATACCTTGTCTCTTATAATCATTCAATTACAACATCAATGCCCAAACTGGCTGTGACAGTACAACATGTAGTTAGGTAAACAACCTTTGGCACTAGGCGGCTTTAGTGACTGCATCAACGCTTATTACATATACATATATTATTTCTATTATATAACATTCTGTCAGCCTCCGTAGCTGAGTAGTCAGTTCGGCAGAAAGCCATACGAGGGATCCAGGTTCGATCCCCGGCTGGGTCAGAGATTTTCTGTACACGGTGACTTGTTGTTGTGTTGTCTTAATCATCATATCATCCTCGTCGACAATCAAGACGCCGAAGAGGCGTCAACTAAAAAGACTTGCAACAGGCGACTTGCCTACCCGACGGGAAGCCCTCGCCACACAACATTTCATTTCATATCACATATTACTATAAAGCCAGAATACATAAGAGCATAGCAGTTGAAATGTAATTGTACGCTAATTGTATGGTCATAAGAGACGAGATACTGGGTATCGATGTTAAAGCTGTGTTTCTCTGCTTCACTGATTTGTTTAAATGTACATGTCACTATTTCGTCTTACACTGTATTCTTGTACCACAGATGTAATGATGAGGTAACCAAAGCGCGCCATGAGAAATTACAACTTGCGTCGAAATGCATGCCTCTTTCTCAATATGTGGGTATGAGTGATTCCATTCACACTCAGATAGAAGCACACATGCTGCTCCAGTGATAAGCTGCAGCTGCAGATTAAATGTTTCTGTGTGGCCAATCGTAGTGTTTTCTTTTTTTCTTCAATCAGAGTCAGCCAGGTGTATTGGCAGGTGAGCACCAGCTAGGATGCATCGTGGACGTGTTCTCTACAGGCAGGCTTACGGCCACATAACATTACTTACGAACCATTCGGTAAGGAACAGAACATGAGATGTTGTATTTTCACACCGCCACATCTCGTCACATAAAACACTGATTTGAGTAACGAAAGCGGCCAAGAGCCATTTATTTGTCAATGTATAATGTTTAACTGCGCATTGTAATGATGTATTTTGACGAATTGCAAGGAGAAATGAATCAAGCGCCAATGACGTTCCTAAGAAGCTATAGATTAATTCAGCGAGCTTCTAAAAACATCGATATTCAAGACAAAGACAATTGAATATTAAAAGAAAAAACAAGCGCGCAACCCATCGTCCACTGCCGGACGATATCACTCTCTTTTTATCTCCTGTATAATATGGACGCACCATTACACGTGCGTCATTATAAGATTTGTAATTTGTTAAAACTTAGAGATATATACTGTCATTTTGTTGCGCGTGAGACTAGTATGTGTGAAAAACGCAGAGTGGTTAATGAATGGACATTTCTATGCGATTTCTAAACTTTTCAAGCCACTCAGGCTCTGTCATTGTTATTGAAGTAAGTGTTAATATGTTATATATATATGTTAAATCCAAATTCGTGATTTCAGTGTCAGTTACTCCAAATTTGTGTTTGCTTTGGTAGTTGGACAACCTTAATCATTTACTTTCTATGTGCCAAGTTTTTTTCACAGAGACAACCGTATCCGACGTGTCATTGTGTGGACAGAACAGTCGAGGCCGACGTTAACATACATCTTTTATCCCCCCCCCCCCTTGTAATATTCTTCGAACTGTTTTAAACTGGCCCTTAGGTACTTTTTCAGTGCGAGTGACGCCCGGGAATGTCTTAGCAAACGTTACTTCGCAAATCGCACATCGCTCGCACAAAGTCTCACTGTTCCACAATGGTACGGGCACTTTCTAATCGGGAAAGGGAGCCACGGAAGTACATGTTGTTCCCCCGTCTCAATCTGATGCTTAATAATAATAATGTGTCCTTACATCAGAAAGACTTGTTCTTAACATTTACAATGAATAGGTCAACAATATGCAAATACGTATATTTTATTTACGCTTAATACGAGGGCAGTTCAATAAGTAATGCAACACATTTTTTTCTCGGCTAATTTTGGTTGAAAAAACCGGAAATTTCTTGTGGAATATTTTCAAACATTCCCGCTTCGTCTCGTATAGTTTCATTGACTTCCGACAGGTGGCAGCGCTGTACGGAGCTGTTAAAATGGCGTCTGTAACGGATGTGCGTTGCAAACAACGGGCAGTGATCGAGTTTCTTTTGGCGGAAAACCAGGGCATCTCACATATTCATAGGCGCTTGCAGAATGTCTACGGTGATCTGGCAGTGGACAAAAGCACGGTGAGTCGTTGGGCAAAGCGTGTGTCATCATCGCCGCAAGGTCAAGCAAGACTGTCTGATCTCCCGCGTGCGAGCCGGCCGTGCACAGCTGTGACTCCTGCAATGGCGGAGCGTGCGAACACACTCGTTCGAGATGATCGATGGATCACCATCAAACAACTCAGTGCTCAACTTGACATCTCTCTTGGTAGTGCTGTCACAATTGTTCACCAGTTGGGATATTCAAAGGTTTGTTCCCGCTGGGTCCCTCGTTGTCTAACCGAACACCATAAAGAGCAAAGGAGAACCATCTGTGCGGAACTGCTTGCTCGTCATGTGGCTGAGGGTGACAATTTCTTGTCAAAGATTGTTACAGGCGATGAAACATGGGTTCATCACTTCGAACCTGAAACAAAACGGCAATCAATGGAGTGGCGCTACACCCCTACCAAGAAAATTTTAAAGCCATACCCTCAGCCGGTAAAGTCATGGTTACAGTCTTCTGGGACGCTGAAGGGGTTATTCTGTTCGATGTCCTTCCCCATGGTCAAACGATCAACTCTGAAGTGTATCGTGCTACTCTTCAGAAATTGAAGAAACGACTTCAGCGTGTTCGTAGGCACAAAAATCTGAACGAACTTCTCCTTCTTCATGACAACGCAAGACCTCACACAAGTCTTCGCACCCGAGAGGAGCTCACAAAACTTCAGTGGACTGTTCTTCCTCATGCACCCTACAGCCCCGATCTCGCACCGTTTGGCCCAATGAAGGACGCAATCCGTGGGAGGCACTACGCGGATGATGAAGAAGTTATTGATGCAGTACGACACTGGCTCCGACATCGACCAGTGGAATGGTACCGTGCAGGCATAAAGGCCCTCATTTCAAGGTGGTGTAAGGCCGTAGCATTGAATGCAGATTACGTTGAAAAATAGTGTTGTGTAGCTAAAAGATTGGGGAATAACCTGGTGTATTTCAATGCTGAATAAAACAACCCCTGTTTCAGAAAAAAAGTGTTGCATTACTTATTGAACTGCCCTCGTAGTAATGACGAAATATAAAGACGAGAAAGTCTTATATTAAAAAATAGCAATCATCAAATCGGCATGCTTCTGAAGTCCATCGGTTTGTATTATGTCCACTTGGAGAGCTCGTAGCCTGAAGCATTAGAAACACCGGAAACGTCTGTGTGCATGTGGCCGCCGTTAACACCCAGTGCCCACGGAAAGTTGCACAAGTGTAGTCGCAGCGAGGTCGGCGCGCGCCATGCGCGCTCCCTAGCGGCGAACGCTCTAGGGAGTAGAATCTGTGGAACCAAGTAGCGTGGCGCGAGCTATCGATCCTTGCGGCACGGTTCATTAACGGTGAGCAGAAAGGACCGATTAAATTCATTTGGCAGTAGCATGTTTGTTGCTGTTAAAAGTACGAGTAGTCTGTTTTGCAGTGAAATTCAGGTAGATAGTTTCTGTGAGTTATTGCAAGTACAGGTTATACTCGACAAGTGTTAATGTGTTAATAAGTGGTTCCTTTTACCCTCGACTCAGATGATACAGTGACTGATGAGTTCAAAGAAAATTTGAGTCTTGTTTTCATTAGGTACCCTTCTCATACAATTATATATGGTGATGACTTCGGTGGACCATCGATATGTGAGCGAAAATACATGTTTAAAGTCGGTGGCCGGCGTGAAAAATAGTGTGAAATTGTTCTAGATGCTTTTTCCGAAATGGGCAGTTATTTTAGCGGTCCACAATAACTGTAAATAATCATGATAAAATATTCTCTCAGCAACAAAAAGTCCTGACCAAATAGAGAGCCCCATGATGGATACAGGAATTAGCGCTTTTTTGGACGACAAGAAACAGTGCAGTGTTTGGTTGCACGACTCACAGGTCTCTTCCAGTTGATTCATACGTTGTGTGTGCAGCCGATCCTCATCTTTGGGTCATCGCTCTCACCGTCTAATTCTTCTCCGACGACTGTATTAGGTTAAAGGGAATTATATTAACCACTCTGTATTCTTGAAGTAAATCATGTACTCGTAGAATCTTTTCAGTTCAACAACAATATATTTTCAACTCTCATTCCCAAAGTAACATTTATTCTGTACAAGCTCCAGCAAGCCAACTGGTTCCAAGATAAATGTCAGAATTGACAAAACACCCATACAATTACATAGGTGCTGCTTCATGCAGAGCCAAGACATGAAGTAACAGTCTCTATACAATACAAGCTTCATCTGTCTTTGTAACAATCCTCATGATACCACAAACCACGGAACATTATACAAACACTCTTTGACTTTTTGATATAAATTCCAAGGCGCTGCTGGTAACCACTTATCGGGGCCGCTAGTCTAACGCAGCTCCTGGCTTCTCGTGACAGCTGCCAAATGGTTCAAATGGCTCTGAGCACTATGGGATTTAACATCTGAGGTCATCAGTACTTAGAACTGCTTAAACCTAACTACCCTAAGGACATCACACACATCCATGCCCGAGGCAGGATTAGAACCAGCGACCGTAGCAGTCGCGCGGTTCCGGACTGAACGCCTAGAACAGCTCGGCCACAGCGACCTGCGACAGCTGTCCCTCCTGCACGCACAGATATGTGTGGCGCGTAAAAAGGCTCTCTCACCCTCGTCATTTAAATGTTGGGTGTTCGAGACGGTGGAGAGCCATGTGTTTCTAGAACTTACCCGAAATTCTCGAAGCACTACAGCCGTTCTGGTGAGAGTGAATACCTCAATAACCGTATCCTCCACAAATAAATGCAAATTACGAGTATATCTGTTTCGAAAGTCAGATAAAATTTGCTTGTCACCATGCTAAGTAATAGTCTCCAATCTTTCCGAACAGACTTCATAAGAGTAAACCGGACTGCTTGAATTAAAAAAATAGTATTGACGGAAATTGAAAGTTTCATACTATGTAAATTATTAACAGACGGAACAGATTCCTGATGGCATACAAAATAGTTCAGGACGCTGTTGCAGAAGCGACGAAAAAAGCTTGTCAGATTTAAAAGAACGCTAGATCTGCAAAACTAGTGATGTCTTACAGAAGCTCGAAATTTAACGCGGAATACAGTGCGAGATGCTTTTAATAGTTTCCACAACGAAACTCAGTCTCGAAATCCCACAGAAAATCTAAAGAGGTTCCGAACGCATGTAAAGTATATCAGTGGCTACATACAACCAATACCTTTACTGCACGACTGCAGTGGTAACGTTACCGACGACGACAGTACCACTAAAGCGGGATTACTAAACACAATTAAACCAAAGAAGAAGCAGTAAATATTCCAGAATTCGAATCAAGAATTGCTGCAAACGTCAGTAATGTAGAAGTAGATACCCTTGGGGTAGCGAAGCAACTTAAGACACTCGATAAAGACAACTGTTCCAGTCTAGACCATATGCCAATTAGATTTCTTCCGGAACATGTAAATGACATAGCTCCATCTTTAGCAATCACATACAACCATTCGCTCGACGAAAGATCCGTGCCTGAAGACTGGAAAGTTGCACAGTCGCACCAGGAACAAAGGAAAGGAGTAATCCACTAAAGTGGAGACCTGTATCACTGACATTAATTTGCAGTAGGATTTTGGAACACACAAGGGAAAGTGTTGTACCTCGCTACACTTTTCAGACTTTGCCCTGTAACAGACATTTGATAAACAGAATGGTTGTATTTAAACTTTCGCTACTTGAACGGGCCCCCGTGAAAAGCGTCTGACAGTAGGAAATGAAAAAACTTTATGGAAACATTTGTAAGGACTTTTTTTTTTGAGTCACCAGTCTTCTGTCTAGTTTGACACGGTCCGCCACGAATTCATCTCCTGTGCCAGCCTTTCCGTCTTAGACCAGCACTTGCGATCTGTGTCCTCAATTATTTTCTGGATGTATTCCAATATCTGTCCTCCCCTACAGTTTTGACTCTCTACAGCTCCATCTAGTAGCAAGGAAGTTATTTCCTGATGTCTTAACAGGTGTCCTGTCAACCTGTCCCTTCTTCTTGTCAGTGTTTTCCATATATTCCTTTCCTCATCGGTTCTGCGGAGAACGTCCTCATTTCTCATTCATCAAGGCACATGGAAGAGAAATAGTGAATAAACCATTCAAAGAAACACATTTTAGTCTCCATATGAGAGGGTAACATTTATTAATTGCTTTCCGTGTTTACGTTCCGGGCAAAAAAAGTTGCCCAGTGTAACGACCATCTGCATCCAAGACATCCTGGAACCGCCTTACAGATTCCCTTTCACAATCGTTCGCTAGTTTTTGAACGATAGACCACAGAATGTTCAGTTTTTCAGTTTTCGTGACACAGCTCATGCACTGCTCGAAGAACGCACATTGCGTCCAGCATTCTCAGCCATGATAACAATAACTTCTTCGGTCGCCGTATCATTACCGGCACATCAAGGCAAGTCATGACACTAACACTACTGACTTCGCAAATCCTGCAGCACATAGTCTGAACATCATTCCTATGATGTTCGTTACCCATACATTAAATAATTTTCCATTTACGCTGACTCAAGTAGCAGAAGTTTAATCATAACCACGCTATATTTTCTTATTCCGTTCTTAAACGATTATATTCACTTTTTGTGCGCTGCGCTATTTCTGAAATTACGGAAATTACTCTTGAAAATCAAGGTTTTTTCAGATGAGAAAACATTTTCTAAAATACAACGTAGTCATGTACCAAAGAAAAATTATTCTACTGAAATGTAAAAGCTTTACAATCGACAAAATCTTGCCAGTGCTGTATTTAATGGTCTACCTGTTACATTATTACTCTTGCTAGTTGTTGGTTGCTCTGTGACGTTCTTCCGGGTTCGATTCCCGGCGGGGTCAGGAATTTTCTCTGCCTCGTGATGACTGGGTGTTATGTGCTGTCCTTAGGTTAGTTAGGTTTAAGTAGTTCTAAGTTCTAGTGGACTGATGACCACAGATGTTAAGTCCCATAGTGCTCAGAGCCATTTGAACCATTTGAACTCTGTGACGTTCTGCCGCTCGGCAGTGGAGCGTGCAAACTGCCCACCACACTTACGTAATGAACACAGAAACGTTATACAGGCTCGTGTATGCCTCGTATAACACTTGAATAATAAATTACGTTAGTTGCAGCAATTAAAACTCTCTGTAATCTTAATAATGTGGTAAATACTAATGAGAGCAATTTTCATTAAGCCTTAGTGACGTAAAAGAAGGAAATTCCCTACAATAAATTAACGTTTCAAGTAGGAGCGCCTGTTTTACAAAGGAACGCCGCCACAGTGGGAGCACAGTTTAGCTATGCAAGCGACACCGCTGTATTTTTTAATTTTAAATTGGGTCGCCTGATTAGAATAATTGTTGGAAGAACGGGAAAACTGTTCTAAGCTTTAACGTGTCAGTTTTTTTATCCCAAGTTTGAACCACAATTAAATAATTTATAATTAATTATTTGAATAACAAGTGAATAAAAGATCATATAATCACATCAAAAATGATTGCTTGTTTAATGTTAAAAAATACGATGGACTTCAAAATGAGTTTACTGTGCTCCAGATTTTATGTGAATCAGAGTTGACTGATTAACAAAATCAGTTCCACAACGGAGTACACGTTGATGTGCGCGAAAATACAACAAATAATTGCTTGACTGAAGCTCAGGTGGTACGTAATACACTGTCAATAACAAATAGGTACTGTGACCTCCCCTTCTCGCTTTGCTCCGTTTCCTTCGCTTATCTTTCCTCTTCTTTCTTCCTTCTTCGTACTGCGGATTATCTCTGGGTTTTCAAAGCAGAAATGCAGTGAGAAGGGGGCACATGTGTGTAGTGGTCCACGATATCGTAGTGCTGTGAGGGAGCCTCACTCGTGCCCCTGGCTTGAGAATACTGATGACTGAAGTACGAACATTTCTCAAAAGAAAAACTGGTATGTGCTCTCTTTTCTTTTAAAACTATAAATAGTCGCGTAGCTAGTACTATCTATCGTTCTATTAAACTGAATGAAAGCGTCACCACTGATGAAGTTTCAACCTCGAAAGAAGTTTATTAATTCTAATTAGCTGTAATAAAACAAAACTCATCCAATCTAGAAGTCACCACTCACAGTTAGAGTAATTAGTTTCTGATGTGTGTGTAGTGGTCATTAATACTTAAAAGATCGTTCAGTAATTCTATCACTGTCCGTTTATGAGTTGTCAAGCAACGTATCAACAAGCTGACTATGCAATGATTAATATTTGTCGTATGCCGACAGTAAACAGTTTCTCGCTTGCTTTAAGCATCAAAACGATTACTATGTCGCTCATATAAGTCTTTCATAGTCATTATCAAGCTAATGTCCGTAAATTGTAGTTAGTGTTAGTGAATCACACACACGACGATAACGCCCTATACCCATCCGCGTATCTTGAACTCCGCGCCGATATTTGAGAATTCGCGCGAGATTTGTTTGCACCGAAGTCGGTCCTTGATTCCCTAGAATACTTTTTAAATCAACTGCGGGTTGTAAATTAACAATTTATGCCCATTCATGGAAGTTACAGCAGATCCGCACTCGACGACTACTTGATCGCGCACTCTAGCAACGCAGAAGTTTTTGTTCTTACCAAGAGAAAACATATGCATAATGCACATAGAGTAAATACCTCTGGAGTGAGAATTGCGTTCTGCGCATGTTGTCAACATTAAATCAGGATTGTCACGTGTTTTCGGGACTTCGCTATGCGTGTGTGCTGTCTGCAGCTTTTGAAGTTTATAATATCAAGAGTTTTTGTTGTGTTTCACCGTTTGTTGATAGTGTAACAGCGATGGTGAATTACTGTTGTTGCTACGGATGCAAATAAAATTATGTGAAAGGAGGGATGGTAACTTTTCATGGGTACATACCATGTAGCTCTAATTATAGTTATCGTATTAGTAAGACACACTGTATATGTTTAAAAATTTCGAGACGCATTATAATTAAGGCTTAATTCTGTAGACCTATTTTTCTACGATTTTATGACTATGTATTAGATATTACGGCTCGTACAAAAGCTTACAAACAGTCGCTCCCTCTCGTAAATTTGCTAGTGGAAAGGGAATGGTTAGTTGTTACAAAAAATACTATCCACCATGCATTTATCAGTGACTTGTCGATTACGTATATAGATTACTCAGTCTACTATTTATTTAATAAACTGGGAGCAAGTAAGTAAAATGCGTCAAATAAATACTTCAAAGTGTCACCAGTAAGAAAAATTTTGCTTTCGGTCACAAAAACGAGAAAATAAATACGCAGAAACAGCAGGAAAAAAGGACGAATTAGCAGGGATATAATCGCTAATGTGTGGCAAATTCGGTGTTTTTCGGACACTTGCAAAAGTACTAGCGTACTGTGAAGTCGTTTTGCAAGACTATCACTGCAAAAATGTACGTCAGGCTCTGTAATACTATAAAGTGCCGTATCATACCGAAAACTACCAAAAATCAAGCACATCTGAACTGTGACACCTATCGCAAAGAAGCAGGGTGTAATATCACTTGCCCTTAAAAGTTACGTAGCTGGTTTATTCCTGGTATCAAATGGATACTGTTAAAATGTCTGCACAACATACATAAATAATCCACGACACGTACAACAAGAATCCGTCTGTACTAGGGATGAAGTGACATTCTAAATATACAGGGCGCTATACGGACAAACACACGACGTCCCGAGATCACGTGACCAGGCCGGCAATGTATGTTGACAACACAAAATCTGCTCTGCGCATGTGAATGATCACTCCAGAGATATTTACTCTATGATAATGCAACAAGGTTATTTGCTATGTCAAAACATATTTATATCTATCTCTAAAACTCATTACCAATTAAATGTTGTACATAATTAAATTCTTTACTCTGTAAATAATCAATAAAATTGAGAAATGAATGACATGTATAAAAAAAAATCTCAAGTTGATATGACGTCATGGGTCACTAATGGTTTCGACTCCCCTACACTCACGTGACGCAAAGTAGATCCGACTATATAGGACATACTCATGTAATGTTACAGTACCTCAAAATGTAGGGAAGATTTTTAATGAATTGCAATTGGGTTTCCAAATACATATAGACGGAATGGAAGCATATATATAAAAGACCACGACGCGTCTCCACTCCGTCCCTGCGTCTCCTCCACATTCATCTAAACTGACAAAAAAACGATTTGGAGAGGAAGGTTCAAGACTTTTGCCATACTAACGAACAAGGATTTCTCCGAATGCACCAAACACAGGGAAACCGTGCCAAAACTTCTCCACCATCGCTTACGCTTACTGTATGTCAGTCAACTAACTAGAGATTGGTACACTGTGTCCGTCATGTGCCAATCATTGGCTCAGACAATCGTATCACAACGCCGATGCTGCTGAGCCATCTGATTGCTTGACAACATCCGGAATGTAAGATTCAGAAATTTTCTCTCACAGGAGACAGCAAAATGGCGGCTTCGCATGTTTGTGTAAGACTACAGAACGCGCAGATCCTTCAGACCACCAATACCCAGGGGATCTACGGTGGCTATGCTCTAATTTCAAAGACCCATGCCGAGGCGAGGTCCACACATTGGTTCCAACGTTGGCGCCAAAAGTGTTGGTCCAATGTGTGGGTCTATGAGATATCATTGGAACAAACGTTGACTCCAAAGTTGGTACGGCTCCTTTGCTTGTCGATGTATTGACTAAACTTCAATTGGGGCCAATACCGGTACGCCGACATTGGCGGCAACGTAGTTTATTTTGGTGTCGTTTCGAAACCCGAATTTGTTTGTTGCGTGTACTTCCAAGTACACGTACACAGCGTCTCAGGAACAGTGAAGAAACACGCGATTTCTTGAGCTTTTGTAGCTTTACCAGCGAGAAATACATTTGTGGAAGCTTATTATGAGGAAACACAAAAATCGCAGCTGCTGCGGATGCATGGCAACCAAAGAGCAACGGAATTACTGAATCTCTTTTCGGGATCGTACATGTTAAGGTATAAATACACGCACGCAACTCCAAAAAGACTGATTATTGCTGTATATATTATTATTCATGTTCTGTAACTGTACTGTGTTTTTTTCACATTGATGCATTTATTAGCTTGTGAAATAAAATTTAATTCATCCAAGTTCCTGCCATAAACATTAAGCCATTTAATATTCCGAGAATTTTGCGACGATGGAAAACCCTGACAATGGCTTGCATTATACTTTAATATTTCCGAAACGTCAGGAGGATAAAGTCGTAAGTTTTGTTGACTGTAAACTCATTTGCTGGATGAAAGATATGGTGAATTACGTCTTTTTCTGTGAGTATTATAAAGGTAGCTGACTGATTCTGTTTTTGAAAAGTTGCAATAAGCATTATCCAATAATTATTTCTGTAGATTTCTGGAAATAGCAATGAATTATGTCTCTACATTAGAAAATATAGATCACAGACAGAAAGGCCTGCAACTTCCTACTAACAGATAGTTCGCGTGCGAAGTAAAATAAGTGCAAATTACTCTATGAAACACAATCTTGGTAGGTACCCTTTTGTACATGGGTAGTCGTTCTGCAACATTTCGATCAGTAGTATGAACAGATGAAAAACTAATTCAGAAGAAAGCCAGTTTAGCGAGGTAGTGACTCAAGTGTTAATTTCATAAACTTACACTCACTCAACAACTGCACTGTATATCCGACATGCTGGGTTGGTTAGCTCATAATATGTCTGATCCGTGAGTCAGAGTTTCCACATTTCACCCACGTAACACATAGTTTAATTCAAATACAAATTTAATCAAATGCTACATACTAGGGTATACAAACATATTTTAGAACATTTTTCTTTTAACTCTGTTATCCGAAACTCATGGGTTACACACAACTCCAACTGGTTTTGGAATTTTTCTGTACTTAATTTACCTTACGTATAGTAAAGGAGGTATTAAACCACACGAAGACCTATCCTGCACTGAATTGTCCAAACCATGTCTTCTTATTCAGAATGCCACACAATAGATAGGCTGCGACTGGAGTATTTGTGTATATGAGTTACATCATTGCCCAACATATTCTTTTACATGTTTTCCAGTTTTGTTTTGGAGTATCCAAATTCACGTTCAAAACCGCAAATGCACCGGCCGTAATCTGTGTGTCAAGCTTGCTACCGTTGTCCCTTTACGAATTCAACTGAATGTTGGCTCCAGTGTGTGGGCGCTGTCCCATAATCATTCGCCAATGTTAACGCCAGCGTTGGCATCACTGTGTGAATGAAAGGTAACGTTTGGACAGGGGAACAAGGCCAGCTTTCGGCTGAGCAGTTCTGCTAACCCAGAGCCCCACAGGGCATTGTAAACCACCCCATATTCAAAACACCAAGACGGTGCGTGGCTGATAAAGTACAGCATAACTGTTCACATGTTAGATAAATAGTTCTAAAAATACTTAGCATTTTACTCGCCAAAAAATTCTGTAACTGGAGAATTAACTCTATATTTTAAATACCTTTAATAAATGTGTAAAACGCAAAATATTTACAAAAGCTGCACAGAACTCCTCACATGTAACAGCAAAAACTATAAAATGGCAGAAACTGCTTACAGCATTCTCTAGTGTGCATTCATTCATGTGATTCTAGAATCATATGAATATAAATCACATGAATATAAGACAAGGGTAAGAAACTCTTCAAGCTAAATATATTAACTTACCATTAAGAAATCGAGGTAAAATACCTCAAACTCAAATAAACCCAAAAGATATAACAGCAAGCTTAATAAAAATATGAAAGAATAAAAATTACCACCCAAAAAAATTAAAGCTAACAACATTCTCATAAAAACAACTCTAGTATATTCAGCCAAAGAAATTAAAGTAAAACCGCCTGCACTATATTCAATATTAAAACCTGAAACTACTTCAGACTCACCTTTAGCAAAATCAAAGAGAGTTTGATTAGTTTCAGCTAAGCAAGAGGCAAAACAAGCTAAAGCTAAAGGAAAAAAATAATGATAAAGCAACAATAAAGTTGATAGTTCATAAAATCGAATACATTAAAACTACCAATTAGAATAATCAAAGACAATAAAATTAAAGTTAATCTAACTTGTTTGAGAAACAGAACATAAAGAACCTAACATAGAATAATTTGAATTAGAAAATCAACCAGCAATTATTACAGTATAAACACCTAATCTAGTACAACATAAAAAAAACAAAAAAATAAGAAAAGGAACATATGTAAGTTAAACATGGAAAGCTCACTCAAACAGCCAAAGAAATTATTAAATTAAAAAGAGGGGAAAAATAATAAAGTAAATAATTAGATATAATAGGATTAAGTACTCTTTACAAATCAATTTAATAGCATCACTAAAGGGTTTAGGAATCCCTAAAAATCCTACTTTATTTTGATCTTTATGAATGTGAATATAACCTAAAGTCTGTAACTCTAATAAAATTAAAAAAGCCACACTAATTAAAACACAAATAACCAATAAAAGAAAATTCAAAACAAATATAAATAAATCATAAAGTATCAATACTATTTGTAGAAAAAATCTACATAAATGAATTCTAAATTCAAAACATTGATCTGTTCAAGTAGTAACTAATTAATATTAATCAATAATGTAAAAATATTTTAACCATACGGTCTTTTTGTACTAATATGGGTAAATAACCTTCGGATAGAAACCGATCTGGCTCACAATGGTCTGAACTCAGATCATGTAAGAATTTAAAGGTTAAACAGACCTAATTACTGGGCTCCTACACCCAAAAGTTTTCCTAATCCAACATCGAGGTCGCAGTCTCCTTTGTCGATATGAGCTCTCAAAAACAATTATGCTGTTATCCCTAAGGTAACTTAATCATATGATCGTAAATTATGGATCAAAACAACAAACACGAAACAATGATATAATAATGAAGAGTTTATTTATTCTTCATGTCACCCCAACAAAACATTATCATTAAACATAGAAAGATCAACAAAAAAACTATATAAAAGTAAACTGTTAAGCTCTATAGGGTCTTCTCATCCTAAAGATAAATTTAAGGCTTATGACTTAAAAGTTAAATTCAAAAATTTATTAAGAGACAGTTGATTTCTCGTCAAGCCATTCATTCCTATCACTAATTAAGAGACTAATGATTATGCTACCTTTGCATGGTCAAAATGCCGTGGCTCTTTAAAAATTCACTATGTGAGCAGGCCAGACCCAAAAATATTTTGAAGAGGACTTGTTTTTGATAAATAGGCAGAAATCAATTTTGCCTAGTTCCATATAACAAGTTAACAAAGGTAAATTTTTATTGAAATAAATATACTAATTCTATCATTATTACAAAGATTATTAAAGTAAATCAAGAATCTTAATACAAAACCTAAAATAATTATAAAGCCAAAATATAAAATAATGAACTAAAACGTGATGTTAAAGATAGCTGGTTTAAAGCTTACTATTATATTCCAAAACAAGCGAATTATAGGTTAATAACTTTAAAGCTTATCCCTTAAAGAATAAATAAGTTAATACTCATATTTAAAAAATTAAGTAAAAACAATCAACTTTAAAAAATTAAATTTTTTCTTAAGAAACTAGATATCTTAGCAAACGATTAACATTTCATTTCTATAAATAATAAAGAATGTGCCAATCAAAAACCATCATGTATTCCTAATTACAATAGCTTCTGGGTACAGCACTCTATCCTAATGTGCTCCAAAACTATGAAATACTGAGAAGGAAACGATCGATTCAGAAAATATCGTGCTTGTGAAACGCAGCTGGCCCTTCATTCCCACGACCTAATGAGTGCTATCGTCAGGAGATCTTAAGTTGATTCCATATTTCTAGATTTCCAGAAGGCTTTTGACACCCTTCTTCACAAATGTCTTCTAATTAAATTGCGTGCTGATGGGCTGTACTCCCAGTTGTACGATTGGATTCGTACTCTGCTGTCAGAAGGGTCACAGTTCGAAGTAACTGACGAAAAATCATGGAATGAAACAGAAGTAATATCTGGGATTCCCCAAGGAAGTGTTATGGCTCCTCTGCTATTTCTAATCCACTTAAACGATTCAGGAAACGATCCGAGCAGTCCGCTTAGATTGTTCGCAGATGATACTGTCGTTTACCGTCTGGTAAACTTATCAGAAAGTCAACGCGAACAATTAAATGATTTACACAAGATATCTGCGCTACAAAAACTGTGAACTAGTTCACATGCTTACGAAAAAGTTCGGTTAAATCACTGATACATGACGTCGATCCAGCTTTATACCTTGAGATTACAATTACGAGGAACTTAAACAGGACTGTCACATGATCAATGTTGTTGGGAAAGTGAACCAAATACTCCTTTTTATTGGCAGAATGCTTAGAACATGCCACAAATCTTAAAAAGAAACTGCCTACACAAGGGGGCATCACGACCGCCAGGGACATCGCAGCATCACAGTACGGGCGTCGTAGTGGTTTCATAAGAACAATAGTTTAGTTTTCAGAATGAGATTTTCACTCTGCAGTGGAGTGTGCGCTGATATGAAACTTCGTGGCAGAATAAAACTGTGTGCCGGACCGAGACTCGAACTCGGGACCTTTGCCTTTCGTAGGCAACTCTACCATCTGTGCTACCAAAGCACGACTAACGACCCGTCCTCACAGCTTCAATTCTGCCAGCACCTCGTCTGCTACCTTCCAAACTTCACAGACGCTCTTTTGCGAACCTTGCAGAACTAGCAGTCCTGAAAGAAAGGATACTGCGTAGACATGGCTTAGCCACAGCCTGGGGGATGCTTCCAGAATGAGATTTTCACTCTGCAGCGGTGTGTGCGCTGATATCATTTCTTCCAGGACTGCTAGTTCTGCAAGGTTCGCAGAAGAGCTTCTGCAGAGTTTGGAAGATAGGAGACGAGGTACTAGCAGAATTGAAGCTGTGGGAACGGGTCGTGAGTCGTACTTGGGTAGCTCAGATGATAGAGCACTTATCCACGAAAGGCAAAGGTCCAGGGTTCAAGTCTCGGTCTGGCACACAGTTTTAATCTGTCAGGAAGTTTCAGTAGTTTAGTTTATTTGCTTTTTGAGTAAACGAACAATGTATGTGCTAATTGTGATATTGAGTGATCCAGCAAGTAAGTTTGTTGGTGTGGCAGCGTGGAACATAACAAGTGTGCATTTGACAGAGAACGCCATTACTCGCTGAATACGCGATATGGCTAACGACATTAATAATTAGTTGGTCGAAAATGTCAAAGGAAATTGCGGTTTTGCTGTTCTGGTGGACGGAACTACTAACAATCACAATAGTGTGCGTGTCATTTGTTACGTGCGGTCTATACACGACTACAAATGTTATGAAGATCTTTATCTACAGGCAAATAACCCTTTGAACGAAATATTACATTCTTTTATGGAAGAAAAATTTAATTTTGAAAATTATGTAGGTGGTGTACAGATGAAAATCGTAGTATGATTGGCTGTTCCACTGGACTGAAGGCTCTGTTCTGTAAAGAAGCTCCTGACGCTATTTGCCCACACACTCTTTTAATTACCGAGGCACACGATACTTTATGGGGTTCTTCAATAATCGTAGTGGTAAACTTCATGAAAAGTCGGCCACTTAAGCCAACTTTTTAAGCAAATATGTATTGACATGGAGGCTGAGCACATTTCCCTATTACTATAGTAACTCCAGTAGGCTTTCTCGTGGGAATATCTTGAAAAGGGTATACGAACTCAGAAATGAACTTTGCTCTTTCTTCGAACGAGAGGAACATTAGAGTTCCGTGAAGTTCGTAGACAGGGACTTTGTTTTAAACTTGGCGTATCATTTCGAAATCTTTTAAAAATTCAATTCCTAATATGTATCCCTTCAAAACAACGAAATCGACATTCTACGACTGTCAGACAAAATTTCAGCCTTCAGAAAGAAACTACTACTTCGAAAGAAATGTTAGATGGTGAAGATATACATTACACTTTCCCTTCTCTTCACAAGGGTTTAAAGGACAGCGATTTTCATATGAATGAAGAACTGAGATCTGTGTTTGTGGATCATTTAACTGAACATAGTGATTAGTATCTGAAGCAATTTCCAGGAAAGATGTTCAACACAAATGGATTGAAGAACCTTTCAATATAGAACTTCCATCAAAACTTACCTCTGAAAAACAAGAGAAATTTATTGATTCTTCTTCAGGCTCCATAATCAAATAAAAGTTCCTCTCCACAGCTCTGTTCGCGTTTCCGACCTTGGTGAAACAGGAGTATCCGCAAGTAGGTGAGGAGGGCCTACGATTTTTGATATCTTTTGCAAAATACGACTTGTGTGAGGTAGCTTTTTCAGCATTGACAGTCGTTAACACGAAACATAGATCGCGAATGAACGTAGAAAAAGAGATGCGGGTCGGAATTTGCTATCTTGTGCCGAGATTTGATGAGGTGATGTTGGAGAAGCAAGCGCATCTTTCCCGTTGATTTCGCTGTACGAAGAAGATGTATTAATATTAAAAGTTGATTGAAATGTGTTTTGTCAACTGTTAATACAGAAATTATTACTCGTATCCATTTTTGTCGAAACTTATGTTTGATTGTCCACACTTTGGGTCGGATATTATGTACGAAAGCAGTCGCGGATAATTATGTTCAGGTCAAGGGAACCGTGGACCGAAAAAATTTGAAAACCGCTGGCCTACACTGTGCTTATCCGTCCTCTTGTAGAGTATCTCTGCCCAGTCTACCATCGTTACTATCTAGGATTAAAGGGGACACTGGAAAGTTCAAAGAAGTACAGCTCGTTTTATATGATCCCGTAACAGGGGAGAGAGTATCAAAGATAAACTAGTTTGGGTGGTAGTAGTTTTCATAGCAGCGCGACATTTTCACGACATTTCAGCCACCAATTTTCTCTTCCGAATGTGAAAATATTTTGTTAACTCTCGCCTACTTAGGGAGAAACGACCTTCGTGATAAAACAGGAGAAATCAGAGCTCGCACGGAAAGATCTAGGTGTTCATTTTCTCACATGGTATTCGAGAGTGGAGCGGTCAAGAAATAGTGTGAAAGTAATCTTCTATAAACCCTGTGCGAAGCACTTAAATGTGATCAGCACAGTAGTTCTTTATATGTAGTAGATGACGATAAAATATCTCCTTCCTCAGAAAGTCACAGGAAGCCCAGCTTGAACTTGCGTTCTCACAAATAATTTTGTTCCGTGGTACAGAGACAGTATGAGGATGGTCATAAATTTCAAGTATCACTTCGAAAAATTGAAGTTACGTAATTAATTTTTTGTTTGCTAGTACTTGTATGCAGTCTTAGTGCGTACTGGATTCCTCGCATCTCAGTGCAAAAAGTGAAAATCAGTCAAGGATCAGTTTTCAACGTCTTGCACGACAATTTGTACACGACAAGAATCGCCACCCGCTGGGTTACGCGTCTGCTCAGACCCCGTTTAAAACTCCATCCGAACCGAGGCAGTAGCGCAAGTGTTGCCGATGTGTCAGGTCAGTGTAGACGACTCTTTTAGGTGCCTCATCACTATGGACGAGTGATGGAAATATCACTATGACCTCGAGACAAAGGAGTATAACAAGCAGTGGAAAAGGGCGTAGAGCCAAACATCATCGGACATGGCGTTACTGTATTTTGTAATGAAATTAAAACACCACCTGGATCACTATTTTTTTAGCATCATTAATAAAAATAGTAATTGAGACGGTGTTTTACATTCATTATACCAATGAAAATTAAAGCGTACCTGTTAATGCGAATCTAAATCCTTGCAGTGTAAATATCATATGATTGTTTAGTTATGCTACTGTGTGAAATGAATATAAACTCACTGATACAGATAGGAGAATTGACACCCTGAAGTCATTGGTGAGACAAACGAATTTATTTATTGGCTGTGGGAACAGCGAGGGGTAGTCCAACGATCAACATTCTTTATCAGCGATCATGACCAACCAGTATTCAGCCATCCAAGAAAATAATTTTATACAGAGGACAGCGGTTCCCTACCCGTGCGTGATCGTAAGAGCATCGCTTGGATCAAGGAACTGAGGATCGACACCGATAGCACACAGCAGAGATACATTAAAGGGACAGCATTCATATGTGTCTGCGTCTGACATACCACACACAAAAGACTGTTCTCCTATGGTACAGGATCATGCAAAGAAAGGTGCCAAAGTTGGACGAAAAATTAAATAATTCAAGAATCAGGAAACTATGAGAAATTTACAGTACACGTAGGTATTAGACAGACTCAGAAAATTGACTTCTCTTCATTAAGCAACATTACAGCGACAGAAGCGCTGTCTGATGGACTAGTGGCGTCACGTGAGTGAAGCTCGAAAAATTAAGTCAAATTCCAGATTTCAGAGTTAAATACAAATATAAAGTGCTTGAAGATGTTATATAGTCTCAGAATATTGAGCACTGTTTATTAAGCAACAGTACAGGGGCCAACGGACTACCTAATAAACATGTGGCTGGACATAAGTGAAGCTCGAAAAACTGCATTAAATTTCAGAGTTCGGAACTAAATAAAAATTTATTGTGCATGTAGGTATTAGCCTAAGAAAACTGAGTTCTATTCATTAGGCAGCATTATAGGGACCTTCAAACTTTCTGATGTGCATGTGACTGGAGATGAGTGAAGCGCGACTACGAAGACTAAACATAACATCTCAAAATTATGTAAGAATGGTGTATCAAACTACTGAGACACTGATTAACGACTCAAGTTCAGTCGAAACGATCTCTACACTATCCACGTAGATATGGGGTCCACACAAAGGCATATCTTTCTGTTCCCTAAATCACAACATACAGTGGATTTCGGTTCCACATTAAGTGTATTTACTCTCCTTGATGTTAATCTGCGTGATACTAATGAATTGACTTTGAGAGACAATCAGCCAAAACATGATTCCTTTGTGTGAGCAAAAGCTCACGGCCACTTGGCCTGAACATAAAGCATTCCCAAGAAAAGAACTCGCCTGGAAGCAATACCGCATTCTCTTCAAAAAAAAAAAAAAAAAAAAAAAAAACATCCTAGCATTGAAAGAAAATGTGTTACGATACTAACTGATTTAAAAAGTATTCTAATATCTTCGTTGTACCCAGTGCAGAGAAAATCACAACTACATCTGCTTTACCCAAAGTCCATACAAAGAGTATTGTATCAAATCGCCTACTGTTAGCATGCCCATATAAAACAATGATGGGGAGGGAAACAGTATTCCAAAGAGGCTTGCCGCTCCCTTGCCAACATAGCGGAATTACACTGATCAGTGCACCTGTTGTGCCGCTACTGTAAATTTTTTTGTGCGCGCGCTGGTGCCCCAGAGATTGGCAAATCTGAGTTAGCAAACTCCATTACTCGTAAGAAAATAAGTTCAACTCAGTTTACCGCGCATTCAGGCTCAGGATTATGGTAAACGGAATAATGCTGACACTCTTTAGACAGAGGTGAAAATAAACAAAACTCTTTTCCTTCCTAGAGATCAGATAGTTCATAATTACGTAGTGAGAGGTAGAGACACAACACAACAGCAAGATTAACTATTATGGGAGAGATCTAACAGATCACTTTCAGGATCACGTTTCCTGAGAAATGCAGTCTAGTCAAATAGGACTAACAACGGATATTTAACGTACACAGAGAAGGGCAGTATGAATGGTTGCAGGTTTTTTTTTTATCCGTGGGAGAGTGTCGCAGAGATACTAATGAAATTGAACTGGAAGGCTCTTGAAGACAGACGTAAACTATCCCGAGAAAGTCTAGTTACAAAGTTTCACGAACCAGCTTTAAACGATGACTCTAGAAATATACTACAAACCCCTGCGTATCGCTCACCTAGGGATCGTGAGGATAAGATTAGAATAATTACAGCACGCAAAGAGGCATTCAAACAATCCTTCTTCCTGTGCTCCATACATGAATGGAACACGATGAATCCCTATAACTGGTATCATGGGACGTACACTCTACCATGCTCTTCACGATGGTTTGCAGAGTATAGATGTAGATGAGAGGAGATTAGTTGTTCTTTTTTTGGGTGGGGGCGGGGTTAGGGGAGGAGGAGACAACCGTGATGTGTTGCTAACATTACTTTGGCAAGGGACCAACCTTCGCCGGGGCATACTACCGAAATTTACTGACTAATTACAAGAGACTGTCAAGGCGAATCGTCGCGAGAAACTGTCCGAGAGAACATTTTTGCTCCATGATAGCGCTCCAGCTGGTTCTACACAGAGCAAAATCACACAGCAGGGCGTTAGGGATATAGGTACAGATATTGTGATGACTGATACCTCAACAGGTACATTTCGGTGTATTAATTGTTTCTTCTCTGCTTCTAACAATCTTCCTGAAACTGATCACATAATTTACTACCTGATGTTTCCTGCATGGTCATAACTGTGCCTTGAAGAGGACTACACCTATCAATATAGACCGCCCGTTTTGCGTCCACATGTCCACATTTCAATGCTTGACCAGCGGCCCAGGGGAAAATAAAAACTGATGACTCGCTTTTGCTACACGTACTTGAAGGTACTAACCAATCTAAAAACGTACTACCCAGAAGAGCTATAACTATTAGTCAGCAAATGAAGTAAATACTGATGTAATGTTATTCAGTACGTTGTCCTCAGCCATCAGTAGAAATATCTGTATTTATATCCCTAACACTCTGTATTGCTTCAGTGGGCTAAATTTTTCCTTTCCCTTTCCCTCCCCCTCCTCGTCACAACCGAATTTTGTCGTGACATGGCGCCCGGTGACTTCTTCCACTTTATTAGAAGTCTGCGTGGCAGGCATTTCCTGAGCGACGACTAGGTGATTTCGAGGAGGAAAGTTCCATAACAGCTAAAAAGCAGACTTCTACGAAGAAAATCATCAATCTTTGGGAAAAAGCGTCACATTGAAATGCGAAGGATTAACACCATCATAAAATATAATGGCCTCAGCTTGATTTTTTTTTTCGGGGTGTTGACTGAAACTGTATTTCTACCTGTCGTATGTTTAAAATGAATCCGACAGGAGCTCGTCTCCCACGTAATGATGGTGCCTTGCGAAACTGGTACAAGTCGCTCTCACTAGCTGCAAATTCACTGAGGTCACAAAAAGTCATGGGACAGTGATATGCACCAATACAGATGGAGGTAATACCGTGTGCCAAAGGTATAAAAGGGCAGTACATTGGCGGAGCTGTCATGTGTACTCAAGTAATTCACGTAAAAAGGTTTCCAACATGGTTAAGGCCGCACGGCGGCAATTAACAGACCTTGGGGGCGAAGTAGTAGTCGGAACTGGACGCATGGGACGTTTCATTTCGGAAAACGTTGGCAAATTCAGTATTCCGGAACAGACAGTGTCAAGTGTGCGCCGAGAATACCAAATTTCAGGCATTACCTCACACCACTGACAACGCAGTCCGAGAGCAGCGACGTCTGCGTAGAGCTGTCATTGCTAACATACAAACAAAACTGCGCGACTAACTTCTCATGGTTGGGATTCACAGTCATATAATATTTCTTAAAAGACATCATAGTGGCCGTTGACTCTATGAAATATTTATTATTACGATTGCAATTTCGGCCTTAGGGCCATTTTCAAATAACACTGCAAAAGTTACATTCTGTCAGAATATAAGACTATCTGACATGAGTACATGTCGTTGTCAAAATATGTGCAGCACATATTTGACATTTTACGATGTAATAACTGACGAACTCATTGGATCTTGTGGGACTCTCGCAGTCAAAAGACTGCATTTTGACGACGATATGTACGCATGTAAGATAGTCTTATATTCTGACAGAATTTAACTTTTGCAGTGTTACTTGAAAATGCCCTAAGGCCGAAATTACAATCGTAATAATAAATATTTCATACTGTCAACGGCGAATATGATGTCTTATAAGAAAAACTGCGTTAAGTAACCGAAGAAATCAGTGTACGACGAACGTATCCGCTCGTACAGTGCGGCGAAATTTGGCGTTAATGGACTATGGCAGCAAACGACCGACGCGAATGCCTTTGCTGGCAGCACGCCGTCGTCTGTAGCGCTCCTCCTGGGCGCGGACCCCACGAAGCCATGGACCCAGGTTGTCAACAGGGCACTGTGCATGCTAGCGGTGGCTCCATAACATTGTGCGCTGTGTTTGCATGAAATGGACTGGGTGCTCTGGTCTAGCTGAACCGATCATTGATTCGAAATGGTTATGTTCGGCTACTTGGAGACCATTTGTAGCCGTTCGTGGACTTCATGTTTCCAAACAACGATGGAATTTTTATGAATGACAATGCGCGAAGTCTCCGAGACACATTTATCAGCGATTGGTTTGAAGAACGTGCTGGATAATTCGAGTGAATGAGTTGGCCACCCAGATCACCCGACATGAGTCCCCTCGAACATTTATGGGACGTAATCGAGAGTTCAATTCGTGCACAAAATGCTGCACCGTCAAAACTACCGCAATTATGGACGGCTATAGAGGCAGTATGGCTCAGTATTCCTGCAGGTTACTTCCAACGACGAGTCCAGGTCACGTCGAGCTGCTGCACTATGTCAACAAAAGGACCGACACGATATTAGGAGGTGTGGCATGAGTTTTGTCACCTCAGTGTAAACTTGGCAGCTCTGGTGCGCTGCTCGTGGGACGGACTCACTTTTCCTTCCGTCGAATACCCGAGCAGTTCAGCGACGCTCTCACCACCCGCACCTGTGGAGAGCCAGCAGCGGGGCAATTAGTGCGGCCTGGAGCGCTGACCGGCGGGATGCGGCAGGGAAAGTCAACATCCGTCATGGGAGCACAGCGCGCGCTGCCGCGGAACGACGGAGACCGCTCCGCAGCTGTTCTGCAGAGCCGCAGGGCTGGACGCCGAGGCGCTGGCAGCAGCTGCTCTGGACTACCTGCCGGTCGAGAAGTGCTCGACCCGGAGTGTGGCTTCGAGTCACACTCCGAGCATGGGAATGGGTTTAAAACCTTTAGTTACTCAGTCTCTACTCTCACAAGCGCTAAACCATTCACAGAAGTTATCACATACAAGCGTATCCACATATGTTACAAAAATGTATGTACGTATGCACGTTCCCTTTAATTTACGTCTATGGTTACAAAGGAGCGAAAGGCTGTTTACAATTTGTACAAAAACCAGATGGCAGTTATAAGAGTCGAGGGACATGAAAGGGAAGCATTGGTTGGGAAGGGAGTGAGACAGGGCTGTAGCCTCTCTCCGATTTTATTCAATCTGTATATTGAGCAAGCAGTAAAGGAGACAAAAGAAAAGTTCGGAGTAGGTATTAAATTCCATGGAGAAGAAAGAAAAACTTTTAGGTTCGCCGATGACATTGTAATTCTGTCAGAAACAGCAAAGGACTTGGAAGAGCAGTTGAACGGAATGGACAGTGTCTTGAAAGGAGGGTATAAGATGAACACCAACAAAAGGAAAACGAGGATAATGGAATGTAGTCGAATTAAGTCGGGTGATGCTGAGGGAATTAGATTAGGATATGAGACACTTACAGTAGTAAAGGAGTTTTGCTATTTGGGGAGCAAAATAACTGATGATGGTCGAAGTAGAGAGGATATAAAATGTAGACTGGCAATGGCAAGGAAAGCATTTCTGAAGAAGAGAAATTTGTTAACATCGAGTATTGATTTAAGTGTTAGGAAATCGTTTCTGAAAGTATTTGTATGGAGTGTAGCCATGTATGGAAGTGAAACGTGGACGATAAATAGTTTAGACAAGAAGAGAATAGAAGCTTTCGAAATGTGGTGCTACAGAAGAATGTTGAAGATTAGGTGGGTAGATCACGTAACTAATGAGGAGGTATTGAATAGAATTGGGGAGAAGAGAAGTTCGTGGCACAACTTGACTAGAAGAAGGGATTGGTTGGTAGGACATGTTCTGAGGCATCACGGGATCACCAATTTAGTACTGGAGGGCAGCGTGGAGGATAAAAATCGTAGAGGGAGACTAAGAGATGAATACACTAAGCAGATTTAGAAGGATGTAGGCTGCAGTAGGTACTGAAGAAGATGAAGAAGCTTGCACAAGATAGAGTAGCATGGAGAGCTGCATCAAACCAGTCTCAGGACTGAAGACCACAACAACAACAACAATAATGGTTACAAACTTTTTGTTAGCAGATTACCGGTTCCGCTCTATAATGACCATCATCAGATCTGCAGCAAAAATGTGAAAAAAACATAAATACACTCGCAGATTGTCTACAGCTTAAAAACAATAAATAGACCATAATGGAAAGCACTACTGACATATACATGCGTTTGTGCGCTTGAAGTATGACGAGGCATACCTATTTTATAAAAACAAGGTCCTAATGTACTGCAGCCATAGTGGCATCGTCAAATGTTAAATGCAAAATCAGCACCAGCATCGTCAAATATATAGAAATAACATCATATGCACGAGTCATGTTGTCAGTAGTACTACTGTTCAAAACAAGCTGCCGTACAGTAGCTACAAGATGCTTGTGTTGTAAGTTCACCAGATGTCGCTAATGTAGGCATACTCTAGTTTTCAATGATTAATTGAACGGCGTAAAATGTATGTTCGTTTGACATCTCCTCCTAAACTACAGTACCGATTTCAACCAAACTTGGTACGCATATCACTTAGTCTGGAAACAATTGCTGTGGGGATAAGAACCACCTGCCTATCAACGGCGTTGGGGTGTTAGGGGTGAAAAAGTAGTGCAGCTCTCAACGCGCGAGTAACCGGCTTTTATTCATTTGCAACTTCCCACATAATTTCAAAACTTTATAAAAATTTTTAGAGCTGAACAGCCCCAGAAAATATTGAAAAGTGAAAAAGTTTATCGCATACCACATTTTCGCTGCTCGTGCAGTAAAACTGCTGCATCAGACATGACGTTTTAATTTTCTTGTCTCTTTACTCTTTTCTGTGTTCGCGACACATTTTGTAGACTGTATTCAGATATATCACTGAATGTACCTGCAAAATTGTATCATAACACGACACAGTGTTCACGAGATACGACTTCATAAAATCTGCCGAGGAGAACACGGTAAGTGACATCATCCTATTTCCCAAGAACTTCGTTCAGTGGTAGAGGAGTCAAAATAAGCGAACACGTGTCTCGACTTATCGGTAGATACTCTACCGTTTCTGAACCGTCAAAATTTTCGAGGTGTTCTCGAAATATTTTATATGGCTTTTTTCTCTCTCTCTCCACCTTGCGCTAAAGTGATGGCTTACTGGTTAACGCTGCGGCTTTATAATTTTGTTCCCTGTGTTCGAAACTCGACTATTGTCTTTAATAAATATATTTTATTTTAATTGATTTCATTTATCTACCCATGTGTGCAGAAGGTTTCTACACGAATGCTTTTTATCAAATTAGGCGATACAGGGGCGTTATATTAATTCTAAAACTACAACTGGATTTCACAATAAGAGTCACACATGTGTTATACACTGAAGAACCAAAGAAACTGGTATAGACATGCCTATTCAAATACAGAGATACGTAAACAGGCAGCTGCGGGTGGTAACGGCCTACATAAGACAACAAGTGTCTGGCGCTGTTGGCTGATCGATTCTGATGCTACAATGGAAGGTTATCAAGATTTAAGTGAGTTTGAACGTGGTGTTATAGTCGGCACACGAGCGTTGGGACACAGAATCTCCGAGGTAGCGCTGAAGTGGGGATTTTCCCTTACGACCATTTCACAAGTGTACCGTCAATATCAGTAACCCGGTCAAACATCAAATCTCCGACAGTGCCGCGGCCCGAAAAAGATCTTGTAAGAACGGGACCAACGACGACTGAAGAGAATCGTTCAGTGTGACAGAAGTGCAACCCTTCCACAAATTGCTGCAGATTTCAATGCTGGGCCATCAACAAGTGTCAGCGTACGAACCATTCAACGAAACATGATCGATATGGGCTTTCGGAGACGGGGGCTCACTCATGTCCCTTAATAACTGCAGACACAATGCTTTTCGCCTCGCCTGCGCCCGCCAACACCGACGTTGGACGGTTGATAACTGGAAACACGTTGCCTGGTCGGCCGAGTCTCGTTTCAAATTGTATCGACCGGATAGACGCGCACGGGTATGGAAACAACCTCCTGAATCCATGGACCCTGCATGTCTGCAGGGGCTGTTCAAGCTGGCGAAGGCTCTGTAATAGTGTGGGGCGTGTGCGGTTGGAGTGATATGGGACCACGATACGTCTGGATGCGACTATGACAGCTGATACACACGTAATCATCCTGTTTGATCACCTGCATCCGTTCATGTCCATTGTGCATTTCGACGGACATGTGCAATTCCAGCACGTCCAGAATAGCTACATATTGGCTCCGGGAATACTCTTCTGAGTTGAAACACTTCCGCTGGCTGCCAATCCCCCTAGACATGAACATTGCTGAGCATATCTGGGGTGCCTGCAACGTGCTATTCTTAAGGGATATCGTGGGGTGCCTTGCAACGTGCTATTCTTAAGGGATATCTACCCCCTCGTACTCTTACGGATTTATGAACAGTCATACAGGATTCATGGTGCCAATTCCCTCCAGCATTGCTTCAGACATTAGTTGAGCCCATGCCACGTAGTTTTGCAGCACTTCTGCGTGGTTGCGGGGGCCCTACACAATATTAGACAGGTGTACTAGTTTCCTTGGCTCTTCAGTGTGTGTGTGTGTGTGTGTGTGTGTGTGTGTGTGTGTGTGTGTGTGTGTGTGTGGTATGTTGAAGGGTTACAATCTTTTTAAATTCTCATATTTTTACATTTCATCCTCATATCAATTCTTATGTTAATTCTTATATTTTATTCGTATATTATTTTTTTCCAGGGAGATCTGGTACATTCACTTCGATGAAACGGATCACAGAAACAATCGAAATACAGATATTCCGAACGCCACAAGCATCGTGCGAAGACGGGTTTGCCACAGTGACATTTCTTCGTATGAATCTCACCCGGGAAAGAAACGCATTTAACATTGGTGCATATTTCGCTCTTTGGCAATAATTTCACGGAAAACCATGCATAACAGAACACTTTTCTGATAACTGGCGTTTGATATGAATCAAGATTCACTACAGGAATATCAACGAAAACAATTTCAAATATTCTTAATTTTTTTAAAATTCATTCATCTGTCATACAATAAGTAGACAGATAAGGACAACGTTATATAAACATACAATGGAAAACATTCCTGTAATAATCTTTTACAGGCCTAAAACTTTGGCCGGGATTTTTCAGAAACGGCCGAGTATCTACAGATAAGACGAAACACATGTTTGCTTATTTGACCCCTCTTCCATTGAGCGAAGTTTCTGGGAAACGGAGTTATGAGACATGCCGTGTTCTCCTCGTGAGATGCATAAAATCTGCTGCGTCACGCATGACATTTATGTTTATTACTTCTTTGCTAATAAATATATTTTCTGAACACTTTGCAAACAGTATTCACTTGCTTCGCTGAATGTCCCTACAAAATTGAACCGTTGTACGACGCCTAGTTCAGGAGATATTGCGTCATAAACACTGAGCTGCATGAAAACGAAAGAGAACTGCGAAATTCGCTAGAGGTATAGGTGAACTATATGTATGAATGTGTGTGAAATATGTTAAATACGTGTGACATATGCGTACACGATCACAGCCATGGGTAAAAAGCTCCTGCTAAATCCCTGGGTCGATTCCTACTGAAATTGGTACACATACTACTTGCTGTCTGGGAGGAAATACTGTGAGGACAAGTACCAGTAGTCTACTATACCGGCAGGGGTGACAACGTTGAGAGAGAAAATAGTAAGAGGAAATGGACAGACAGAGACGAGGAAGGAGGAGGTGGACACAGAGGAACAGGAGATGGAGCAGAGAGGGGGGGAGGGGATATAGGTAGATAAGGAAGAGGAGGAGATGGACTAAGAAAAGCAAAGGAGATGGATAGAGATAAGGAAGAAAAAGATGGACAGAGGGGGGGGGGGGAGGAGACAGACGGAGGCGAAATGAGCAGATCCACACAGCAGGTTAGGAACATATAGCAGAGAGAGCAAAGAGGAGGAGATCGATAGACAGGGGGAGGAATAGATGGACAGAGAGAGGGAGGAAGAGGTGATGAACAGTGAGACGGAGGGGGAAACGGACAGGGAAAGGAGTGAAGATGAACAGAGAGAGGGGAGAAAAGCAGACGGCCAGGTAAAGGGAAGACGAGAACGTGGAAAGAGAGAAGAAGGGGAGAAGGAGTAATAGGACACTGAAATAAATACACACACATGCAACGCCAGATAATCAGCTGATGATACAAATACAGGATGTTTCACGGGCTCACCGACAAACTTTGAGGGATGATAGACCACATAAAGACGACCATTTTTTGTTAGGTGATTACGTTTTCGTCCGCAGTTTATAAGCTACCCAGGTGACCATGATGCGCACCGCCACCTAGAGACCTTCTGTGCAGATCCGAGTGACTTTGTTATTCTGTGGTGTCGTACCAGTCCTGTCATTTCGGTTGTGTCATTGTAATACTATGCCTTTAGTGGTGTGCATTTTACCTGTGCTGCGTTCAGTTTGTATTGTTGTAATCCTGTGTGCACAGTGGCGTGTATCTTACCGGTGCTGAACTGAGCTTGTGTCGGTGTAATACCCGATCTTCAGTGTCGTGCATCTTACTAGTCCTGAATTCAGGTTTCCTTGCAGTTAGTACTCGGTGAAACATGGAATGTGGATTTTATGAGCTCACTGACATGATTCTGTGGTACGGTGAGGCGAGGGGAAATGGAAATGCACACTCAAGTTCCTTTGTGAAATTCATGGACTCTTACCCTCAGCGTGTTTGCGGTGATAGTCGTAACGTGAGAACACCTGAGTTTGAGGGTGAAGTGATCCGTAGATTTAGCAACGAACCTTCCAAGTAGCACACATGCCATAGCTCGTGCTATGGGAACAGCTCTATTCTGGAGAGTACCTGTATTCCAGTAGTAGTGAAATGTGAAATAATTTGGGTGAAGGTCACGGTTAAATTAGGCTCAGACATGGTAATTGGATGTGTCTATAGGCCCCCTGGCTCAGCAGCTGTTGTGGCTGAGCAACTGAAGGATAATTTGGAAAATATTTCCAGTAGATTTCCCCACCATGTTATAGTTCTGGGTGGAGATTTTAATTTGCCGGATATAGACTGGGAGACTCAAACGTTCATAACGGGTGGCAGGGACAAAGAATCCAGTGAAAATTTTTTAAGTGCTTTATCTGAAAACTATCTTGAGCAGTTAAACAGAGAACCGACTCGTGGCGATAACATATTAGACCTTCTGGTGACAAACAGACCCGAACTATTTGAAACAGTTAACGCAGAACAGGGAATCAGCGATCATAAAGCGGTTACGGCATCGATGATTTCAGCCGTAAATAGAAATATTAAAAAAGGTAGGAAGATTTTTCTGTTTATCAAAAGTGACAGAAAGCAGATTACAGAGTACCTGACGGCTCAACACAAAAGTTTTGTCTCAAGTACAGATAGTGTTGAGGATCAGTGGACAAAGTTCAAAACCATCGTACAATATGCGTTAGATGAGTGTGTGCCAAGCAAGATCGTAAGAGATGGAAAAGAGCCACCGTGGTACAACAACCGAGTTAGAAAACTGCTGCGGAAGCAAAGGGAGCTTCACAGCAAACATAAACATAGCCAAAGCCTTGCAGACAAACAAAAATTACGCGAAGCGAAATGTAGTGTGAGGAGGGCTATGCGAGAGGCGTTCAATGAATTCGAAAGTAAAGTTCTATGTACTGACTTGGCAGAAAATCCTAAGAAATTTTGGTCTTGTGTCAAAGCGGTAGGTGGATCAAAACAGAATGTCCAGACATTCTGTGACCAAAATGGTACTGAAACAGAGGATGACAGACTACAGGCCGAAATACTAAATGTCTTTTTCCAAAGCTGTTTCACAGAGGAAGACTGCACTGTAGTTCCTTCTCTAGATTGTCGCACAGATGACAAAATGGTAGATATCGAAATAGACGACAGAGGGATAGAGAAACAATTAAAATCGCTCAAAAGAGGAAAGGCCGCTGGACCTGATGGGATACCAGTTCGATTTTACACAGAGTACGTGAAGGAACTTGCCCCTCTTCTTGCAGCGGTGTACCGTAGGTCTCTAGAAGAGCGTAGCGTTCCAAAGGATTGGAAAAGGGCACAGGTCATCCCCGTTTTCAAGAAGGGACGTGGGACAGATGTGGAGAACTATAGACCTATATCTCTAACGTCGATCAGTTGTAGAATTTTGGAACACGTATTATGTTCGAGTATAATGACTTTTCTGGAGACTAGAAATCTACTCTGCAGGAATCAGCATGGGTTTTGAGAAAGACGGTCGTGTGAAACCCAGCTCGCGCTATTCGTCCACGAGACTCAGAGGACCATAGACACGGGTTCCCAGGTAGATGCCGTGTTTCTTGACTTCCGCAAGGCGTTCGATACAGTTCCCCACAGTCGTTTAATGAACAAAGTAAGAGCATATGGACTATCAGACCAATTGTGTGATTGGATTGAGGAGTTCCTAGATAACAGAACGCAGCATGTCATTTTCAATGGAGAGAAGTCTTCCGAAGTAAGAGTGATTTCAGGTGTGCCGCAGGGGAGTGTTATAGGACCGTTGCTATTCACAATATACATAAATGACCTGGTGGATGACATCGGAAGTTCACTGAGGCTTTTTGCAGAGGATGCTGTGGTGTATCGAGAGGTTGTAACAATGGAAAATTGTACTGAAATGCAGGAGGCATTGCAGCGAATTGACGCATGGTGCAGGGAATGGCAATTGAATCTCAATGTAGACAAGTGTAATGTGCTGCGAATACATAGAAAGATAGATCCCTTATCATTTAGCTACAAAATAGCAGGTCAGCAACTGGAAGCAGTTAATTCCATAAATTATCTGGGAGTACACATTAGGAGTGATTTAAAATGGAATGATCATATAAAGTTGATCGTCGGTAAAGCAGATGCCAGACTGATATTCACTGGAAGAATCCTAAGGAAATGCAATCCGAAAACAAAGGAAGTAGGTTACAGTACGCTTGTTCGCCCACTGCTTGAATACTGCTCAGCAGTGTGGGATCCGTACCAGATAGGGTTGATAGAAGAGATAGAGAAGATCCAACGGAGAGCAGCGCGCTTCGTTACAGGATCATTTAGTAATCGTGAAAGTGTTACGGAGATGATAGATAAACTCCAGTGGAAGACTCTGCAGGAGAGACGCTCAGTAGCTCGGTACGGGCTTTTGTTGAAGTTTCGAGAACATACCTTCACCGAAGAGTCAAACAGTATATTGCTCCCTCCTACGTATATCTCGTGAAGAGACCATGAGGATAAAATCAGAGAGATTAGAGCCCACAGAGAACCATACCGACAATCCTTCTTTCCACGAACAATACGAGACTGGAATAGAAGGGAGAACCGATAGAGGTACTCAGGGTACCCTCCGCCACACACCGTCAGGTGGCTTGCGGAGTATGGATGTAGATGTAGATGTAGATGTAGAACACCCTAAAAGCGTACCATCTTCGAAGGATGCAGGTTTTGAGAACAGCTGATTGCCCACCTTATATGCTGTCTGTGCAATGCTTCGTACAGCAAAGAGTGAATGATGTTGCCTTCTGCACACATATTTTATTTACATATGAGATATTTTTACGCGTGTCACATATGTTAACAGCAGGAACAGCCAGAACTGGGACTATCAGAACACACATGTGGTTGCTGTTAGATCGCACCCCGAAGGTTCTCGTAAACATTTGAATCTTCGGCGACCTGTAATACCGCCACTTGAGTTAACTGGAGCAGCTTACTTGCAGTTTCTGCAAACCACACTTCTGGGACTACTGGGCAATCCAGCGCTTGCTGATCACAGAGAGCCTTGCCCCCAGCACGGTGCGCGAGCACAGCTAACTGTCGGTTTTGGGGAACTTCGGGTAGAACGAGGAGGACAGGTTGCGTGGCCAGTGAGTTCGCCTGACTTGACGCCCCTTGAATACTTTCTTTGGGGACAAGTCAAGAGTATGGTTCACGTAACTCCAATTGCCACTAGACCTGAGATGATAGTCCGAATCATTGATTCATTCTACGAAATCCGACAGAATCCTGACGTGCTCTCCGGATTTGTAAGGGCATTGATACGAAGGTTTTCAGCATGTAATGGGGCACAGGGCGGGTTTTTTGAAACATCCACGTAAATTGCGGTCAGAACATGCCAAATAATAGTAAACGGTATTTTCTGTGCAATTGTACTTACTGATTATTACAACCTTAAGGACGCATTTAAAATTACATTGAAGAGCCAAAGAATCTGGTACACCTGCCAAATGTGTAGGGCCCCCGCGAGCATGCGGAAATTGCTCAACACGACATGTCATGGACTCGACTAATGTCTGAAGTAGTGCTGGAGAGAACTGACACCATGAATCCTGCAGGGCTGTTCATTAATCCGAAAGAGTACGGAAAAGTGGAGATCTCTTCTTAACAGCACGTTGTAGGGCATCCCAGATACGCTCAATAATGTTCATGTCTGGGGAGTTTGGCGGCCAGCGGAAGTGTTTAAACTCTGAAGAGTGTTCCTGGCGCCACTCTGTAGCAATTGTAGACGTGTGGGGTGTCGCTTAGTCCTGCTGGAATTGCTCAAGTCCGTCGGAACACACAATGGACACGAATGGAAGCAGGTGGTCAGACAGAGCCTCCACCAGCTTGAACAATCACCTGCTGACATGCACGGTCCATGGATTCATGAAGTTGCCTCCATACCCGTACACGCCCATCCATTTGAAACGAGACTCGTTCGACCAGGCAAGATGTTTCCAGTCATCAACAGTCCAATGTCGGTGCTGACGGGCCCATGCGAGGAGTAAAGCTTTGTGTCGTGCAGTCATCAAGCATGGCTCCGAAAGCCATATCGACGACATTTCGTTGAATGTTTAACACGCTGACACTTGTTGATGGCCCAGCATTGAAATCAGGAGCAATTTGCAGAAGGGGTGCACTTCTGTCACGTTGAACGATTCTCTTCAATCGTCGTTGATCCCGTTCTTGCAGGATCTTTTTCCGACCGCAGCGATGTCGGAGATTTTATGTTTTACCGGATTCTTGATATTCACGGCATACTAGCGAAATGGTCGTACGGGAAAATCCCCACTTCATCGTTACCTCGGAGATTCTGTGTCCCATTGCTCGTGCGCCGACTACGAGTATAACACCACGTTACAAACTCACTTAAATCTCGATAACCCGCCGTAGTAGCAGCAGTAACCGATCTCACTACTGCACCAAACACTTGTTGTCTTCTATAGGCGATGCCGACCGTAGCTCCGTATTCTGCCTGTTTACATATCTCTGTATTTCAATACGCATGCATATACCAGATTCTTTGGTGTTTCAGTGTGTGATTATGATTTTTTTAACCAAAGATCGATGGCTTCAACCGGAAGGCTCTCTGTTCATTACAGCGTTAGTTGGATTGGTTCTGATGGAACATGACAGACGTTTTTGGCTACGATATAAAATAGCACATAAAACTGCTTGAAACAATCGGTCTCTTACTCACATTTACTTTATCTGCTTTCACCTGTGTGAATCAATTTTTCGCATTTGGTTTTCTCTTTAGAAGTTATTCCCAATGTCGCTAACATTTCTTGCAAACCCAAATCACTTCTTATTTACAGTCACATAATAGATTTTGTGGACTATAGCTCCTATGAACTAACTCTAGTTTACGATATGAAAGCACTGCTCAACGCCTTTTGTGACAACTTCTTTAAAAATCAGTCTAATAAACTGAAATATCACAATCGATGTACGAGCTCAAAATACAGGTAACGTGTTTAATATAAAAAAAATGTTTAATTGATGTCAATGAACTGAAACCGATAACCTTCGAAGTACTTTGACTTGGCAAAAACTGACACCAGGTTTGTAATCTAATAATAAAATGCAATTATTTGACATATACATAGCGCTTGATTTTGCATGGTACGCGCCGGTACGCCGTACCGGTACCTCTAACGAAAAAAAGCGATAAAAGTAACGTTTAAGGCATTTAAATTTAAATAAAACAACGTCCCTGGAAGGTCACTTCGTGGGTTTCACTCATGCAACACAATAAGCGTAAAAGGCTAAATAAGGTTTTGTCTAAAATTGCTTTATTTCAGAGCTATGCAGTAGAGTAGGAATCATAAAAGCAACAAAATTAACACAAAATGTATTCTTCTCAGAAAACAACGACACGAAGGAACTCGAAATTCCACACAACTACGTACTGTACATTTAACCCAGAAAATGTTCAAAGTTATGTCCTTGTAGATGAAGATATTTATGTGCTCGGCGTCTTACCGTTGAAATATTGCAGGCCTCGTTCATCTCATTCTGCACAGTTACACAGCCAGTTTCAATTCACTGCTGTAGTTGTGGGCTACATTTTCAGCTGCAACATCATACACCACCTCCTTGAGACGGTGTCAAAAGTAGAAGTCCAGGGGTTTAAGATCGGGAGATCTGGCGGGGCAAGCAAATGGTCCTGCACGACCTATCCACTTGTCGGTGTAAACAACATTGAGATACTCTCTTGCCTCCCAACTGAAATGTACAGCGGAAACCTCGTGCATAAATCAGAAGTTGGTTCATGTAGCGAGTATGGCAGTACGAAACAGAACACCAACTCATGTTCCACAAACTGTCGACACACTCTGCCAGTCAGGCACTGTGGTATAGCACGCGGTCCTCGTACCGTAGTTATGAGAGGATTCTGAAACGCCCAGACGCACATGTTATAAGCGTTCATCATACCCACCTGGATAAAGAGGCTCATCCGTAAACAGTACCTGACAACTGAATAGTGGATCAGCAGCATGACGCAAGGGTAAGCACTGACAGAAGTTATGACGTCTAGGGTAGTCTAAAGGTGTGAGGTCCTGTACCTTCTGCAGGTGACATGGGTGGAATTGTTATCTCCGAAGTAGATGCCATACAGATGATTGAAGAACTCCTAGAAGCGCGGAGTGGCCGCGCGGTTAGTGGCGCCATGTCACTCCTCCCGCCGGAGGTTCGAGTCCTTCCTCGGCCATGGGTGTGTGTGCAGTTCTTAGCACAAGTTAGTTTAAGTATTGTGTATGTCTAGGGGCCGATGACCTCTGCAGTTTGGCCTCTTAAGAACTCACACACATTTGAACATTTTTTGAGGAACTCCCACAGTGGCTCTTACGACGGGTGTTTGTGGTCGGATCTTAATCTACCATTTCGATTATGCTCTCAACATCCACTCCTTCTAGTTGAGGCCGATCTAACCGTGGCGCACTACGAATGCCACATTCCATTAAACGCCTGTCCACAGCTATGAAAGTCTGATGGTTTGGTACTCTTCTGTTTGAAAACATTCTCGTATGTTGTTGCCTTGCTGCTCGTGCATTGCCTTCTGTTGCGCCGTAAAGGAGTTGCACATCCGCCTATTCACCGTTTGAGTACGCCATCGTACCGTACAGAACGGCTGTTGTTTATGAACCACGGACAGAATGAAAGCACATAGTACGTCTGATGACGCTAACTGCAATAGCGTCGTAGGGTACAACGGACTACACCGAAGTCGATTACACAAAGTCATTTCTTACAAGAATCAAGCGAGCAGTGTTGAGGGGTGTACAAAGCAATATCAGTAGATATGCAGGCAAAAAATGGTTCAAATGGCTCTGAGCACTATGGGACTCAACATCTACGGTCATCAGTCCCCTAGAACGTAGAACTACTTAAACCTAACTAACCTAAGGACAGCACACAACACCCAGTCATCACGAGGCAGAGAAAATCCCTGACCCCGCCGGGAATCGAACCCGGGAACCCGGGAGCGGGAAGCGAGAACGCTACCGCACGACCACGAGCTGCGGACTATGCAGGCAAAAACGACATGCCAAGTCTGTAGTGGCCTATGGTATAATTCCTAACGCAAATAACATTATGCATCATAACTCGTAAATAAAGCAATTTTAAATAAAACTTTAGTTAACATTTTACTCCTATTTTGATGCATACATTACACCACGAAGTGTGTACAGTTACTTTTGAATCACCCTGTGTGTGTGTGTGTGTGTGTGTGTGTGTGTGCTGAGCCGTGACTTTCTGCGACGCTCTTGGCAGGATAGTTACCCTGTCAAAGTTAGGCGCTTTGCGGCGTCCTGGTTGGCTAGCGCCCTCTACTTAGGACAGCCGCGACTCGCAAGGAGCGAAGAGACTCGGTCGGCACAATGACGGAGAGTCGGTTTGGGGCAGTGACAGAAGGAAGACAGCCAATGAAGCATCGCGAGCAGTCAGTCGGCGCTTGGTGTACTGCGAGGACGCACGGTGTTGACATTCCGGCGCCTGGGTCTGGCGGCGAGCGGAACTGGAGAGCGGAAGCAGTCACCGGTCAACGTAGGCTCCGTTTAACCCTCCGGTACTCGCACGGGTTCTGAGGACACAGATACTCTCGCGGAGTACAAATGTACTCCACCGCCATTTTTTGTTAAAAATATGAATCTTCTCTATTTAATCATTTTATTTGTTTTTTACATCCTTTGCGATGCATGAGTAAATTCGTCACTAATACATTTGAAACGAGAAAAGGAATTAAACATTTAATATTTGAAACACATAATGAGTTTTTGTCACTCCACCCATTTATTACTCTCAACATCCTATATTACACAAGTAGTAATTAAACTACTGAAAATAACTTTAATGAAGAAGGTCATAACACACAGAAAAGTAATCACAGTAGGTATTTACAATAAGAAATCACGTACAATTCTTACAAACAGCGCTAGATGTCGAATGTTCAACACACACCCATTCGTCACATTTTGCATACACTCTCCGTGTTGATTTATTTCTTGATCTGCCACTTATTTTACAACGTCCTGCCGGCCGTTGTGGCCGAGCGGTTCTAGGCGCTTCAGTTCGGGACCGTGCTGCTGCTACGGTCGCCGGTTCGAATCCTGCCTCGGGTATGGATGTGTGTGATGTTCTTAGGTTAGTTAGATTTAAGTAGTTCTAAGTTCTAGGGGACTGATGATCTCCTATGTTAAGTCCCATAGTGCTCAGAGCCATTTGAACCATTTTACAACGTCCTATGCCCTCTGTTTTTAGTTTAGCTATTTCCATTTTTCCTTCTGACTTCTCTCCTAATAACATCAGTCCTCGAATTTTTAGTTGTCTGGGTATCAAGGACTGTTTCATGCGTTCATGAATCTGCGGTTTCATCATTTACCAACTAATTTCGTCAAGGAAATCAGCTCGTTTCACTTTGACATAGTTTTTGTTTGCAAATGCATAAAGCATTGATATTGGCGATATTAAAAATATTGTAAAAAAATTGCTGTCGGCCATCTTTTAGAAGTTCTTGCTGTATCATAATTTGAACAAAGTTGATCGAGTACGACAACTCCAACTTCTGTGCGATTGTAGAATGTAACAATCTATGCTTTGTTTTTTGAACTGGTAGACTCGTCAATCGCTGCATCATTACGCAAACTTGAAAGTAAAATTACTGATTTCTTTTTCCTTTCGCAGTAGGATACAAGTATTGCGTCATGTCTAAAGCCGAAAAGCGTTTATTTCTCGAGATCTGCTGGGTAAAAATTCCTGAGGTATTTCTTTTTTGTTGTGTCGGATTGTTCCAACATAAGTTGTCTTTTTCTCAAGTAGTTCTTGAAGCAGATGATAGCCAGTAAACCAATTATCGCCCCTGATGTTACGTCCTGTGCCTAAAATTGGTTTCGCAATTCTCGTGACGACCTCCTTTCCTGCATTGCTTACATCAAAAGGCCCCTCCGGCTATTTTTCACAATAAATTTCCATATTCACGGTATACATTATTCTACAATCCACTAATGCAAACACCTTCAGGCCATAACGAGCAGGTTTATTAGGTATAAACTGTCAGAATTGACATCTTCCACGAAAACCAACCAGCTGCTTGTCTTCTTCCGATTCTTCCACGACATTGTTTCCAGTCTGCTCGTTCGGTCGATAATGATCCTCGCTTCTATATCCATCGCACAGATCATAATCACAATCGGAAGGCTCATCAGTCTGCAGCTCTTCCTCCAGCCATTGCGTCCAAACCCATTCATCAGGCCGGCCGGGATGGCCGAGCGGTTCTAGGCCCTACAGTCTGGAACGACGCGACGGCTACGTTCGCAGGTTCCAATCCTGACCCGGTCATGGATGTGTGTGATGTCCTTAGGTTAGTTAGGTTTAAGTAGTTATAAGTTCCAGGGACTGATGACCTCAGATGTTAAGTCCCATAGTGCTCAGAGCCATTTGAACCATTTGAACCTTTCATCAGAAGTGCGATCTGCCATTATACCTAAATAATAACGATAAATTGATACTACAATAACAATCCAAACATATTTCAAATATAATTGAAATTAAAATTTTTACTTACCATATACAATATGTGCTGGTACTTCGATACTCGCGTGGAGTACACGTGTGCGCCAAGCACGACATGGAATACTCAAGACTTTCCTATGAGAAGATCCGTGCAGGACGGCGCAAGCCACTTGCTGTAGGCACATGTTGCAACAAGAACGACAGACTCTGAGAATTTTAGCCCCGCCACTCTTGCCAACAGTAAGAAAATAACGTTTAGGGCGACAATGGAGTACATCTGTACTCCGTACGAGTAACCGAGGGTTAAGGGTCGTGTCTATCTCGAATCCTGAGGAGTGCACGGGAGTTTACCCTGGCGTGTATGTTAACGGCGAGCTACTGGACTAACTTTAAATGGTGAGCCATTTTGTGGTGGAACTTCTGGATGTCATTGCTCTGTGTAACCACTTTGATTTTCGATAGTCATTCCTTAAACCACCTGGACGTGGATCCGGGATACTTGGTATTGCATATCCATCTAGCTGCGCTGTGCCCTGGTTCCGTTGCATTACAAGTGTGACTGACATTCGCCAATTCCTTCTCTTTTTATTATTGATATGTTGAGTGGTGAACTTTATGAATCAAAGTTTATTCTCTGTATAAAACTTCAGCCGCCAATTTAATTTGGAATTACAAACTTCTTCCTCGTTAGCAACTATAATAGTGACAATTTTGCGCCTTCAAATGGTGTTTTGGTGTTTAAGGTTGTGTGCGGATTGTCTGGTCATTATCACCTTGAGCTACCGGCGGAGGTTCGAGTCCTCCCTCGGACATGGGTGTGTGTGTTTGTCCTTAGGATAATTTAGGTTAAGTAGTGTGTAAGCTTAGGGACTGATGACCTTGGCAATTAAGTCCCATACGATTTCACACACATTTGAACATTTTGAACCTTGAGCTAGTTGTGGTTTATAAATTTATCAAGTGAAATTTCACGTCATTGGAGATTGTTTAATGAACTGTTGCTTTAACAGTAATTGCGGTTTTCAAACTACGAGGGTTGGAACTTTAATAGTGGTAACTATTTATTTACAGCTCTTACAAAACAGATATGTGTTTCAAAGTTTTATTGACCTTCAAAGTAGTCACCAGCATTGTGTGTAACCCGTTGCCAGCGATGTGGAGGTCGTATGATACTCTTAGCAGTGCCAGTTGTGTAGAGAGTTCGAGCGGCGCGGTCTATTGCCCGACGAATTCGTAGCACTTCTGAAGCGAATGCCGTGAAGTGTTTCCTTCAGTTTAGAAATCGAGCTGAACTTACGAGGGCTTAAGTCGGGGAGTGCAGTAGGTGGTATAGCACTTATTAGCCCCATCAGTCAAACAAATCAGTAACAGCTTGCACTGTACGTGCTTGAGCATTGTCCTGCAAAATGATGGTCAGATCCTGCAGGAAGTGTCATCACTTCTGTCACAATGCTGTTCATTTCTGGAACGCAACCTACGACTAGCTTAGAGAACATTTTCTGTATCCAGAAAGGCCTGTACAGGACCTGCAACATGCTGTCGTGCATTATCCTGCTGAAATGTACGGTTTCGCAGCGATCGAATGAAGGGTAGAGCCACGGGTCGTAACACATCTGAAATGTAACGTCCACTGTTCAAAGTGTCGTCAATGCGAACAAGAGGTGACCGACACGTGTAACCAATGGCACCCCATACCATCACGCCGGGTGATACGCCAGTATGGCGATGACGAAACACGCTTCCAATGTGCGTTCACCGCGATGTCGCCAAACACGGATGCTACCATCATGATGCTGTAAACAGAACCTGGATTCATTAGAAAAAATGACGTTTCGCCATTCGTGCAGCCAGGTTCGTCGTTGAGTACACCATCGCAGGCGCTCCTGTCTGTGATGCAGCGTCAAGGGTAATCGCAGCCATGGTCTCCGAGCTGATAGTCCATGGTGCTGCAAACGTCGTCGAACTGTTCGTGCAGATCGTTGTTGTCTTGCAAACGTCCCCATCTGTTGACTCAGGGATCGAGACGTGGCTGCACGATCGGTTACAGCCATGCGGATAAGATGCCTGTCATCTCGACTGCTAGTGATACGAGGCCGTTGGGATCCAGCACGGCGTTCCGTATTACCCTCCTGAACGCACCGATTCCATATGATGCTAACAGTCATTGGATATCGACCAACGCGAGCAGCAGTGTCGCGATACGATAAACCACAATCGCGATAGGCTACAATCCGACCTTTATCAAAAAGTCGGAAACGTGATGGTACGCATTTCTCCTCCTTACACGAGGTATCACAACAACGTTTCACCAGGCAACGCCGGTCAACTGCTGTTTGTGTATGAGAAATCGGTTGGAAACTTTCCTCATGTCAGCACTTTGTAGGCGTCGCCACCGGCGCCAACCTTGTGTGCATGTGTAAGTAGGCTGTTTAGGCTTTTATGTTGGTAACGCCATGTAGCGCTCTATATGAAAATCACTGACTGTGCTGTGTGCAGCCTGTGACTGGTTTGCATTGTTGGAATTTGCTATTGTAGTGTTGGGCAGTTGGCTGTTGACAGCGCGTAGCGTTGTGCAGTTGGAGGTGAGCCGCCAGCAGTGGTGGATGTGGGGAGAGAGATTGCGGAGTTTTGAGAGCGGATGATCTGGACGTGTGTCCATCAGAGACAGTAAGTAGGCTGTTTAGGTTTTTATATTGGTAACGCCATGTAGCGCTCTGTGTGAAAATCACTGGCTGTGCTGTGTGCCTAAACAGCCTACTTACTGTCTCTGATGGACACACGTCCAGATCATCCACTCTCAAAACTCTGCCATCTCTCTCCCCACATCCACCACTACTGGCGGCTCACCTCCAACTGCGCAACGCTACGCGCTGTTCACATCCAACTGCCCAACCCAACAATAGCGAATTCCAACAATGCAAACCAGCCACAGCCTGCACACAGCACAGTCAGTGATTTTCATATACAGCGCTACATGGAGTTACCAACATAAAAACCTAAACAGCCTACTTACAAATGCTCTGAAAAGCTAATCATTTGCATATCACAGCATCTTCTTCCTGTAGGTTAAATTTCACGTTTGTAGTCCATCATCTTAAAAAAAAAATGGTTCAAATGGCTCTGAGCACTATGCGACTTAACTTCTGAGGTCATCAGTCGCTTAGAACTTAGAACTACTTAAACCTAACTAACCTAAGGACACCACACATATCCATGCCCGAGACAGGATTCGAACCTGCGACCGTAGCGGTCGCCCGGCTCCAGACTGTAGCGCCCAGAACCGTCATCTTCGTGGTGTAGAAATTTTAATGGCCAATAGTGTACATAACACAACACTGACTTTGAGCCCGGCATCACAAACTCGTCCACTTGCTGGAGTTGTTAGAAAACAAAGTAAAAATATAACACAAATTTACTTTGAGCCCGGGATCAAAACCTCGTCCACTGGAGTTGTCAGAAAACAAAGAAAAAACGTAACACAAATTGACTTTGACTCTCCTGTACCATCGACAAGGAGTAGAAGATTAAAAGGTGCTCAAAATAGTGACCCTGGACACCGATATACTGATGCACTCGTTGAATGAAAGAATTATTTACTGCCGCCAATGTTGCCTGCTGCCTGCTGAAGAGAATTACAAGCAAGCACGATACGTTCCTGCATGTCCTCTGGAGTTGTTGGAATATCGCGATAGACAACATCTTTAATGCATCCCCAAAGAAAAAAAGTCCAGAGAATTTAAATTAGGAGACCTATCAGGTCAAGTAACTGTTCCTCCTCGACCAATCCATCTGGCAAGATACCTTCGGTTCAGAACACCACGTGCACGCAAGGCATTATGTGCTGGACATCCATCGTGTTAATACCACATAAGCATTCTGGTTCTTAGCGGCACTCCATCCGGAAGAGGAGGAAGAATTCGTCTGAGGAAGCTGGCATACGCTGTGTCATTTAGACTACCACTGATGAAATAAGGGCGAATAATTTTAGTACCAAGCATCACACACCAGACGTTAACTCTCCATTGACGCTGATGTTCCACCTGTCTAAGCCATCGTGGGTTGTCGCGCGACCAATAATGCATGTTCCTTGTATTTAGCTGTCCTTTGTTTGAGAATGAACATTCATCGGTAAATAGAACATTGGAGAAGTAGTTCGGGTTGGAGAGGATTTGCTGTTGTGCCCACTGACAGAACTGTACACGATTCTGGAAATAATTCCCATGCAGTTTTTCATGTAGGTGTACATGGTAACGATGGAACCGGCGACGGGTAAGAATACGGTGTACACTGGTTTTAGGAATGCCAATAACGTGTTCAAGCTGTCGTGTGCTCACATGTGGATTCATAGCAACGAAAGCGAGAACAGTAACTTCGCCAGCTTCGTCTGTACGAGTGCTACGACGATTGCGTTGTCGTGGGTTGAAACTTCCCGTTTCCTGAAGCGTTGCAATAAGACGAGAAAACATCCGTCGGGAAGGTGGGCTCTTGTCAGGATATTGCTCTCTGTACAGTTACGCTGCCTGCGTAGCTTTTCGCCTACCTTCACCAACAGCAATAAAAGATACGTCATGTCGATGCAGCTTGTAGGAAGGACAGCCTCTACTGTATGCCTACTCTACACAACAGTCTTTAAAAGGACTAAACTACTGTATTAAATATACCCGTACATAAGAAAACGGTATTGCAATTACTGTTCTGCTAACTTACATTCCCTATAGATGAGTGGCATTTCTACTCACACAACTCTTCAACTGACGATGGTTGACGGAATGACGGGGTGCATTCTACTATGTTTACATTTGTCTTCTGTCAACGTTGTTTCAGTGAATGGTAACAGTGATACATTTTTGAATAGGTATTTAGGAAAGGAAATGAATTACCGAATAAAAAATACAGGGTGCCATTTAGTAAAGTCATGCCGCTGTTCATATCCTTGTAAAAAACAAAGGTACAACAAAGGGAATCATGCTGATTGCCCTGACGGCTAAAGAACATATGCTTGAAACATTTTTTAATTTGCATCTGGACAAACAGTTGTTTAAGGCGGTCAAGATAAATGGGACACCCTGCATATGGGTGATGCCTGTTCTGTTCGACATAATAGACACCACTCTTATCTTTAGTCTATAGGCAACATCTGTGGTGGTCATAAAAAACCGAACGAATCGTTTCATATGTATGGTGGTTTTAAGTCTACTAGTCTGACAATGATCTGTATCCTCTGTCTTACCCAAAGATAATTTAAAGGATGCATATTTGCAACTGCCTCTTGATGATGTGTCCCAAAAGTTACCAGTTGTAAATACTGCATTCATCTTATTCAAGTACAGTCGCTCACCATTTAGAGCTGCAAGTGTACCCATCACTTTCCAGAAGTATTTAAAACTATTGCTTCAAGCTGTTCCACATTGTGTTAATTATTTGGCTGACACCATCGTTACGGGGCTGACACAGGTGGAACATAACAAGAAACTTGAATCTTTTTTAAATGGTTTCAGGATAGCGATTTATGCTTTCGGTTGAAAAAATGCAGTTTTTTTGCTCCCAGAATCCAATCCCAGGTGCACCTTCTCACAAGAGGAAGGTCTCATACACTACTAGCCGACTCTGCTCATATTTGGCAACTCGCTTGTGTACAACCTAAAATGAAACAGTGAGATTTTTTTTGCTGAAACCCTCTCCTCCATTTTTTAGAAACTACCCTAATATTCATGATGCGTTATCAACTTGGCATTGAGGAGATCGATAGATAATTGAAAATAAGCATTTTTCATCAGCATATATAGAGTCCACAAATGTATATTTTCCTATAAATCGAGGAAAAACAACCTTTTTCGACTTCTGCGCATGTACCCCTAAGCTGTGCGCTGTTAAACGAAAGCCTCATTGACGTAGCGACCAAGTCATCTGGCTCGGAAACAGAGGAAGTGTATTCGATTCCCAGTTCTGTTCTGCATTTTTTTATTCGTACTAGTACATGACTCAATATTTCATCATGGCATCTGGAAATTGTTGCGTAAAGTTTTTCCCATGCTTATAAGAAACTAATGTTTAATTTGGTGCTTGGGATATAGAAAAGTCAGTCCTTTAACTGACACATCACAAATTTTTTACTTCACTTGCTCCAAATACAAGTTCTGTCTGATACTGAATTCCTGAAGAGAACAAACTAACACCGTTATGTATGATGGCATGTTTATAGATGACAAAGAGTCAACCAACTTGCATGGTAGAAGTAATAATGCCAAAGTGCACACATGTGTGCCAGCAATGTGATTTTTATTTTTGTCACCAGTTTAAACACATTATTTCGAAGCTTCAGAATAATAATCTGCTTCTGGAAACCCAGTAGGATTTGCACAACCAAGCGGATCTAATAACTTTTCAGAGCATAACTCATTAATTTTGAGCACTGATGTTTCAGCCAATGTTATCATTTGCATTGTATGCATCAAAATTATTTCCCAAAGAAGGAAGGAACAATGTAGTTGTGCAAAGATTGAATTTATTAGATGTTCTTGGTGGTCTGAGTATATTTACTTTGTACGTTTATATGACAAGTACCATCCATCCAGTTCTTCTAAGACAATTGAAGCCACGTAACAAAGGGGGTGAAAAAGTAATAGTAATGCGACCAGAATTAAATTTTCAAATCTTCACTAACCGAAATCGTTTGAGAAATTAATTTTCCTGCCTTGTTATTGTTACCTACTGATTTACTTCTCTTATTAATCCTCCTATGCCTACCAGTTTCGAAATAGAAAAAAAATACTAATTAAAATAAACTGAGAATGCAACTGGGAATCAAACACAGTTTCGGCACTCTGCTTCGCTCACTACACTGTGATACTGTTACGTTATGGGTAGATTATTGGCAGTTGAAAAAGTTTCTTTCCACCATTTTTACGAAAATATACATTTGCAGGCCTCATATATACTGATGAAAAATACTCAATTTTCAATTATCTATCAATTCCACACTTCTGAATCGGTTGTGCGTCATGAACTTAGCGGTAGTTTTCTCAAAAATAGGGCTTGTTGAGCCAAAATATCTTAGTCTTTCACTTTAAGTTGTACACAGGTAATCTGCCAAATTGGTTGGCCATGTCTGATTCCCGCCCCTTGCTGGTTACAAGGGTATCACACATAAGCACGAGCACATCGACACTAATCTTAAGCAGTTTCAGTCATTTCTGGAGAAAATCACATATAATGGCAAGTCCATTCCTCAAGTGAAGCAGTTCGCTCACTCAGTAAGCCGCCTGTCAACAGACTTTTCAGAGCCGTAAGGACGGTCTCACGGTGACTGCGTGTCTTATGCCATATACGCCATATCTGCCATTAACAATGGCGATGGACACGTCCCACTCATACATGTTGCCAGGTGATTCAGAGTGCCCATTTGCCTTCACCTCCAAAGCATTAAATGCCACACAGCTCAACTATTCACAAAGAGAGAAGGAAACTTTAGTGATCATTTGTAGTGTGAAGAAGTTTCATCTCTATTTGTATGGCAGAAAATTTCACTTGTTGACCAACCACAAACGGTTGATTTCATTGTTCAGAAATCAGTGTTAACTCCCAGATGAGATAGCACAGAGTCTGCAGTGGTGGCCGTTGTTTTTATATGGGTACTATTACCAAATCCATTTTCACTCCACCATCTAACACACCAATGCAGACGCCTTTATGGCCTCCCATTTGGCACTGACGTGCAATTCATTCACCAGCAAATTGTTTGTTTCCCCCTGGATCAACAGCTGCAAACAATCTTTGACGAATTCTTGCTGACAGTGCATGAGTTCGCCTCAGCATTGTCACTCAACTAGTTCTGCAAAAGGTTTTTTTTGTGGGCATTTCTCCCATCAGGCCAACCCGTTTTTTTCGTAGTTATTTCACGCTGCATTAACAGCTCAACACCAGGCAGCATGTCTTAAACTTTGACCACGGAGGACTCTAACTGATGCTCTGGCTCAGCTCCTTCATGCGTAACTTTGGGGGATGAAGGGCATGAATCTGCTGGCTAGGCGGCATTGATACCGACATTGAATCCATATGCTGCTCCTTCCAGGACTACTCCCTCAGTCAAATGTCCCCCTCAACGTTTTTCACCATGGTCCCCTGCTGACCATCCTTGGGTGAAGCTCTACATCATGTTCACAGAGACAGCTCACGGTGCTATGTGGTTGCTGGTACTAGATGCTCTCTATAACTTTTCACTTGCGGTGTACATGTTGTTCACCACCACCTCAGCTGCCATTCACATCCTTGGAAGTATTTTCGCCACAGAGTGGGCACTTTGCAACCTGTTGTCAGACAACAGATCCCAATTCATGTCGACTCAGTTCAAGGCCTTCTGCCACCACAATGGCAGCAATCATCTGACCACCACTCCCTTTCCTGTGCAGAGACTAAGCAGATGGTCTGCAACTTCAAGGCTCGAATGCAGAAGGCCCTGTGAATGTTGTCAACCAAGGATGCCTTACACAGCTTTTTCATGGTTTATCGGTCCACCCTCATCAATGGTGTCAGTCCAGCCAAAATCTTACATGGGTCCAGGCATTGCACCCTGTTAGATCTCATGCATCCCTTGTGAACAGGCCCTGCTACACATGGGGCTCCTGCATATGGGCTGCTGAATGGACCAAATGGGCTGTTGTAGGTCACGGTGGCCATCAGCTGTTCGATGTTGAGATCAGATGCATTCGCCTGACCTCCCACCATCCCATCACTGCAACCAGCTCCATCTGTGTCCACAGTCGCAGTTGGCACCCCTGTCCTTGCCACCACTCTGACTCATGTACCAGACCTCAGAGTTGCCTCCAGCTGGGTCTCTTGACCTCTCCCCACACCTGCTGTACTGCTGTACAACCTCCATCCTCAAACACCTGTTTACACTTACGCAGATGAGGCGTTACGGTATAGAATCTATGAAGACAAAACTGCTCTCTACACCCCAACTGTCCCTCACCACGCCGTGAGCATGCTGACGCCTCTGCAGTCCCTACAGTCCTTGGCTGTGCCTACTGTGGGGCTTGGTCCCCAGCTGACAAGTCTTAGATCCGCTGGCTCTCTCCATAACGCCATTGGCATCAATCAGGTCTTGATTAGCCCTATGTGCTGGTTACACGGGGGAGGGATCTAATATCCCAGCCAGCGGATATATGTGGATGGCAGACAGGATACAGTAAAGTTAAACAGAGGCAGGTCCACCAGAGGCGCTACCACCAGGTCAAATTGTCTCAGTCGATAGCAACTTGGGTCTAGGCGAGTGACCGTGAACCAGTCTCGTACAGCATACAACACGAGTGAACACTTTTCACGCCTAGCAGCTTTACGTATACCAACATGTTGTTGACTTGGGCTTTCTGAATATCGTTATTGGTATTTTTCCGGTGTCCACTCACGACGGACTTGGCTGTTCTTAGGGATTGCGTAGACACTTTGGATTTCAGTTTTCAAACCAGTGTTGCTAATTAAAGAGACGGATATATGGGATGAACTGATATTAATCAGAACAAGCGATTAAAGAAATCTGTACAAAAATCCTCACCAGAAGGATGCACACATTAACTTTCATGATTTGCTTGGAGAGTATATGAGGTGTGAAATATTTATGTGCAATACTAATCCCTTTCTAAATACTGCTAGGGTAGATGTGACTCTGACAGCATTATACGGTTTTATGTCAGTTTCAGTCCTAATGAAAAAATTCCGAATATTACTCCAAAATCAAAAACGAAAAATCACTGGTTGTGAACTATCAGTAGACAATTCACGTTCCTCATTATTATATGGAAATTATTACGAGTGACGCTTTTCTCGTGTCATTTGTCTTTCCAGTCGTTTAACCTTCTTCCACCTTACACTGAACTTTCCCATGCTCCCCCGCTATAAGCAACACTTGTAACAAATAATTTGCGTGTGTCAAGGAAATGTAAACAAAATTTGTGTTAAACATATTGTGTTTACTGCCGGGGCTTTGCCTTGCTTGAAAATGTGCAGACACTAATACTGACAGCGTTTTTAATAATAGTTTCAAAACAGGCTAACTGTAAGTGTCGTGTAGGTTCTCTCTTGTTCAATGAAACGAATCGTCCTCATTAAAGAGGTACTTAGCATGTTCGTGCGAAAGTGCCAATGCTTCTATAATTCACTGGCGGCCCGCTTCCGGAATTCTGATGAATGCAAATTGACGCTGGAGTGCAGTGTGCTGAAAACACGTCTACCGAGAGTACCCATTAAATTACACCCCAGCCACGAAAGCGATATTTCTCGCCGTTCCTACGTGCCTCCCAGATAAGATGGTTTGTACGTTTACACACACTAACGTTTCACACTTTACACATTTTCTACCTGACAGCGCATGGAACTGTATCTCATTAACAGACGAATCGAAACAGAAGTCACTGCTGAAATTTCTTGTTCTAGAAAAACGTACTGGTTAGTTTAAAGAAATCAGTCGTGCTAGAGGAGAAATTCAAGCAAACGCTAGTACTTTACGCCCCACCCTGTGCTTGCCCGTATATAAATCCCTTGAGGATTAGCTCGCATATGTTTTCACTCGGAATCTTTCTTGCATGTATTTGTTCTAAAGTGTTTATCTCATCTCACATGTTTATGTTTAATATTAATAATATTTTAATGCATATCTAAACTGAGCTCTGAGTAGTCATATAGTGACGATGTGAAAAGATATCTCACCAAAAATATTAAATGTCACCCTACTGCGCAGGCAGGCGTGAAAATGTAAATTTTTATATCAGTTAGAAATTTAGCAACTTTAGAGGAAAATGTTCATCACCCAATGTCTAACTGAGGTTTCTCTGGGATGGGATAAGAGGAGCTTTAAAATTATGCATTTTTGTACTGTGTCTTACTCTAATGTCTTAGTGACAGCAAGGGTGAACAATTATTGTTGCTATGCATGCAAATCGAAATATGTGAAAGAACTGACAGTTACTTTTCATAAGTAAGCGCCACTAAGTCATGTGACTTTGAAGGCGCTGTATGTTTGTTACCTCTTCTGCGGATATGAAAGCGCATTCCAGAGATATTCCTCCTCTATGGGTGTCACTAAAGATATTCCAGAACGAGTAAGATGCCAGCACATATGTCGCTGTCCTATGAAAACACTTCTAAACGTAAGTTACACATTGTTGTGGCACGCCAAGTAACTTCTATTGAACTGTGCACTACACTTCAAAGTGAAAGAAATACATGACACTAATTCCCAACACAGTCATCAAGCCTCTATAAACAACGACCAGAACGTTCAATTCCTCGAAGATAGAAATCCGCTCCTAAGTTATGGAGCCGTTTGAGAACAGCTGTGTGGACGTCCCCATCGTTGAAAAATCTCTTTCCACCCAAGATGTTGTTTCAACTTGCAGAAAAGATCGAAATAGCAAGGTGCAATGTCTGGACTTCCCGGTCAGCATCATCCACATCTGTGCAGCCTTGGTCAAATTGTTAGCACAGTTTCACTATGGGCGGACGCAACATTGCATTTGGTCCAAACATAGTCAGAATTTCTTGGTGAATGTGTATGCAAGTTTGACGTTTCAACCACAAGAATCGCATTGTGCCGCTTACTTTAGCTTTCTTATATATCTGACAAGTGATTCGCAATTGTAAGGAAATTTATCAACTTCTGGACAGCGAAAATTAGGCCTGGAGACACAAATACGCAATGTGAAACACGAACTATATTTAAAAAACATCGTTAATTACGCGTCTAGACAGGTGCTTTTAGTTCGTACTGAGCATACACACGTCTCTCACTCTGTAGCGATTAGGCACCGTTGTGACCGGTTATTCTCAGTAGTCAACGTTAAGAATAGAGTAAAATTGTAAGTTATCTGTGCTTTTACACAGATTTTACACACTTGACATGAAGATCGCCATCTGTTTGCCACAGCGACGTCACTCCACAGCCTCATCACAGTAACCAGGAGAATCAAGATATAACGTATGGATAAGTCGCCACAACTACATATACAGGGCGTACATAAAGTCCGGGAACACTTTCAATTATTTATTGCACAAGAACCAAACAATGTACAGATATCATACATATGTCATTTTGAAGAGAAACTCTCAAAGTTTTTTTTATGTATACCACCACAGCGCAGTTTAGTAATTTGCCGATAGTCAATGCTAGTCGCAACAAGGCGAGTTAAGGTGCAGAGCGAGCTTTCTTTGTGTTGGAGTTTGATAAAAACAAGTATACTACAGCTGTTCAACGGATGTTTAGAACCAAGTACGGTAAGAAGCCACCAACAAGGAAGGCCATTTACCACTGTCACAACAATTTCGTTACGACGGGTTGCTTGTGTCCGGCAAAGAGAAGCGGACGTCCGAGTGTGAGTGAAGCGAATGTGGAGCGCGTACGAGAACACTCCAAATCGGTGCGTGGGGCATCCCGTGAATTCGAAATGGCTCCAATGACAGTGTGGAATGTCCTGCGACAGAAGCTATGAAACCATTCAAATTGGGTCTAGTGTAGAAGCTCAATGACGATTACAAAGACAAGCGTTTCGATTTTTGTTCGCAGTTGCAACAATTGAATGAGGATGGTGATGGCATAGTTGGTCGCTTAATTTTTAGCGACGAAGCAACTTTTCACACTAATGGGAAAGTGAAGAGGCATTATTGTCGAATCTGAGGTACAAAGCATCCACACGAATGCATTGAATTTGAGCGTGATTCCCCAAAGGCAAATGTTTTTCGTGCCTTGTCACGTCGAAAGCTGTATGGGCCATTCTTCTTCACCGACAGCACTATCACTGTATTTTCCTTCTCGGACATGTTGCAGCAATGGCTGCTGCCTCAAATGTAATAGGAATCTTCGTTCATCTTTCAGCAGGATGGGGCTTCACCCCATTTTCATTGTGAAGTTCGTGATACACCCTGTATTAGTGCGTGTGGACATTGTGTCAGTAACCAAGTTCAATTACTACACTGACGGAAAAAAAATTGAAACACCATGAAGTAGTTGTGCGACATATACGAAAGTTGGTAAGCGTGTTTCCGTATCTGAAAGATGAGGTCTGTTCAGATTTCGTACCAGTCGCGTAAGAGTAGCGTTGGTAGCGCCACTACGGGGATTCAAATCAAGTTTGCTTTAAATACACGCTGTAAAGGTCGTGAGCGTTAGTTACCTTTGAGACTGGACGTGGTGAGTTGATGTTAGTCAAAAATGCCTTCAAGGCGACAAAGACGCTGTTATAACACCCCACTGGGCCGGCGGCGGTGGTCTCGCGGTTCTGGGCGCGCAGTCCGGAACCGTGCAACTGCTACGGTCGCAGGTTCGAATCCTGCCTCGGGCATGGATGTGTGTGATGTCCTTAGGTTAGTTAGGTTTCAGTAGTTCTAAGTTCTAGGGGACTGATGACCACAGCAGTTGAGTCCCATAGTGCTCAGAGCCATTTGAACCATAACACTCCACTGAGTTTGCAGGAGCTTGTGTAATAGGGCTACGAGAAGCTGGATATTCCTTCTGCAATATTGCAGAAAGACTTGGCAGCAATGTAGCCGCTGTACATGATTGCTGGCAACGGTGGTCACGAGAAGTACGGTAACAAGATGACCGGGCTCCGGGCGGCCATCGTGTTCGACGTACGGCTCTGGCCCATCGTACTGTATCTGCAGCAGCAATTTGAGCAGCAATTGGCTCCACAGTGACACGATGAACTGTTACAAATCGGTTACTTCAACGACAATTCCGAGCCAGACACACTGTAGCGACCATTCAACTGACTCTAAATCACCGCCATTAGCGACTTCACTGGTGTCAAACAAGAGCTCATTGAAGAGCAGGGTTGAACCTTTGTGTTTTCTCATGAAAGATGGTTCTGCCTCGGTGCCAGTGGTGGCCGTGTCTTGATTAGGAGGAAGCCAGTTGAGAACCTGGAAATAACCTGTCTGCGGCTAGAACCACTGGACCTACACCTGGAGTTATACTCTGGGGTGAAGATTCGTATGACAGCTGGAGCACTCTCGTGGTTATCCCACGAACCATGACTGCAGATTTATACATCAGTCTGGTTACTCGACCTGTTTGCTGTCATTCGTGAATATCATTGCAGCGGGCGTTCATCAACAGGTTAACGCTCGGTTCAAATGGTTCAAATGGCTCTGAGCACTATGGGACTTAACTTAGAACTACTTAAACCTGACTAACCTAAGGACATCATACACATCCATACCCGAGGCAGGATTCGAACCTGCGACCGTAGCAGTTCCGCGATTCCGGACTGAAGCGCCTAGAACCGCACGGCCAACGCGGCCGGCGTTAACGCTCGTTCAAATACAGCTGATGTAACCTAACGTGCTCTACAGAGTTCGGCGTGTTGCATTGGCCTGCTCGTTCGCCAGATCTGTTTATAATCGAGCACATTTGGGACATCATCGGATGACAACTCCAGCGTCATCTGCAACCAGCATTAACCGTCCCTATGTTGACTGACCATGCGTGGAATACCATCCCACAAACTGACATCCGGCACCTGTACATCGTAATACATGCACGTTTGCATGCCTGCGTTCAACATTGTGGCGGTTACACCGGCTGTTAATGTACCAGCATTACACGTTTGCAATGGTTTATCTCTCGTTTACATTAACCTGTGATCTTGCATTGTTAATCGTTTAAGTATGTTACCCAGACTAATGTAATGCCGAAATTTTGTTTCTCTACATTAATAATTTTTTAGTGCTGCGATTTCTTCCGCCAGTGTATATTTTCCACAGCTGAACCAAATCGAGCTAGAAAATTGATGAGCGTTCCGAATAAATAACGGTATTCCATGTGAACAGTTAATTTTATCTTTAAAACTGGACTCAGAGGAAAATGGGAATGCAGCACTAAAACACTGATTTTTTTTTTTTCATAGAAAATACAGTTACTTTTCGCAGTGGTCCACATTGTCAAACATTTCTGCAGTATGCAAATTGTATCCTTGAAGACTGATCCGGGAAGGTTTTCAGAATATTCGTATACAACTGCACTCAAAACGCTTTCCACCAACAAACAGTTTCACTTGTGGGACTAAGAGGAAGTCTGAGGGTGCCAATTCTGCCGAATACCTCTCGTCTGTCAATAATTCCCACTGAAGAAAATCCTTCAGTTTTTTATAATGTCTTTTTAACCTATTGTCAAAATACACGCATCTTTTGCTTTTTTGATGACGCAGATCGGTGAAATCTTTTTTAATTTTCAAACATAGCTTTTACTCGTTCCTCCTTTAGCTTATTTATCAGAAGTATACGCAGCATGGCTTCTGTGAAGTCTGGACGGTAGGAGATGAGGTACTGGTGGAAGTAAAGCTGTGAGGACGGGTTGTGAGTCGTACTTAGGTAGCTCAGTCACAGCAAACGCACTTGCTTGCGAAAGGCAAAGATTCCGAGTTCGAGTTTCGGTCCAGCATACAAATTTGATCTGCCAAGAAGTTTTATATCAGTGTGCAATCCACTGCAGAGTGAAAATCTCATTATGGATATTGAGTCATCTTGCCGTGTGGGACCCCTTTCATAGTTCACTATTTCTTTCGTACTACTATTAAGAAGTCTTCATACAGCAGTGTTCTCTAGGTCTTGATTTACCATGGTGTTTTGTACACACATTCGTGCACAACAAACATTGTAGTGAAAGCATTTCCATGCAATTCTTAAACATTTACAGTGTCTATTTCAACAACGTAATATAACGAGTACAATTAATACTCTGCTCACGTATGTCGTGACGGAAAATTATGCCAGATACTCTAAGTGTGTCATCCTCTCCTGCTGGTCAGTGATCATTCTGTCGATGTCGTTTAACGATTTTCTCGCGATTTTCAAATCATCTGGTTGTGTAACCACATGATCTAATGGTAACTTTAAATTAAGCAACGAGAGATTTGTTTTTCCACTACCCTTTATACAATAATTTATGTCTAACTCTAGTTGTGATATTACATCCTTCTTGTTTGTAGTTGCACATATTATTCGGTCCGTCTGTATGAAGGCCCTTGTTCCATACCCTTTGTATTTATTGTAGATGCTCACTTTTCCAACTCGTATATCCTTTGGAGCTTGATATGATGTGTCAATTGTTGGTGTAGCAGACGACATGCTATAAAATGTACTTTAAGCTTTTTCTGAGCGTCCCTATATCTCTGCTCTGGTATTTTTGCTGTATCTTTCAGCTTTCTGAAAATTGTCAGCTATGGCATCTGCATTCAGATATTATACAATTCTCCATACAGTACTGTACGTTTCCACTTCCCCTAAATCATCGTAGCATAGTCACGAAGTCTTCTCTACTTTTTAAATTTCTAAATCCATTGTCAATTGTACTTGTGTCGACTCCTGCTGTTATTTCTGGTAGTAGTATAAGTAGTAATGGTAGTAGTAGCAGTAGTACTTCTTCTGCTGAGCCATACCTGAAATTAAAAGGACTGTTTTAATCTGTTTGCATATACCTTCGTTTCTTTATTTCTTCTCAGCTTTATTATTTCACTGGCCGCGTCTGTCCTTACTAGTTCCCATGACCCTTGCCAATGTGAGTCTAGCTTCATATATCTACCGTGCCCTACTGGTTCGTCATAAAACAATACTGTAGCACCTACTCTAAACTCTGTTGGTTTCTATCGCTTATCACACTGTTCTTTGTTATTCGTGTTGTATTACTGATTTGCTAGTGACATCACGCGCTTCTTGCAGTCTAGTCCTCAATCTGTTCACATATGACTCTTAGTCATAAGTTACCTTTGCTGATTCTCGTTGCAGTATACCTGAAAAGTTTACTTTCTTACCAAATATTAATTCGGAATGTGTATAACCAGTGCTACTGAGTGGTGTTGTGTTGAGTACAGAAATTGCTTACGACACCCACTTGTCCCATGCACTTTGATCCCCTGTCTCAAAGTACCTCCAGTATCTATCAGTGTACAGTGACTTCTTTGTAGTGCCCAATTTGATTCTCAATGGTATTCTGTTGTGTTTATCCTGTTAATACGCAGTCAATTTGCAAACTCTGTTAAACAGACCGCATAAGAAATTTGACCCTTGGTTGATTAAAAGCACTGATGGAATTTTACATGTTAAAACTATGTTTTCCGCAAATACTTCTGCTACTGTGTCGATGTCTTGCACAACTACTGGCATAGCTAATGTGAACTTACTTACATCGTCTTGAAATGTCAGCATGCATTTTTTGGCTGTGTTTGATACATCTAAAGGATCTACTATGTCAATTGAACAATTTTCAAATACACATTTCACTATGGCCGAAGTGGCCGCGCGGTTCTGGCGCTGCAGTCTGGAACCGCGAGACCGCTACGGTCGCAGGTTCGAATGCTGCCTCGGGCATGGATGTGTGTGATGTCCTTAGGTTAGTTAGGTTTAACTAGTTCTACGTTCTAGGGGACTAATGACCTCAGCAGTTGAGTCTCATAGTGCTCAGAGCCTACATTTCACTATGTCGGTTATTTCCGATGGCATTTTTATCTTTGTCTGTGTAAACTTATTCTTTTGGCATGACAGAAATTTCTATACATGTCCTACGTATATCATGTTTCATTTCTTTCCACTGCTTATATCACTTTATCCTCTTGAACTTTCTAAGCATGTTCTAGTGTCCTACCAATAGATAATCATGCATTTCATTTCGTACAATTTTCTTCTCCTCAGGTCTAATTTGGTTTTCCCCAGCTTCTGTCTCTTCATTGGCTGTTGTCTCATCGTCACTCTCTATTTCCATATTAACTTGCAGCTGGCGCACATTCATCTGGTTTCCTTTTCCGTATTCATCCATATGATTCCCGACAGTAGAAAGGGTATCTGCATTACTATTTAGCCTGCCTGGCTTGCAGATTACTTCGTAATTATACTCTTCAAGCTTAAGTTTCCCCTTTAGAGAAGTCTCGAACTAGGATTATTTACACTGAATATGCATGTTAATGGTTTATGGTCTGTTCCCACTTTAAACCATTGTCCATATATGTATGGTCAGAATTGCTCTACTGCATATACTGTAGACTACAATTATTTCTCTGAAGCACCATAATTTAATTCCACCTTGCTTAAGGACCTCAGTGCACATGCAATGGGCAGATCTTCATCAACTTTCTTACCCTGTAACAGAATTGTGCCTAGTGATGCATTGCTTGCATCTGTTGTCACTATGAAGGGCTTTGTAATGTCTGGGTACTGAAATAGTGATGGTTGACCAATTTCTACTTCAGTTCTTCGAAAGCATTACTTTTTATTTTCCCATTCGTATTCTACTACTTTCTTTAGCAATTCATCGAATGATCTCACAGTTTTGCTAAACTTTGCAAAAAAATCTTTGGTAGTAACTTGTTAATCCTAAGAACTCTTAATTTTTTCGTTGTTCTTGGCTATGGAAATAACTTCACCTTTTCTACCAACATCACATCTGATGAAATTCCTTTGTCCATATTACAATGACCTAAAAAGAACACTATTTGTCTTAAGAACTCACACTTTCATGGATGCAGCTATAAATTATGTTCCTGCAACCTATCAAAAATTAAATGGAGTTTCTCATTATGTTCCTGAAGGTTTCTTCCATAACACACTACATCATCTAGGCACACGAAACATTTAATTCCTTGCAGACTTGCCAAAACTGTGTTCATTAATCGTTGAAAATAGCCTGGGGCTGTTTTCAGTCGCAAATTCGTTTGTATTCGAAGTGTTAATAGTTTGAGTTGAATGCTGTCTTATCTCTGCCCTTCTCATCCATCAATATTTGATGGTACCCACTTGTAAAGTCAAGTGTTGAGAAGTACTTTGCCTGCCCTAGTTGAGCCAAGATATCAGAGGTATTTGGTAATGGAAATACATCTCTACATTGATGTCATTTAACTAGCTGTAGTCATCTAAGATTCTCAACTTATGTTTGCTACTCACATCTCTGTTTTCTGGAACCAACAATAAGAGTGTATAACACGCGCTCCTGCTTTCAACAATGAAGTCATTCTTCAGCATCTGTTCTGTCTGCTCGTTTAAAACCGCTTTCTGTGTTTTGGGTATTCTCTGTGTTCTATCAGTCATCGTCTTTCTGACATATTCCAGTGCTATTGGTATTCTATACGTTATTGTGGATTTACACGGCAATTTGTCACCTTTTTTTTTGTAGAAGGAATAGATCTCCATACTCAGTGCAAACTTCTACTAACACGTTCTTTTCTGTCACATTAATGTCATCTATTCTTAGTCGTTTTCACAAAATGCTAAAAATGTTTCTTTTCTATGGCTTCCTTACTGCCCTTTACTTTGCGCACTTCTGGTATTTGCGCTAATTCCTCCATCCTCTGACAAATTTATGGCACTTACTATGCACCTGCCATTTCGCACTCTTACTAACGACTCCAGTACATATAACCTTTGTATAACCTTTGTGTAATTTCTTGTTTCAGGATAACCATTTCCCTTTCACTGTTTCTTGGTAGTTTGATATCCACTCTTAATTGCATTACCTTAAGCGATCCAGTTTCCACATCAGTCTCCTGATCAGCCTCAAGCTCATATCCTTTCGGTTCGTACTCCAGTACTGAGGGTTTATTTTACCCTTGCAATCTTAATACTTTAACCTTACGCTGAGTTAAAAAATCTGTACCAGTCAATCCATCGCATGGGATGTCTAGCCCTGACCACATACTTGAAACATTGTGGCCGACTTTTTTGGCCCCTTCCACTCTTACGTGTACTTACACCACACTTAACGTTTTTGTTGCTTCACTGTTAACACCCTTCAGCCAAAGCCATTCTGCTTCATCTGTCCTAACCGTAAAATTCACAGGAATACTTTTTCTCTTTGACAAGCACAACTGTGCACTTGTGCCTATTAACAGCTTTAACTTCTTCCTTAACTAGATGCAACACAATACTATCACATCATTTTTTGTGGCACAGTCTATCACCCATAGTTCAGTCTTCCGTTATGCGGCAATGACCGAGTGCATGGGTTTGTCAAGTTTTAGTTTCCCTGAACTGATTTCTCTGTCTTACTTGATACTGGCACTCTGCCCTTTCTCCAGGCATGCCAAGGTCTTTCTTGACAATTCTTAGCGTAGTGTCCCGTTCTTTTGCGTTTGAAAGAAGCTACATCCCTTACTCTAGTACACGGGACACCACAGTTACCTGGCAGATTACACTGAGAACTTCTCCATTCACGCAGTGAATGTGATCTATTCACCTCCCTACAATTTCCTTTTAATGTGTGGGATATATTTCCGTCACTTTTCTTGTATATACTATGCATTCTTTACCTGTGTGATCTGAAATGATAGCAAAAATTTGTGAACTGTTTTGGAGTCACTGCGAGAACCCTTTAATCTGCATTGTTACTCCGACGTTTGCTTGATGTTTGCCCTCTAAGCTACACATAAACATCTTGACTCCTTCCCTTCGCTTTGCGATCTTACAGTTTCGTTCGCACGCTCCATCTGTGTTGGTGGGGCTATTCTTTGTTCTCTCATTGGCAGTAATGCACTTCCTTCCTGTAGTGCCAACTCCACTGCTGCAGCTAGGCCAATTTCGTCACCGTGACTTTTACTATCGTCTCAATTCGATCGTTACTCAGCCATTGTATAACACATACTCTTCCTAGAGAGTCGCTGGCACCTCTCTGGTTCTCTTTACTCGTGACCCTGTTTACAGCCTCCTGAAAGTCTCTCTGCATTTCGTCAGTCTTATTTCCCCACAACGCAACTTGTTCCCTGTGACTTGTCTCGCTTAAACTATCAAAGCATAATAGTCTAACGTCCTCTAACTCGAGCAGTTTTCTTCCAAAACACACTTTACCTTCTACCATGCACACATTCTCTCGCGTACTTGCACTCTCGACCCTGCTTCGCGTGTAATTTTTGCTTTGACAACGGCCGGCCGCGGTGGCCGAGAGGTTCTAGGCGCTTCAGTCTGGAACTGCGCGATTGCTACGGCCGCAGGTTCGAATCCTGCCTCGGGAATGGATGTGTGTGATGTCTTTTGGTTAGTTAGGTTTAAGTAGTTCTAAGTTCTAGGGGACAGATGACCTCAGATGTTAAGTCCCATAGTGCTCAGAGTCATTTGAACCATTTGAAAACCCTATGTTCCTCTGGTTTTATTTTCAATAAATTCTCTTACGTCCCTCTTGCTACCATTAAAAGATTTCCCTATGACACATATTGCTCCTTTGCCACTTATTTTAGTGTTTCCTGATGAACGTACTTCGCTAGGGGGAGCCATTTTAAACACCTTATTGCTAAAAACTTATAATTACAGTTACAAGTTACTTTATGTATATGAGTCGGCTGCTCTCCGTCGACCCCGTTGCTCGTGCTCACTGCTGCTGTTACTACCTGTACTGGGCCCTTGGCTGATCGAGCATTCCCATGTGCATGCGGTCTGCGCTGTCTGCAGCAGCCGGCCGGAGTGGCCGTGCGGTTCTGGGCGCTACAGTCTGGAACCGAGAGACCGCTACGGTCGCAGGTTCGAATCCTGCCTCGGGCATGGATGTGTGTGATGTCCTTAGGTTAGTTAGGTTTAATTAGTTCTAAGTTCTAGGCAACTGATGACCTCAGAAGTTAAGTCGCATAGTGCTCAGAGCCATTTGTACCAACCATTTTGTCTGCAACCGGAGCCTCGGTGTCGAACTTGTAGACCCTTGGCTGGTCAGTCACGGTCTTGTGCCTCTTGGTTCTGCTCCATACTACAATTGCCTTGCGTTGCCCAGCACCAGCTAGAACTCTGATCTGCACTCTGGTGTCATTGGGAGGACCTTCTGAAAGTTGCAAGTCGCCACAATTTCCTGGAATTTGCCACACTTTCTGCACCAAGCTAAGTCAGATTACCTTCCCAATGCCGTTCCAAATGCCTATGTGAGAACCTTTTCTATCGTATTTTCTGCCCTACTCTTGTTGCACTCCATCCTACGTTTCACCTCTAATTGTCGACAATATGTTAGATTCTGGTATTCTGTCCTTCAAAATACCGATGTGTAAGTATTACGTTGTCTTAAACCTTCCTATTAGTCTGTAAAGGTTTTTGTAGCACTGACTATTGAGATACACACACACACACACACACACACACACACACACACACACACACACACACAGCCGGCCGCGGTGGTCTAGCGGTTCTAGGCGCGCAGTCCGGAACCGCGCGACTGCTACGGTCGCAGGTTCGAATCCTGCGTCGGGCATGGATGTGTGTGATGTCCTTAGGTTAGTTAGGTTTAAGTAGTTCTAAGTTCTAGGGGACTGATGACCACAGTAGTTAAGTCCCATAGTGCTCAGAGCCATTTTTGAACACACACACACACACACACACACACACACACACACACACACACACATAAACGAGAATGTGAAGTAAGAACTTAATAAGACTGGAAGAACGGGTTAGATGTGGGGTATGGATACTGCTAGCCATCGAAGAGAAGACAGAGACAAAATATTTTCGTAACATCCCATACTGAAAATACGACTGTCACTGATAGTTTCTTTTATGATGTGTGTCTCTTGTCTACAGACAGTAACGTCAGATATAAATACATTGTCACGTTCATTCAGTCCCGAAATTAGTTGCTACATAAAATAGTTACACATCAGAAATTTAAATCATGGGATTTTCATTTTGGAATTGTGTTGATACTTTCAACTAGGAGCGTGAAAACCCTAAAATGCAATAGAACACACACGGCGTGTGTTGATGGTGGTGCCTATGAGCTGCATAGAGTGTGGACGCTTATTAGCCTTGCAAACTTGCTGACAGAGCATAAAGAACCAGATGAGAACCGTTGCCAAACAAGAGTCATGCAATGCTACCCGCAAAATAAATGAAGAAACTAATATACCAAACTCGCCCAAGGTTGCCAATACATTACAATAATGCTAACCGCCATTTTTGTTTAACTTGTCTTAATGAAACACACGCAATTAATACATAATTTTTGAAGCGGAGCAGGGAAAGAAAGGAAGTAATAACAATATTTTTGTTTGTATTTAAATGTAAGACTGAGGCAGAGCATTTTAACTGTCGCCGTTACCAAATGCTTTTTGTCGCTGATATATTTCGTAGAACTGCTGCGTGCTGCTTCAATGCGAGCAATAATTATAAAATGAGTCTGTCTGAAACTCATAAGCCACTTTTATTTACCAGGTCCAATCGGCAGCGAAATGGAAACGTCAATGAAAATCAAAAATGTTTGATTTGCAACATTTAGCTACACGTTTCAGCTACTTCTCTACGTAGTCCCCGCTCCAACTTAACGACATTTGTTGTAGCATAGTACCTACTTTCTAATACCCTCATCATAGAAGGCACCCGCCTGCGGTTTCCGCCATTCCCTGCGCTTGTCTGCAGCTCGTTGTCTGCGCCGTGTGAGCAAAGAGATGGAAAATAGACTGAGCCAAGTCCGGACTAAATAGTGCATGATCAAACACTTCCCACAGAAAACGCTGCAAGGGCGTCTCTGTTGCAGCTGCAGTGTCCTGCCGAGCATTGACATGAAGAAGGACGATGGTTGATGACAACATTCGTCTTCCCTTTGTTATAAATTGCCCTTTATAGACAATTTTCTCGAACCATCTGGTCCACTCTCTGAACAAGATCATCGGCTGACGGTCACTTCCTTCTCAGACTACCGGCTTCATAGTTGTTGCACCACTGGCGTACTTTGCTGTCATCTATGATAGTCAGGTTATGTGGGCTGCATGAAATCAGGCAGAACCCTTCAGTATGAAGAAATCGAATGTCAGCAGGCACTTCAGACTAGGCGGGAGAGTCTGCTGCTCTTAGGAATCCTTATATACTCACTGTGCCGTCAGAAGTGAGAAGTGCGAACTGACGCGATCGACAGGCATACTAGATACTGCGCAACACATACGCGAAATTTCATCAGATTTTCACTGTGATTTTCATTTCGCGACCGCATACTAACAGTTACACACGGTGATTCCGTGATGATGTAACAAACTGGTCAGGACTCGACCGAGTCCAGAGCTATAAGCAAAAATCGTTCTGGTACCTGTGAGAGTGGAATATTAGAGTACCGGTACTGTTGCTAAGATTGTAGGGTAGACCACTTTCAGAGGTCGTTGTATGGACCAAAGAAAGTTAAAAATGACTGCTAAACATGGGCTCTAAAATGCATACTTTAACAACGTTGAGCACATGTTCATATTCGATACCGTAAAACACGTCTCTTCTATTGAAAAAGTACCCTTAGCTCTTAAAGCATGCGTTTTAGAACACGTGTTTACTGGACTTTCTTTCTTGTTTTGATCCATACTGCCTCCTGGAAAAAATATGGAAACCGAAGAGCTTGCACTAGAAGAGATGTGTTTCACAGTATTGAAGTTGAACAGTGCTCATAGTTCTTAAAATATGCATTCTAGAGCCCATGCTTATTAGACACTACTTTTCCTTGTTTTGGTCCGTACTACCACCTCTGAAAGCTGACTACCCTGCAGTATTAGCAACAAGAGTACCGGTACATGTAACATACTGTCAGATGTATCAAAACGATTTTCGCTTGGAATTTTCGACATTTTCGTTTCAGCACCAGAGTCCCTTACCCCAAAATGATTCGTTTCACCTTCCCCATCCTCCCTGAAAGTGCGTAACACCATCACTGAATCAACCTGCACATATTACAATCGCTACATACATTCATTATTTTCTGGGATGATGCAAAAACGAGTTTGTACTAAGAAATTTTTTAGTAACTGTAATTATTTCCCCCAAAATTCACGTTAAACACACTGCCTTGTGTTAACCATCAGCGGTATTCCGACTACACACTCACTTGTCAGCATAGCGGGTCCCAATCTCTGTTATAATCGCCGCCATCATTGACTTGGAGAAAAATAATTAATTCGTCCAACCACTTTCCGTTCAGGTAAAATACTTGAAAAATGTTAAGAAGATTGATTTTTCATTCCTTTGATATTAATTAATTAAAAAAAGAATTGGAAACAGATACATGTAAATATTCCTAACTTCTGTTAAAATCATATACACTCCTGGAAATTGAAATAAGAACACCGTGAATTCATTGTCCCAGGAAGGGGAAACTTTATTGACACATTCCTGGGGTCAGATACATCACATGATCACACTGACAGAACCACAGGCACATAGACACAGGCAACAGAGCATGCACAATGTCGGCACTAGTACAGTGTATATCCACCTTTCGCAGCAATGCAGGCTGCCATTCTCCCATGGAGACGATCGTAGAGATGCTGGATGTAGTCCTGTGGAACGGCTTGCCATGCCATTTCCACCTGGCGCCTCAGTTGGACCAGCGTTCGTGCTGGACGTGCAGACCGCGTGAGACGACGCTTCATCCAGTCCCAAACATGCTCAATGGGGGACAGATCCGGAGATCTTGTTGGCCAGGGTAGTTGACTTACACCTTCAAGAACACGTTGGGTGGCACGGGATACATGCGGACGTGCATTGTCCTGTTGGAACAGCAAGTTCCCTTGCCGGTCTAGGAATGGTAGAACCATGGGTTCGATGACGGTTTGGATGTACCGTGCACTATTCAGTGTCCCCTCGACGATCACCAGTGGTGTACAGCCAGTGTAAGAGATCGCTCCCCACACCATGATGCCGGGTGTTGGCCCTGTGTGCCTCGGTCGTATGCAGTCCTGATTGTGGCGCTCACCTGCACGGCGCCAAACACGCATACGACCATCATTGGCACCAAGGCAGAAGCGACTCTCATCGCTGAAGACGACACGTCTCCATTCGTCCCTCCATTCACGCCTGTCGCGACACCACTGGAGGCGGGCTGCACGATGTTGGGGCGTGAGCGGAAGACGGCCTAACGGTGTGCGGGACTGTAGCCCAGCGTCATGCAGACGGTTGCGAATGGTCCTCGCCGATACCCCAGGAGCAACAGTGTCCCTAATTTGCTGGGAAGTGGCGGTGCGGTCCCCTACGGCACTGCGTAGGATCCTACGGTCTTGGCGTGCATCCGTGCGTCGCTGCGGTCCGGTCCCAGGTCGACGGGCACGTGCACCTTCCGCCGACCACTGGCGACAACATCGATGTACTGTGGAGACCTCACGCCCCACGTGTTGAGCAATTCGGCGGTACGTCCACCCGGCCTCCCGCATGCCCACTATACGCCCTCGCTCAAAGTCCGTCAACTGCACATACGGTTCACGTCCACGCTGTCGCGGCATGCTACCAGTGTTAAAGACTGCGATGGAGCTCCGTATGCCACGGCAAACTGGCTGACACTGACGGCGGCGGTGCACAAATGCTGCGCAGCTAGCGCCATTCGATGGCCAACACCGCGGTTCTTGGTGTGTCCGCTGTGCCGTGCGTGTGATCATTGCTTGTACAGCCCTCTCGCAGTGTCCGGAGCAAGTATGGTGGGTCTGACACATCGGTGTCAATGTGTTCTTTTTTCCATTTCCAGGAGTGTACTTTGGCGTTACGACTGGTACACGAAAAAACATCCCTTCATTTGGGATTTTACTAAATAACAGGGGCCACAAAAAGTTTCCTTTCGAACACCGGGCAGTCCAGGGTCGATACGCCGATTAGACAAAAGCGCCGTGAGCACTGAGGCAATCATTCCACCTATGCACCAGGTTGTAAATACCCATTCGGTAAAACACCGAGTCCTGTTCTGTGAAGAAGTCCGCAACGGCCTGCTGCACAGTCTCGTCCGGCAGGAGTCGTCGACCCTTCAAGGCGTTTGTTAAGGAACCGAAGGGCGGATGTTTGAGTGTCTCCCACTTCCGTTGGCGTAAGTTCTGCGTTATCTTGAAGCAGCTGTCGTTATTTTCGATAAACATGCTGCACCATACACATTCTTCATTCTCCGATGGATGTCTACCAGTGTCTGTCCTTCGGTAGCCAAGAAAAGAATAACAGCACATTGGTCCTTTTTGGAAGTATTTGGTAATAACGGTGTCATAGTTGACGTTTCCGCACATCCGAATGACATAAATCCCAAAATTCAAATGGCTCTAAGCACTATCGGACTTAACATCTGAGGTCATCAGTCCTCTAGACTAGAATACTTAAACCTAACTAATCTAAGGACATGTGATTACATAGGCTTTCCCGGCGTAATAAAATCTAAGGACATCACGCACATCCATGCCCGAGGCAGGATTCGGACCTGCTACCTTAGCAGCAACGCGATTCCGGACTGAAGCGCCTAGAACCGCTCGTCCACAGTGGCCGGCAACATAAATGCCACACTAATCCCTTGCCTACATGTCGGTGCTTACATACCCGCATCGGAGTCACCACTTATAACATTTTTAAAGAGATGGCCTCTCGCACTGTGGACGGCTAAATTCCTTCAGGCGCATCCCTTAACATGGTATGTCGTATTAGAGTTGACTGGATCTGCGGGAGCTACGTAGCTGACATCATGGTGCTACAGAAATAAATCAATATTTGTTACACTAGTTTAATAAGCTAAATAAACTGCAAGTATTCCTTCCTAATATAAACTATTAAAAAGCGTTTTGTACCACCCTCATGACTTGCGTATTTTGAGTTTATTTTCTTTGTTACAAATGCCTTTCTGAATACTCTTTTGATCACTGAAAATCGCTGGGTACAGTCACCTGTGTAATAGAAAGAACAGAGAACCTACCTTCAAGATGCACTTCAGTAGCGTGCTACGTAGCCCCACTCGTGAATAGGACAGTATTCAGTCTGTCACCATTCCGAGAAGAGTTATTTCAAACTTAGATCATCTATACCTTGCGCCTTATGGAAGAAAAGTTGTCAGCACGGGAGGCTGGCCGCCGAATTGCCATTCATCTAATCGGCACCAGTCAAACATTAAGTCACAGTGTCAGACACAAAACTCCGAAGATCTATCTCACCGTGATCGCCCATGTAGGCCACTGTAAGGGCTGTTTCGACACAGACAGTATATAAACGTCTTCTCTTGGTCAATTTCTGACCCTTGCAGACCATTACTATTATCAGTAGAAATATCCTAGCACCAGTATGCGCCAAAATGGTATTCAAGGAAACACCTGAAACGGAATCCTGATGAACGTCATCTAGGCGCTCTTCATGGCCGAGTGCAGTACATGCATGACATCTGATGATCGTCATTAAGGGGTGTGGAGGTGGTTAAGTATTGGTGTAAGTCCCAGGTACAAAGGACCACGGTTGCAGCAGGGAAATGGTTGTCATGTTTTGGACTGATATCATATGCAGTTGTCGAACATCTCTCTACATCTACATCTACATCTACGTGATTACTCTGCTATTCACATTAGAGTGCCTGGCAGAGGGTTCAAAAAACCACATTCAAGCTGTCTCTCTACCGTTCCAGTCTCGAAAGGCACGCGGGAAAAACAAGCACTTAAATTTTTCTGTGCGAGCCCTGATTTCTCTTATTGTATCGTGATGATCATTTCTCCCTATGTAGCTGTGTGCCAACTGAATGTATTCGCAATCGGAGGAGAAAACTGGTGATTGAAATTTCATGAAGAGATCCCGTCGCAACGAAAAACGCCTTGTTTTAATGATTGCCACTCCAATTCACGCATCATGTCTGTGACACTATCTCCCCTATTTCGCGATAATACAAAACGAGCTGCCCTTTTTTGTACTTTTTCGATGTCATCCTTCAGTCCCACCTGATGCGGATCCCACACCGCACAGCAGTACTCCAGAAGAGGGCGGACAAGCGTGGTATAAGCAGTCTCTTTAGTCGATCTGTTGCACCTTCTAAGTGTTCTGCCAATGAATCGCAGTCCTTGATTTGCCCTACCCACAATATTGTCTATGTGATCGTTCCAATTTAGGTTATTTGTGATTGTAATCCCTAAGTATTTAGTTGAATTTACAGCCTTCAGATTTGTGTAACTTATCACGTAGTCGAAATTTAGCTGATTTCTTTTAGTACTAATGTGAATAACTTCACACTTTTCCTTATTCAGGGTCAGTTGCCACTTTTCGCACCATACAGGTATCTTATCTAAATCATTTTGCAGGTCATTTTGATCATCTGATGACTTTACAAGACGGTAAATGACAGTATAATCTGCAAACAATCTAAGACGGCTACTCAGATTGTCTCCTATGTCGTTAATATAGATCAGGAACAAAAGAGGGCCTATAACACTTCCTTGGGGAACGCCGGATATTACTTCTGTTTTACGCGATGACTTTCCGTCTATTACTACGAACTGTGACCTTTCTGACAGGAAATCACGAATCCAGTCGCACAATTAAGGCGATACTCCGTAGGTACGCAGTTTGGTTAGAAGACGCTTGTGAGGAACGGTGTCGAAATCCTTCTGGAAATCTAAAAATATGGAATCAATTTGACATCCCCTGTCGATAGCACTTATTACTTCATGAGTATAAAGAGCTAGTTGTGTTTCACAAGAACGATATTTTCTGAAACCGTGCTGACTATGTGTCAATAAATCATTTTCTTCGAGGTACTTCATAATGTTCGAATACAGTATATGTTCCAAAACCCTACTGCAAATCGACGTAAGTGATATAGGCCTGTAATTCAGCGGATTACTCCTACTTCCCTTTTTGGGTATTGGTGTGACTTGAGCAATTTTCCAGTCTTTAGGTACCGATCTTTCTGTGAGCGAGGCCTTGCCGTTATTAAGGGATTTAAGCTGCTTCGTTACTCCGAGGATATCTGCTTCTATGTTTCTCATCTTGACAGTAGTTCTTGATTGGAAATCGGGAATATTTACTTCGTCTTCTTCGGTAAAGGAGTTTCGGAAAACCGTGTTTAATAACTCTGCTTTAGTAGCACTGTCATGAGTGACTTCACAGATATTGTCGCGCAGTGAAGGAATTGTTTGCGTCTTGCCGCTGGTGTGCTTTATCTATGACCAGAATCTCTTTGGGTTTTCTGCCAGATTTCGAGACAGAATTTCGTTGTGGAAATTATTAAAAGCATCTCGCATTGGAGTACGCGCCATATTTCGAACTTCTGTAAAACTTTGCCAATCTTGAGGATTTTGAGTTCTTTTAAATTTGGCATGCTTTTTTCGTTGCTTCTGCAACAACGATCTGATCCGTTTTGTGTACCATGGGGGATCAGTACCATCACTTATTAATTTATGTGGTATATATCTCCCAAAAGCTGTCGATACTATCTCTTTGAAAACATTCCACAACTTCTCTACACCTACACGATCGGATCGGAAGGAGTGAAGACTGTCTCTTAAAAAGGCGTTAAGAGCATTTTTATCAACTTTTTTTATTTGGATATACTTTATGTTTCTTTTTTATGGTTGTGGGTGTTACGGTATTCAGCCTAGCAGCAACTGCCTTGTGGTCGCTAATCCCTGTATTCGTCACAATACTCACTATTTGTCCATGATTATTTGTTGCTAAAAGGTCAAGAATACTTTCGCAACCATTTACGCTTCGAGGGGGCTCATGAACTAATTGTTCAAAATAATTTTCTGAGAAAGCATTCAGTACCATTTCTGATGACGTTTCATGCCTGTCGCCGGCTTTAAACGTATAATTTTTCCAGCATATCGAGGGTAGATTAAATTCACCACCGACTATAATTGTATGAGCGGGGTACTTATTTGAAATGAGACTCAAATTTTCTTTGAATTGTTCAGCAACTATATCTTCTGAGTCGGGGGGGGGGGGGGGGGGGGGGTCGATATAACGATCCAATTAATAGTTTAGTCCGGTTGTCAGGTATTACCTCTACCCATACTGTTTCACACGAACTATCTACTTCAATTTCGCTATAAGGCAAACTACCTCTGACAGCAATAAATACTCCACCACCAACTGTATTTAATCTATTCTTTCTGAACACTGTTAGATCGTTTGAAAAAAATTCGGATGAACTTATTTCCGGCTTTAGCCAGCCAGCTCTCTGTACCTATAACTATTTGAGATTCAGTGTTTTCTATTAGGGCTTGGAGCTCTGGTTCTTTCCCAATACAGCTAAGACAATTTACAACTGCAATACCTATCGTTTCTACAACTACCTTACTGTGTTTTACCTGCCCACTTCTAGACGGACGTCCCTTCTGTGGTTCCCTGAGACCCTCTAATCTAACAAACCGCCCAATCCCTTCCACACTGGGCGGTTTTTTTAGGTTAGAGGGTCTCATTGCTTTTGAGGGTAATTTATAGGTTGTGCTGTATCAGGACAGGATCTCGACCAGCTTTTTACCTACAGCCTCGCTCACATATGCGTGTGTCACATATATTGCACAAATATATGATTGAATCTGTGCTGTTTTACACCATATGGCTCCAGAAAGGATGTTAAATTTATCGGTCCTTCTTGCAATAGTCTCCTCAAAAACTATCCCTGTACTACCTGCCTCCCCACACTCTCCCACTTCCATTTGCCTCCTCACACTACTCCCTCTTCCACCTCGCATCCTCTCCCTCTTCCATCTGTTTCCACACATCCTGTTCCTTTTCCACCCACCCACTACCCCTCTCCATCTGCTCCTCCTTCCTAACCTTCCACTCCTCTCTTCCTGTCCCCTCCTTCCCTTCTCTCTGTCCATCTTCCTCTTCCCCCTCTCCCTGTCCATCTGATCCCCCAACTCTCAGTCCATCTCCTCCTCCTTCCTCTCTCTGTCCATCTCATATTTCCCCTCTCTCTGTCCAACTTATCCTCCTCTCTCCACCTGTCCATTTCCTCCTCTTTCTCCTCTCTCTCTCCAACTGCTCCTCCTCTCTCCTCCTGTCCATTTCCTCTTCTTCCCCCTCTCTCTGTCTATGTAATCCTCCAACATCTGCCTGTCCATCTCTTCCTTCCGCCTGTTTTGTCTGCCTATCTCTTCCACCCTACCTCTCTCAGCCCATCTCCTGCTCCCACGTCTATCTGCCAATTTTCTCCCCCTCACCCCTCCCTCTCTGTTCAGTCATTCCCATCTGTGCATAAATCCCATGGTAAGCATTATGATACCCCACACAAAATGCTTGTCATGAAGGGCAGCCTAGTTGTTAGGGTTACCAATCTCTACACTCCCACCCCCATACCTACGTGAAATATACTCCATATGTCGAGAGACGAGCTCTGACAGGTGGCAGTGCAGTTGCCAGTATTTGACATGGACGGGCAGCGAGCCAACAGAGGGGGGAGCGGGGTGACAGACCTTTCCTTCGGCCAGCAGCAACACTCAGCTCCTTCACAACCTAACAGTGCGACATCATTCATTGCAGCATTCCTGCAGGGGCTGCATTCTGATGACCGATGTGTTCCTCAATGGAATATTTTTTTCACATGTGCTTCCAGTGTTTGCCACCTTACACAAACACACACATAAATATTTTCTTTATTTTATTGTTATGCAGTTCAGATTTTGTTGAATTTCATACCAGTCTGATATCTTTTGACATATAAATATGGTACTGTACTTGAAAATGGCCTATGGCCGAACTCTGGATCGTATAAAAATAAAATAAAAATTATTACAGTCAAACGGAGGTAACATCTTTAAAAAAAATTACCATGACTTTGGTTCCAGCACAATCAGATTTTCAACATTAATAATGTAAAGCAAACTGCACAAATGTTATGTGTAAAATATCGAGTAAGGACGTTACCTCTATTTTTCGCGCGAGAGAACAGAAACCCCAAGATCATCGTCATCTGATTGGTCATCTCTCGTCACAACAACATAGTCTTGGGTATCTTCTTTGCTGCTGTCCTCATCGTCTGATAAAGAAATTACAACATTATGAACGGATTCTTCTCTTACACCTTCTTCTATGTTTGACCTTGTAATCTCTTTCCACACATAGTTCACGACGTTCTTCCAATTTTCTGGCGTTATTCGCGTGACAGCCTCATTTACCAGGCTCCCTGTGACTCGCAACGTAAAGGTTTTGTTTCGCTCCGCAACATCTGCTTTTGTTTGAGCCCAGATGAGTTCAACTGCGTTGTAATGGCAGTGGTGCGATGGAAGGAAGTTTTGTTGTTAGGCAGTTCTCATGCCAGAGGTGTAGGCCAACTTCTGCAGGAGGAATTAGGACCAGAATACCAGGTCACAAATTTTTTCAAACCAAGTGCTAGTCTGGATCAGGTGACAGAGGATTTAGGTGCACTCTGTAAAGGATTTACCAGGGAAGACACCGTGGTTATTGTGGGAGGGCCAGGGAACAGCATCGACAGAGATCCTGGGTACAGTATAGAGTGTGACCTGGTAAAGATTGCGTCGGCATCGAGACACACCAATGTTGAATTTGTATCTGTCCTGAGACGCCATGACCGGCCTCATTTGAACTCTTCTGTTGGGAGAGTTAATTTGGAGTTGGAACGGCTGCTTGTGTCGGGTGCGGGGGCTCATATTGGTGTGGTTCCTGTTGATTATCTCAGTAGGTGGGACTATACCAGGCACGGCCTACATCTCAACAGGAAAGGGAAGGGGAAATTGGCTGGGGTAATAGCAGGAAATTTAAGGGGGGGAGGCACTGCCATGAATGGTAAAATACCAGTGGTTACAGGTGTTGGAGCAGCACCTTTTTTAGGATAGGTAAGACAGAAAGACGTCAAGTTCTACGAGAGGTCAGGATTGAAACAAATCTTCAGTTTAGGAAAGAAATTCAACAGCACAATTCTAGCACATTGGATCACCAATCACAGCTATCAATTATAAATTTTCATCAATCACCAGAAATTTTATCTCCACCAAGTTGTATCTCAGTCCTAGGTAATTGCATTGATGAACTAAAGTCACCCAACCCAATTGACATAATCTGCCTCTCTGAACACCATGTGACCACTGGTATAGGAACTAGGCCTAAGCACAATGAGAAACTCAGACAGGAGAGTACTGCAAATGTTAGAATAAGGAAAGGTTCTCATAAAAGTGTAATTAAAAATAATGTAAGTATATTTCATCAAAATATTGGGAGTTTAAAGAATAAAGTAGATGAGCTTCTGGATTGTTTGGAAGATTTAGAAGCTGAGAATGAAATAGATATACTATGCCTGTCTGAGCATCACATTGTTACTGATATGGATAAGGTAAATGTAAGTGGTTATAAGCTCTCTGCACATGTAATGAGAGAAAATATGGAGAAAGGAGGAGTTGCCATATATGTCAAAAGTTATCATTGTGCAAAAAGTATAGAAACAAAAAAGTTTTGTGTAGAGAAACATATAGAAGCATGTGCCTGTGAGCTTAAATTAAATAAAGGCACATTTATAATTGTAAATGTATATAGGTCCCCATCAGGAAATTTTCATCTATTTCTGAAAAATTTGGACTCATTGTTGTGCTATCTGTCAGACAGGGGGAAGCAAATTATTATTTGTGGGGACTTCAATGTAGATTCTCTGAAAGAGGGTAATAGGAAAAATGACCTTGAGGTATTACTCGGTTCTTTCAATTTGACACCCGTTATTGATTTTCCTACTCGGGTGGTAAAGGATAGCAGCTCACTGATAGATAACTTCTTTATAGACCAAGATAAGTTTAACCAGATAAATGCTCAGCCTGTTGAGAATGGTCTTTCTGATCATGGTGCACAGCTAGTTACAATATATGACATAGCTCCATTCAGCAATACTAAACAGTCCTCCAAAGTAGTACGTTCAGTCAACAATTTAACAATTGCAAATTTCAGGGAAAGCCTACAGCAGTTAGACTGGGATGAGGTGTACCGTGAACCTGATGCCAATTTAAAATATAATTTATTTCATGACATTTTTGTAAATGCATTTGAAAACTGCTTCCCCAAGAAAATAGTTAAATATACTCGTAAGAAACCTTGTAACAAACCATGGCTTACTAAGGGTATAAAAATATCTTGTAACCGGAAAAGGGAAATGTATCTGACAGCAAGAAAGAGCAGTGACCCAGAAACTATCAAAAATTATAAAAACTACTGTGTTATATTAAGAAAAGTTATTAAAAAATCCAGGAGTATGTGTATCATGTCTGAAATCAGCAACTCTGATAATAAAATTAAAACAATTTGGAATATTATTAAAAGAGAAACAGGTCAACCAAGAGCAGAGGAAGACAGTATTACCATCAAATTGAATGAAAACTTTACGAACAAAAAGTCAGAAGTTGAAAATATTTTTAATAATCATTTTCTAAATGTTGTGGATATAGTAGGATCCAGGTGTTCATTAGAAGATGCTAGGCTGTTAATGGAAGAGGCCATACCTATGCAATTTGATACAATTGAAATCTCACCCACTTCTCCCTCTGAAATTAGGAAAATAATAAACTTGCTTAAAAGCAAAAACTCACATGGAATTGATGGCATTTCCAGCAAAATACTAAAAGCTTGTTCTCAACAGATAAGTAAGATTCTCAGCCACCTGTGTAATAGCTCTCTGGAACAGGGCATTTTCCCTGATAGACTGAAATATGCTATTGTTATACCTTTGCATAAAAAGGGGGATAGATCTGATGTCAACAATTACCGTCCAATCTCCCTTCTAACAGCTTTATCCAAAGTTTTTGAGAAAGTAATGTATTCAAGAGTAGCTTCACATATCTGTAAAAATGAAGTACTAACAAAATGTCAGTTTGGTTTCCAGAAAGGTTTTTCAACAGAAAATGCCATATATGCTTTCACCAGTCAAATTTTGAATGATCTGAATAACCGACCACCACCCATTGGGATTTTTTGTGATCTCTCAAAGGCTTTTGATTGTGTAAATCATGAAATTCTGCTAGAGAAGCTCAAGTATTGTGGCATGAGTGGGACAGTGCACAAATGGTTTAATTTGTACCTAACTGGAAGAGTGCAGAAAGTTGAAATAAGTAGTTCTCGTAACATGCAAAGATCAGCACATTCCTCAAACTGGGGAACTATCAAGAATGGGGTTCCACAAGGGTCAGTCTTGGGTCCTTTGTTGTTCTTATTATATATTAATGACTTGCCATTCTATATTCATGAAGAGGCAAAGTTAGTTCTCTTTGCTGATGATACAAGTATAGTAATCACACCTGAGAAACAAGAATTAACTGATGAAATTGTCAATACTGTCTTTCAGAAAATTACTAAGTGGTTCCTTGTAAACGGACTCTCACTGAATTTTGATAAGACACAGTACATACAGTTCCGTACAGTGAATGGTATGACGCCATTAATAAATATAGACCTTAATCAGAAGCATATAGCTAAGGTAGAATATTCCAGATTTTTAGGTATGTCCATTGATGAGAGATTAAATTGGAAGAAACACATTGATGATCTGCTGAAACGTTTGAGTTCAGCTACTTATGCAATAAGGGTCATTGCAAATTTTGGTGATAAACATCTTAGTAAATTAGCTTACTACGCCTATTTTCACTCATTGCTTTCATATGGCATCATATTTTGGGGTAATTCATCACTGAGGAATAAAGTATTTATTGCACAAAAGCGTGTAATCAGAATAATAGCTGGAGTCCACCCAAGATCATCCTGCAGACATTTATTTAAGGATCTAGGGATATTCACAGTAGCTTCTCAGTATATATACTCTCTTATGAAATTTGTTATTAACAACCAAACCCAATTCAAAAGTAATAGCAGTGTGCATAACTACAATACTAGGAGAAAGGACGATCTTCACTATTCAAGATTAAATCTAACTTTGGCACAGAAAGGGGTGAATTATACTGGCACTAAAGTCTTTGGTCACTTACCAAATAGTATCAAAAGTCTGACAGATAACCAACAAGTATTTAAGAAGAAATTAAAAGAATTTCTGAATGACAACTCCTTCTACTCTATAGAGGAATTTTTAGATATAAATTAAGAAAAAAAAACAAAAATGTTGAAAAAAAATAAAAAAATAAAAATAAAAAATAAAGAAAAACAAAAAAACACAAAAAATAAAGTTGTTATATTAACTTAAGTATGTTGTTAAATTAACCTAATTATGTCATGTATTGGAAAATTCGACTCGTTCCACATCATTACGAAATATCGTATTCATGATCCATGGAACTAGTATTAATCTAATCTAATCTAATCTAATCTAATCTGAAACATCATCATAGCACCGGGCTCAAAACCATTCATAAAGCCAGCATGAACTATAACTATTTGCCCAATCTGACCAGTTGGCACACTCAGAGTTCCGTGGCGCGTGTCGCCTGTCCATGTGACGGAACGTGCATGACCCACGTTGACCCACGTTTCGTCAATCCATATTACATTTTCAGGATTGACTGCAAGCAACTCGCGCGGGAAACGACATGTACATGCTACCATGTCTCCACGTTCCATTAATACCTTTCGTCCTGAGAACTTTTACCAACGGAAGCCAATTTTTTTCAAAACAATGGAGAGACTTGTCGTTCTGCCTGTGAACAAATCTCTGTCCGACAGTGATGCCATCAACTTTTTAAACGTCGGATACTCCTTCCTGCAGTGGTGACTGATAACACTATTGTCAAAGTTGTCTGTTTCAGTCACCCAACGATCTCTTCCTTGACTTTCCTGGCGTCACAATAACAGGGCTCTCAGCTGAATTAGCAGCCTCTTAGTCATTTGTAACTCTCTTCATTGTCGCTGTAGAGATGTTCAATTCTTCTGCCACTCTGTCAACCACTTTACTCACTGATATCAAAGGACCACCATTGTCCCTTTCCCTTTCAAAGTAAACACGTAACCTGTATATAAATTCTCGTGCTTGGGATTTCAGCATAGCTCCTTTCCCAAAAGCCCTCTTCTCTGCACTACAGGCAGTCATTTTCCACTTATACGCACTTTTTCACTTATACACGCGGCAAGAAACTCACAGAAGTAGCGGAATGCGCACGTATACAAACAAACCTGAACGTAGCACGTAGCGCAACTGAGTGAAAGCAGCTGCCACCCAGAACTTCGGCAACACTGGGGCGTTGCCACTGTAACGTAAACAAAAGCTTACAATCTGACTGGCCATCGTGGATGAGCGAAGCATGTGCGCCAAGGCCGCGTCAACTGTCAGAGCGCTTCTCTCGCCGTATGGAGTATAGGTGGCACTTGGCCCTATAGTAGTTCTTTCTGGTCATCAAGTAATACTTGTACTATACTTGGTTGAAATCATTCCAATGGTTCCTAAGGAGATGTGGAACATACATACACACAAATATATTCCTGCAGTCAACCTTTTGACAAGAGATTTATTTTTCAAGATGGTAATGCACAAACAGCAACTTCTCGATCACTTTGTGGACAGTACGGTAAGGAGGCTCCAGACATGCTAGAATGCACAAGATTTTGGAGTCACTGATGAGCAAAATGCACACTTATGAACAGACTGCCTCTGTTTTGTTTCTATTTCACAATTTTTTTTAGTTGCACAGGGTTTATTCTTTAATTCCCTGCTCGATGTTTTTTGAGCATTTTATGTGTGTATCACAGTTCCGCTTGAAAACGCATAATAGAAGACTGGGTGCCCATTTATGATAGAACTTTCCACAGGCACACTGCCATATCTCAAGAAGCGTTTTGACTGATGTATGATGGATGATTGGGATTTTCGTCAAATCAAAATGTGCCTGCTCTAACTTTGCAAGCTGAATGGGGTCTCCTAAGTCCTTAGAAATGCAGCCTAATGTGCGCTCAACTCTCGCCACAGGCAAGCACAACAACAAAGCAAACTGCAGAGAGACTTGGATCCATGCTCTTCATTTATTCTGACTTCTGTTGATTTTTCTATACTGAATGCAACATCTTACCTTGGATTTAGTATTTAAACTGGATTATTTTAGATTCCTTAATGTGCTACCTTTTTTATCATAATGTGATAAAATAACGTCAAACTCCCAAAAAGTGAAAAGGGTTTCAGTCATCAGCACTTAGCGCTATAGAGCGTTTCTAATTGTGAAGTGGCTATGCGAATCGAGAAAGTGGTGAAGAGTACAGTTTGGTGTCGGTTTAGAGTGCATGTGGATATTCAGCTTAAGAAGACGTGATTGCTTTGGATAATAAAAGTACGAGGGGTCTTCAGTCAATAATGCAACTCATTTCTTTTTTTAACCACATGTACGAGGAGCGTTCAATAAGTAATGCAACACATGTTTTTTTCGGCCAATTTCGGTTTAAAATGTTCAGAATTTGTTGTGGGACACAGTGGACTATTCCCGCGTCAGCCCCTATAATTCCATGAAGTTCCGATACGTGGCGGCGCTATACTTAGGTTTCAAAATTGCGTCTGTAATGGAGCTACGTTCCAAGCAGAAAGCTGTCACTGAGCTTCTTTTTGCGGAAAAGCAGAGCGTTGCAGATATTCATAGGCGCTTGCAAAATGTCTACGGAGACCTGACAGCGAACAAAAGCACAGTGAGTCATGGGCGAGGCGTCTGACGTTATCGTAACCAGGTCGCACAAATCAGTCCTAATTCTTGCATGCCTGACGTCTGCACACAGCTGTGACTGCTGCAATCTTGGAAAGTGAGGACAATATAATTCAAGGTGATCGACGGGATCACAAACACTTCACTGCACAACCGGACGTCTCTGTTGGTGGTGCTGACATACTTGTCCACCAGTTGGAGCACTCGAAGGTGTGTGCACGCCGGGTTCCTCGCTGCCTAACAGAAGGCCGCAAAGAACTTCCATCTGTTTGACCCAATGAAAGATGCATTCCGCGGAAAACTGCATGTGGATGATGGGGAGGTTATTGATGTAGCAAGACATTGAAAGACGTGCATTTCATTCACCATTCAGAGCTCGTATTTCATATTTCTAATCCCAGCATTCTGGTACTCGGTAAAGTAATAATTCAGGTAATATTAATAATTTCTATGGGTTGCCTATGGGTCTGTGAGAGGAGCTTGGCGCCAGGAATTTTCTTTATTTATGGGCGAGGGCAGCAGTCTTCCTAGCAGCCATGATGGCTTCCCGTTTCCCATCCCTTTTCCGATCGCCAGGATAGCACGTGGTGTCGTTTGAACATTCCGTAGAGTCCAAAGTTCCTCCCGTTCTCGGTTCCCCAACTTGCCTTACCAACCTTGTAAATGCTTTTTCTGCTCAATTTCAACGTCGCGAGGTCGCCTCCCTGTGAAATTCCGGCCCTATGATTGGCCAGTTCAGGTGCGCGCCCGTTTTTCGCGGGCGAGCGCCAACCACCCTCCGCGGATGGTTGGTGGACAAAGGGGCAGTAGCTGGCAGTTCTAGTGTGGCCGTGCCGGAGACCGGAGGTGCCGCTTCCAGGAGATGAAGTTCGGTAAGCATGAGCGCCGACGTGCACTGTAGATTCGCGCCCTGCGGCCCAGAGGGAACCTGATAAGTCATTGTGAATAGTTTCGCGTCTTACGGGTTTTATTCCTTCAGTACGGGAGGCTACCTAGCGATTCACGCACAGTAGCATCTGTCTTGGTCTTTGGCTGTTTCATGGTGGTGGTCGTTGCACGCCTGCAACCCCTTCCTTTACTAAATGGGATTCTGTTTGGTAATACGGCGATCGTTACTAAAATTCCTTTGCTCCTGCTATCGTGGCTGGTTATGAACGTACGTTGGGGCAGGCTGCTGAACTCGAATCTTTCTTCCTACAACCCCCAATTGGTTGTATTATTGTTCGGGTCTCAACTGTTTAATAAATGAGTCCGTTAATCTTACATTCTCTCTCTTTTCTTACGTGAACTCACCCACAGTGTAACAGAATATTGCAGAACTATAACGGTTGCTATAAGATCGTGCAGGTCTCGCGCCACTAACGATAGTATAAAGATTCAATATCGCGCGCCTGGCACGACCATTCCACGCATGGCACCGATAACAGTAGTAATCATGTTCAACTATTCCCCATTGATAAACCGGGAAGTGTTCACGGCTCAGTGTGAGTACGTGAGCACTAAATCCACTTGATGTGGTGGAAGTAGTGGCCTCTGTTTTACCTTGCTGTTTTAGACAACAAAAAAAATATCAAAAATCACAGCCCCTACAGCAAGGAATAATAACCTGTAAAATTAAAACGACTCACCGCCTTTACAACGTTGGTTACGATGTCGGCCACTAGAGTGGAACCATGAGGGCACACACGGCCCCTCAGTAAGGTTGCGTTAAGGACGTCGCATTGAATTGAGATAATGTTGAACAACAGTCTTTTCTAGCCAAACGAGTCGGGAATAATATGGTGTTTTGGAATCTGAATAAAACCAAGCAGCTTTCAGAAAAAAAGTGATGCATTGCTTATTGGTCGCACCTCATAGTATCAGTTTCCAAATAAGGAAGAGGAAAAATTATTTGTTAATCAATTCTAAAGAATATCTGCTAATAACAGGGCAAACTGTATACACCACGTAGTAATAACCAGAGCCACGTAATAATAAGCAGACTGGACATCATGCCATGTAACACCACCTCTAGCTTCCATAATGGTCTCAGCTCAGCGAGAAAGGGAGCCCACAGTTATCTTCAGATATGATGGCTAGATTCTGTAGAGGTCCAAAACTGTAGAGATGTTGATTGCTACGATTCACTCACTGTTCCATATAGTTCGACACTTTTCTCCAGAATTAAGATTGCGTGATTTAACAGTCCAGTTGAGATGCGGCAGAATGGCTGAGTGTTCACCAAACTAGGAAAATGCAGGTATATGTGCAGTCCTATGAGTACGGTTCTCTCTGTCGTGGTACATGGGGTGACCACAGCGCACTCATCATGAAAATGTGGAAGAATAGGCAACAAGTGGTCACCAAAATATTGAAAAAGAAATGCTGGTAAATGTTCACAGCAACCAGAATCAGTGGGCCCGAACCATGGTACAAAAAACACCCAAAACGTAACAGAACCATCTCTGGCCTGAACTACACCCTCCACACAGTGTGGATTAAACACCTCATTTGTCTGGACTGTTGGTACACTCGATGCCTTGCACAATTTGAATGGATGCACACTCGCAACGTATCGGACGTCAGTAAACACTTCAAGTCAGCCACTGTCCACGTCCCGTATTGTTTGGCCCATTAATGATAAGGAGGTTGATGTGCCACTGTGAGCAAAGGCCTTTTCATCATCATCATGTCTACATCTACATCTACATTTATACTCCGCAAGCCACCCAACGGTGTGTGGCGGAGGGCACTTTACGAGCCACTGTCATTACCTCCCTTTCCTGTTCCAGTCGCGTATGGTTCGCGGGAAGAACGACTGCCGGAAAGCCTCCGTGCGCGCTCGAACCTCTCTAATTTTACATTCGTGATCTCCTCGGGAGGTATAAGTAGGGGGAAGCAATATATTCGATACCTCATCCAGAAACGCACCCTCTCGAAACCTGGACAGCAAGCTACACCGCGATGCAGAGCGCCTCTCTTGCAGAATCTGCCACTTGAGTTTGCTAAATATCTCCGTAACTCTATCACGCTTACCAAATAACCCTGTGACGAAACGCGCCGCTCTTTTTTGGATCTTCTCTATCTCCTCTATCAACCCGACCTGGTACGGATCCCACACTGATGAGCAATACTCAAGTATAGGTCGAACGAATGTTTTGTAAGCCACCTCCTTTGTTGATGGACTACATTTTCTAAGGACTCTCCCAATGAATCTCAACCTGGCATCCGCCTTCCAACAATTAATTTTATATGATCATTCCACTTCAAATCGTTCTGCATGCATACTCCCAGATATTTTACAGAAGTAACTGCTACCAGTGTTTGTTCCGCTATGTGTTTGTCCTCCTCGCCGTGCCCGGCGACAGCGACTCCGTCAGTCGTTTAGTCCGTATTGTGGCGGGCTCGGATGTGGCTTGCAAAACCGAGCTTTGCTTTGAAGATCCGGTCACACGAAGTGCAATACAGTTGCCCAGTGGAGCTATACGTATTGATGTAATTAGGCTTGGGCTTAGATTTGCGGAGTTTCTGTTATCGTCTAGGTTCTTTAGGCGGATATGCTCGAATTGTTCCACACTCTTGAGTACAGCTGAGCGCCACTCTGATCGGTGCAATGCAAGCTCCTCCCAAAGTTTGCTCGGAATGCCACAGGCTGCGGGTTGGTGTTTGATGGTGTCAGTATATCGCAGGTGTTGGCCACCTTGCCGCCGCTTTCCACACGAGAGCTCTGAGTAGGACACCGCTTTGGGAAGTCTACTGTCGTCCATGCGTATGATATGGCCACTCCATCTGAGTTGGTGTTTCATTAAGAGAGCTTCAATGCCAGGCACTTTCACGTGACGCTAAATCTCCGTATTTGGAACACGGTCTTCCCTTTCATGCGTAGAATCGATCTCAGACAGCGAAGATGAAAGGTGTCTAGCTCCTAATGTCAGCTTTATAACAGCACCAGGTTTCCGAGGCGTAGAGTAAAGTTGGTAATATTATTGCTTTGTAGACCGCAATTTTAGTTTGTAGTCTGAGATCATCAGAGTTCCATACTCGGTGATTCAGTTTGGCGAAAACTGAGGCTGCATTGGCTATATGAGCTGCAATTTCTGTTGTCAGGCTGTTTTCGCTTCTGATTTGGCTACCTAGATATTTAAAGTGTGACACGATTTCCAAATGTTTGTTGTCCAACTTAATACTGCAGTCGTCTGTATTGGAACCCCTAAGTGGTTGTTGAAGGACTTGCTTCTTGGTGATGCTTATGACTAAACCAAATCTTCTGCGGGAGTCATTTAGCAGGTTCATGTATGTTTGGAGAGATTCAGGAGAATGAGCCATCATGCACACGTCATCTGCGTAAATAATTTCTAAGACAGATATTTTATTTACGCGACATTTTGTTCTGAGGCGAGAGATGTTGAAGACACTTTTGTCTGTTCTCAGTTCAAGACCCAATTGACCACTGCAGGCTTTGGTCGCGTCTCTCATAACAGCTGCGAAATAAAGTGAAAAGAGTGTGGGAGCCAGTACACAGCCTTGTTTTACACCGCATGTCATGGGAAACTGATATGAAAGCTCGTTTTCACGGCGGATATTTGCCATCATGTTGTCATGAAACTGTCTAATCAAGTCAATAATTTTGTCAGGGCAGCCGGTTTGTTTAGTACAATCCAGAGAGCTTCCCCTGGGACTCGGTCGAATGCTTTTCCCAGGTTTACAAAACACATGAACAGAGGCTGATGTTGCTCTACGCTTTTCTCTTGCATTTGTTTGACAACAAATATGGCATCCATTGTGCCTCTGTTCGGGCGAAAGCCACACTGGGTCCCTGGTAGCATTTTTTCTGCAAGGTGCGTCAGCCGGTTGTTGAGTATGTGAGCCAGGACTTTCTCTGCTGCTGAGAGAAGAGAGATTCTCCTGTGAGAACTGCAGTCAGAAATGTCACCCTTGCCTTTGTAAATCTTGCAAATGCAGGCATCTTTCCAATCTTGTGGAATTATTTCGCACTCCCAAATCTCTGAAATTAGAACAAACAGTGGGTTCATAATGTTTTGTCCACCACGTTTATAAAGTTCTGATGGTAAAAGTTGTCTAATCCTGCTCATTTGTTATTTTTCAGCTTAGCCAATGCTGAAAAGAATTCACTGAACGAAAGGGCATCAGCAAGTTGTTCGTCAACTGGCAGGCCTTCAAGTGATTCTATGTATGGAATATCAGTCGTCTGATGGTTGGGATTAAGAACGTCAAAAAGTGTTCTGCCCACCGTGAAAGGATATCACTTTGTTGCGTCAGCCGACAGGTTTTATCTTTGTCACGAACAGGTGCAATCTTCCTTGATTTTGAACCAAAGAGAGTTTTCAGGCACTCGAAGAATCGGCCTGTTTCGTTTGTGTCAGCCTATGATTGCATTTCATTGGCTTTATTCAGCCAACATTTGTCTTTGAGGGTACGCGCCTTCACTTTCTGGCTATACTGTGCTACTTTACGCTTGTCAAGATCAGAACTGTGAAGAGATGCTCTGAAATCATTAACAACCTTTTTGATCTCTGCATCTGAATCGTCAAACCAGTCTTGGTTCTTTTTCTGAGGTTTTTCCAAGACTTCTGTGGCACATCTGCGCAGTTTGGCAGCATACACATTCGAGTGCTCATCTACAGAGGCAGACTCGGATATCAAAAGCCCATCAGAACCGAATGCATCGTCCAGTTTTGCTTTCATAGTCTGATCGTGGACCAATATTTTGCAGGATAATTTTGATGGTATTTTGTGTGACGCTCGGCGACGTTCTTTCAAAGTTATGTTTAATTTGGACGTCACAAGTTGATGGTCTGTCCAATCCTGAACACCTCTCATAGCACGTGTGATCTGTACTTCACCAACATCTTTTTTCCGTACTATCACGTAATCTAGAAGGTGCCAGTGCTTAGAACTTGGGGGCATCCAAGTTGTTTTATATTTATTTTATATTTATCATCAGAAAATAATTGTCAAACAGAGTTCAAATTCAGCACATAAAGTTAAAAGATCAAGAACATTTGAGCTGCATTTTCCAATTCCGTGGCGACCAGTGACTCCATTCCAGGCATTGAAATCACTGCCAACCCGAGCATTGAAATCTCCGAGCAACAGGACTTTATCCGCGGAAGGAATGCCCTGAAGTACGTATCGGAGATCTTGGTAGAACTTTTACTTCTCTTCATCGGGAGATGGCAGTGTAGGTGCGTAGACACTGACTAGGTGAATGTGTTTCTTAGATGTTCGTTGAAGTCCGAGCGTTATGATGCTGTCACTGATGCCTTTTGGAAGTTCCATCAATGAACATGCCAGTTTATTGCGTATGGCAAAGCCTACGCCACTCTGCGCCCTTTCGGTAGATGGTTTCCCACTTGAGTAGTAGGTATAACCTCCGAGCTGTTCACGCAGCTCAGCGGTCTAAGGCGCTGCAGTCATGGACTGTGCGGCTGGTCCCGGTGGAGGTTCGAATCCTCCCTCGGGCGTGGGAGTGTGTGTTTGTCCTCACGATAATTTAGGTTAAGTAGTGTGTAAGCTTAGGGACTGATGACCTTAGCAGTTAAGTCCCATAAGATTTCACACACATTTTGAACAACCCTCTAGCAATAATTGCTGTCTTTCTCTCTGGACATTTTTTATGGTCCTTATCCAGTAAAGTACAGACGTTCCATGTACCAGTCATAAAGTGTTTAATGCAAGTACATTCTTTATTATTTTTTCGACCGCAGATTTTGGTGAACAAGTGACCGCGGTTTGCCACTTGCACTGAGTTGAGATGGGCTATGTTTAGGCCACCTTTTCTACGCCCCTCCCTAGATTAGGAAAAGCAGAGCGATCCTAAATAGGGCTGCTTTGTCGTCTAACGAGCTGCCGAACCAGTCCTCCCGTCCCTGTCGAGTTCCAGAACGACCATCACCGTCCGACCGCCTAACGTGCAGAGCAACAGCTAAGGTTCAGGCACACCAAACTCTTGCCATACCGTCAGTACTCCATCGCCGCAGGACTTTTTAAAAAACTCGTAGCCCATGAAACTTTTCCGGAGTCATCTGCGCGTGAATATATTTAAGTTGACAAGCAGTTGCGTAGGTGCAGACCCACTCTCTCGTCCTCGTCCTCAACCTCGGTTGGCAGTGGATCGCAAGGCCGATACGACTGCCGAGAGGCAGAGGATGCAGTGAATGACCGGACGCCAGTAGGAGTATCCTGATATACGCCCTTACGGCATAACACAGATGCCTTGCCTCATCGATACAGCAGCCTTTCGACATATGACAATGGATGGTAGGAAAAAAAAGACAAGGCTAAGATGAAGATTGGAAAATGGGGATGGATAGGACGTTGTGGGACACACTTTGTCTGGCTCCTCCCCCTCGGCCTGTCCGGCTTGGGTGACCCTTCTGGTAGCTAAGCTACCTCAGCATAGCCTTCGGATCCAGAGCACGCAAACCTCCTCGCCCGCACGGACGGTGCTTCGTTAAGGCGGTGTCCCCTGAGGAGGAAAAAGGCCTTTTACTGTTTATCTGACTCCAAACGTTAGTTGCATGCTATTTCCTTCACCATATATGTTCGGAAACTTGTTGAGATGGCCTGCAATCAGTAACAATAGCAATTCTTGTCAGGTCTGACACCGACTTTCATTGACAGAGGGTGACTCGTCTCCAGCACCTGTCAATTAGATTCTTTTCGTGACCACTGTCCTCACGACGTATTACATGGACGTGAGTGGTACACCAGTCCTTGTCGGCGCTTGGGGAAATTAACGTTGATACTAAAAAGTTGGTCAACTTCATTCATGGTGCTGATAGCCGCATGTCCAAACTCGATAGCTTCTTTATTCCATTGTCATGTCTCCCCGTTGAGCTGTATTACTGCCATGACTTACATCTCTGGTGGAGGGTCACATGACTGCCTTGTGTCAGTGCTATCCCAAGCAATGAATTCGTTGTTTGGGGGGAGGGTAACCAGCAAAATAGATAGTTGCTCATTGAGGGAGAATAATGCCTTACCTGGTAAGCTCTCAGACTGATGGGCAATATTCTTCAATTGCGAGAAAGAATATTTTGTTAAACAATCTCTTTCACGAGTGAACCATAGTTCCTTAGAACCCTTTCAGATGTGTGATATTCAAAAATGATGAAGATCGCGTGGATAGATCGTGTAAGTAATGGAGACTCGTTGAAAAGAATTGGTGGTAAAAGATCCTTCAGGCAAAAATTTGACTAAAAAAAGGGATGTATTGACAGGACACATCCTGAGGCATCAAGGAATACTTAATTTCGTAATCGAGGGAAGTGTGTAAGGTAAAAATTCTAGAGGGCGGTCAAAGTGTGAATACAGTAAATAGGTTCAAATGGATGTACGGTCAATAGTTATGCTCACGTGAAAAGTCTTGCACAATACATATTAGCATGGAGAGCTGCATCAACCCAGTCTTCAGCCTGACAGATATAATGGATTTATGTAGTTGTTCACTTTAGGTCCCCTTAGGCACATACTCCTTGATCAGTGGTTCTCGAACTTTTTCAGATTACCTCCCATTAGCCAAATCCACTCGTCTTCAGCGCCTCCTAAAATATCCTATATCTTTAAAATCTAAATACATAAAAATGACTCATGTCATTTTAAAGCAAAAATTGGTATTTGTTTTAAATTTAGTAATGGATCTAACTTTATAACTGAACAGTAACTTTACACTGAAATGAGACAAGGCAGAATTAATTTTCTGAGCTGACATTCAGAGAAACCTTAATATGTTGAAGAGATGTCAGGTTTCCAACATCTGATGTAATTTCAGTTAATAAGAGCCTCAGATTTCACACCGAGTTATGTGAAGTCTATTTTATTTCTTTCCTTCGACAGAAGTCGCACCACCACATTAAAACCATGTTCTACCAGATACGATGTTGGGAATGAAATAAGAAACTTCTTAATCTCTCTCTGTACTGCAAGATACCGACAAGAGCTCTCTTTCTGCAACCAAAATTCCTGATAACACTTCTTAAATGTTTGTTTCAACTCAGAATCGTTTTGTGCAGCCATTAGTTCTTTCTCCATAACTCCCACTTTTCCAGTATCTGAAAACAGATGTGTCACCCAGTCTGGTAATTCCATCGAAAACGTATCCTTAAAACTTTCTGTCATTATTCATGCAACACATTCAAGCGATCGCAGTCAACTTAGAGATCATCAGCACGAATCTGATGCTAACTGAGATGTTTGTAAATCGGTATAACTCTCGAGAGCTTTGGTTTCTCTTGAACAAAACCAGCTCTGTAACAAATGTGTGGATAACAAATTTGGCTTTGATAAGAATGATTTCGTTACCTTGCAACTGGACATTAATTTCATTAAAGTTTGCAAACTGATATGACAGGTACACAACATCGTGTTTCATTGTTTTTAGTTCTTCACTGAGCCAAGAATTCTTTCTTTCAAGAAACTCTACAACAGTATCAAAGAGAGTAATTATGAAAGAGGTCATAAAACCTTCTAATACGGTTGCGTTTCAACACCCATTGAACTTCTTTATGAAGAAGCAGACGTTCAAATTGTCAACATTCTCAGCACAGAGCATCTGAAAAAGCCTATCACTGAGAACGTCGGATTTAATGTTTTCCATTGCATTGATGACAATCTGAAGTGAGTTACAGAAGCAGTCACTTAACGTTTTTCGTCACTAAATGTTGATGATGAACGACACAGCGTATTTTATTCCCATCCAGGACAAGTTTCTTCAAATAGCCAATAAATCTATTGTAACAGCCTACTACTGGCCATTCTACACCAGTTGCAAAAGTGGGATTTCCTTCTCTGTGAATAATCGTTCAACATTACCCTATACTGATTCTTCTCTAGTGCATGCGTTTAGCAGCCTTTCAAATAATAACTCCTGAACAATACTCTCATCCTTTGTACAACACACATAAGCTAAAAATAAATATTCATTCTCTGATAAAGTTGACTCCTCAAGTTGTGATGCAAAATGTGTCGTTCTTAGTACAGAGCATAATGTGTCATCCACGTTATCAGCCATTTCATCTATTTGCCTTTGCTTGGAACTGTTACTCAGTGAAATTATGTAAAACAGTTCACAAACGTCACCAACAGCTAGTGGAACAAGACCCTCACCTATAGTATGTGGTTATCGAGACTGACATAGACATCAGCGATAAAATGTTATATGCCGCAAGCAAGCCATCAGTATGTTGTTGTGAACGAGTGCAAAACGTGTATAAGAGAACAGGCCACTTATCAAATACACTTGACAGAGAATTAAAGAAGCTTAATTCCACATTCACCTTCTCAAGACGTGCGTTTCTCAAATGTTCAGTTATACTGGAAGACTTCATGGAGTCGTTAGAAAAGACTCCTTCACACATTAGAGACAATGGTAGCTGCTGGTTTGAAGTCACTGGTCCAGATTCATATTTCAGATACTCGAAGTTATATGGTAGCCATACGAATTGGGAATAATTCAGCGAATATGAACTTCTTAGTCCCAAGAAAGTTTAATATATTCGAACTGAGAATATGTTCAAGGTTCAAATGGTTCAAATGGCTCTGAGCACTATGCGACTTAACTTCTGAGGTCATCAGTCGCCTAGAACTTAAAACTAATTAAACCTAACTAACCTAAGGACATCACACACATCCATGCCCGAGGCAGGATTCGAACCTGCGACCGTAGCGGTCGCTCGGTTCCAGACTGTAGCGCCTAGAAGTGCACGGCCACTCCGGCCAGCATATGGTCAAGAATTCTGCAACAAACCGAAGTTAGGGATATTGGTCTGTGCTTTTCTTCAGTCACTTGGGACTTAGTGCTGGGTCAGAGATTCACAATAAATGCAGTCTAGATAATGGGCCAGTGCTATAGAGTACTCTTTGTAAAGCTGAACTGAGATTCCATCCGGACCTGATGATTTATTTGCTTTCAAATCTTTCAGTTGTTTCTCTACGCTAGGGATGCTTATTACTATGTCGTCCATACGGGAATCTGTCCAATGGTCAAATGACGGTATGCTTGCACGATTCTCTGTCTGAACGAGTTCTTGAACATTAACTTTAAAACTTCGGCCCTCGTTTTGATATGTTCTTCTATCACACCAGACTGGTCAACAAGGAAATGAATGGAAGCCTTAGACCCCCTTAGCGAATTTACAAAGGACCATAATTTTCTTGAGTTCCCTGCCAGATCTTTTGGTAAGGTGTGACGGTGGTAGTTGTATGCCTCGCTCATAGATCTCTTCACAGATGCACGAATCTCAACAAAACTTCGCTTGTCGTTATTTGTGCATTCTCTTTTGAATCGAGAATGCAACAGTCTCTGCTTCGTCAGCATCTTCCGAATTTCGCTATTAAACCATGGTGGATTTTTCCATCCTTTATCCACTTACTAGGCCCATAATTCTCGAGACCACGATTTGCAGTCTATTTAAACTTTGCCTGTAATTCCTCTACTACCATCTTACTGTAACTGATGTTGTCAATTCACTGTCTTAATGAGATACTAACAATTGCGTATCTGCTACATCTAGCAGAAACACTCTCCTAGCCTTCTTAACTGATTTATTAACTTTCCTAATCATTATTGCTATAATGACATCATGACCGCTGATGCCCGTTTCTATACTGTCATTGTCGATAAGGTCCGGCCTATCTGTAGCTACAAGATCTAAGATATTTCCATTGCGTGTGGGCTGCCGAGCTAGTTGCTCATGACAGTTTTCAGGAAAAGTGTTCAAAACATTTCGCATGACTGTCTGTCTGTACCGCCCACAATGAATCCGTAGACCCCACAGTCTATAATCGGAAGGTTAAATTCGCCTCCAACCAGCATTGCATAACCTAGGTATTTACGCACTACTGACCGTAGACTTTCTTGGAATGACTCTAGAACTGTCACAGGGAAACGGGGTGGCCGGTGAAAACATCAAACAATTAATTTGGTTTCACCTATACCTGTTATACGTGAACAGCTAAGTTCACTGTCACACTCAACTTAGGCCTCAATAGAGGCAATATTTTTGACAACTGCAATGAACACTCCCTCTCCTACAGCCTCTAATCTGTCTTTCCGATATACTTTCCGTGATTCTCTAAATACCTCAGAGATTTCCAACTCGGATTGCAACCAGCTCTCGGTCCCAAGAATAATCTGAGCATGAGAACTTTCCTAGAGGGCAGTAAAATCGGGAACTTTATTACGAATACTTCGACAGTTTACTGATAAAATTTTGACAGTCGAAATGTCTTTATTCCAAACGCCGTCTGACTACCCTTACTTCATATCGACTGTCGAGTGTTCATCAGAGCACCTCAAACAACCATATACCCTAAAAAAAAACTCATGTGCACTCCACAAGTATTCTGCTACTAGAGTAGTTGCTTCTTTTTTATACCGCAACCCCGACCTTTCAAGGGGAGTCCTACAGATCCCCACATGATAACACAGGTCTAGAAATCTGCTAACGAGACCGTCACAGAGTCTACGAAGCCTTTGGTTGAAACCCTCCATTCTGCTCCAAACCAAAGGACCCCAATCAACTCTAGAATTAATGCTACAAATTGCAAGCTCTGCTTGACCCCCACGAACGAGGCTAACAGTCTTCATCACCTTCGCCAGCCACCTGTATAAACTGAAGACTGCCTCAGAACCATGCGACAGGTGTTGTTGGTCCCGATGTGTGCCACAACTTGCAGATGACTGCACCATGCAAGTTCCATAGCTGTAGGCAAGGCCACCCCACATCTCAGGTGAGGCCCCCCTGCAGATATACCGAGTGCACATAGGCTTTCTTTCCAGCCCTAACGGTATCTGCCTAAGGGGCTCCATAACACACCTAATGTTGGAGCCCCCGATAACTACTAAATCACTCCCCCTGAGTGCCTGCTTGGATCCTGCTGAAGGAATGGCCACATGTCCACTCATGTGGTGAATGGGCGAGGCCAGGTGGCCAGTGTCCACACTGGCCCTCCGCCTCAAGTGACATGAACACATTACTGCCTGCCACACACCTTGCTGTGAGGGCGGATCCATTACGTCCCATGTACTAGGAGGTGCCTCAGTAATTATACTAAAAGCAAATTCACAATTATCTCCAAGTAATGCTGGCACACACATAATTTCAACTCCACTGTGCATCTAACCACTGCCTTGATTGATATGCTAAGCACTTTCACCCAACAGTAACAGCCACTACTACAGAAAGAATTAGCAGCCAGCAGCAATTACTCTGGAATGCTGGTCTCGGCTTAACCAGCAGTAGTTGCTTTAATGTGATGTACACTCTGTGATGAAAGAGACTGATAAGATTATGACCAAATTTCATCAATTTTTTTAGACAACATAGTTGTGTGGAGATAACAGCGATTAATTTACTTGTAATCAATTATTCAAAATGACAGTCACAATGGCATTATTTATTTTGGCGCCAACTGGTTTCAACCCATGATGGGGCCATCTTCAGGGCAGTTTACACCATTTGGTCGCTCGCTGGAGTCATCACTCTGCCTGTGCATGGTTGGTAACTACCAACCATGCACAGGCAGGGTGACAACTCCAGCATGCTGGTAACTACCAACCACGCACAGGCAGGGTGACAACTCCAGCATGTGACCAAATGGTGTAAATTGCCCTGAAGATGACCCCATCGCGGGTTGAAACCGGTTGGCGGCAAAATAAATAATGCGATTGTGACTGTCATTTTGAATAATTAAATTTCATCAAGAATTATAAATACTTTGAGGTGGGAGGATATAGGATCCTCACAAGGCCTCATCAAGGAACAGTATTCCTAATAGTGAATAATGTGCAATGTGTGGCTACTGGTCTAATAAAAAGGGTGTAATAAAAAGTGATTTGTATGAAGAGTTCATGTCACTCTTAATTGGAGGTGAGAATAGTGATTTCCTTGACAGACTAGGAAGATGACTCATTTCAGTGTGATTTGGTAAAAAGAAATAAAACTTTAAAATAAAATACAATATAAAATAGTACATTTTTAATATTTAATGTTTATTACAAATTGACAAAACAAGTTTTCATTTCACCAATTCTTTGAAAATCTTGGACAAGTAATAATTGAAGGCTTGCTACTTTGCAATGATGTTTTAAGCTCCAGTTCAGCATCTGTTAAATTTTGGGTTGCAGATATCGCTACCCACATAACTCAATTACTGATTTGCATTCTGGTTTCACATGCAGAGATGCAAATGTCAAAGTTAAGGAATACGACATCCTTCATAGACATCACGTGACAAAAACTGAAAGTCATTCTTTATGGAAAGGACTGGCTTGTTTGCTTTGTGAATACACAGTTAACAGTAATAATTGTAATTTTTTGTCATTAGGCCATCATGGCTGTAGACAGATACAGCTTGGAACTTCTCTATATTTTATAACTCTATATGAAATGTGGTCAACAAGGAAGAAAGAGCAAGAGTGAAAAATGAGAAGGTACTGAGGTGAGTGGAAGATCAAAGCTAATTAATGAATGTAATAAAAAAGAAAAGAAACTTGATTCAACAGGTATTAATAAAGAAGGAAGAGCTTACAAAAACAGCCTTAGAGAGGTTTATGGTAGGAAATAGGTGGTGAGGGAGGAAGAGATTTCAAATCCTATATAATTTGATAGATGGCAGTATGTACAGCAAGTCAGCAACATTAAGAAGGAAACAGTGGATCACAGAAAATGGAAAGGACGTGCTAACATAACAGGAAACCAATGATAATGTTGATGATGATGAAACATGAACTTCTTATCATTTCATAAGTCAGTCATTAAAAATGGATTCACACTTGTCAGAGTGGAATGGCTTGAACAGAACATCAAGACATTGCACAGTGTGTTTCAAGTAGCAGCATTTTCACTGGCCATCGATGGAATTTTTTAACATTGACATAAATTTTTTTTGGAGGGTGGGGGAAGAGTGGCACTTTCTGGTAACATCAAAGCTCAGTTTGATCAAACCTCAGTGTCATTTGTTTGCATCAAAGCCTTGCTTTTTCCAATTGCTTCTCTAATCCATGCATAACATAAGTGCTGTTAGTGTCTTCAAGAACAATTGTTATTTTTCAATGTACACAGTGAATGATCCTATTTATTTTGCAGAATTTGGTGTTAAACCTGTTTTCCTTTGCTGTTGGCAACTGGTGTAACAAAAGCTGTCCTCAGATTGTATAATTTACTTCAATGTTTACATTTGAAATAATCGAGTGAGGGAATTTTGTGTCCAGGCAACAAATTATTCAATTAAAACTTTCAACATAGTAATTTCTTTTGTGTGTTTATGGTTATTCTGCTCTGTGCTAATAGTTACATTGGAAAATTTTTCTTTTCTGTGGGAAAGTAAGCACCAATAATTTGTGTGCATAAAAAATTTGACATGTGATACTAATTTTATTGTTTTATGCATCTGTTTGTTTTCTAATTTTTCCAAAAGACGTTCTCCTCAACCAGGTGCATCACTACATTAAAATGGTCATTTGAATCACATGATAAGGCCATTGCAGAAGCAGAACTACTTAGATGAAGAGAGCATTTTGTTGCTTAACAGTTTAAACAGTGTAAACAAAGAGTTGTCATGTCATTTACCAAGGCAGCAGGTTCTTTTGTTTTTAGAAAATGTGGTTCATCTTCAAGGTGTTTTTCATCAATTCTTAAGTTTTATTTTACAAGAGCATATGATTATGTCAGTCATTTTTATACTGGTATTTGCTTGGCACATCCTAGAACAATAAGTAGTAGCAAAGTGTCTGGAACACCTGGTTCCACAAGTGATGCAGTATGAGCATCTATGTCCACAGAATTCCATAGATTTAATGGCTAGTGAATGTATGAGTGTTTAAAGGAAAATTTATTTATGTAATTGAGTGCTCACATGAGATATCAATGGCCACTTTATTATCACTTCAAACTACAGTTTAGTTTGGCTCATGCAGTGAGAGTGCTGGAAGCTTTTTCTCATCGAAACAAAAATATATGTAAATGCCCTAATTACACTAGTCAACAAATTTCTGTGTTTCGTTTGTAAATCAGTGAAATGTCTTAATTCTAGACTGCTGAATTCACTGTTAAATCAGTTTGTAGCTATCATGTCACATTACCTAGATGTACAGAACAAAAATACTACTGGTGAAAGAGTATTAAAACAAACAGGTAATACACATTCAGAATTTAAAACACAATACTATTTAGTATATACACATGGGCATTATGCCAAAGAAAGATCTATATTAGACCACAATATATTTTAAACTTTAATCTTCTTTTATCTTCGAAAAAACGTGACGATGATGCTTTTCTTTTCTTTGCTGTTTTATCACTCTGCTTAACAAGACACCAGCAGCCAGCTTTGCTGGAGTGTACCAGTGAGCCTGACAATGGCGTTCCATTCCACAAACGTCTCAGTGAAAGCTCTTACACTGAGCATTGCTTATGGTACCCAAATTTTCTGGAAAGAAATTTAGATGGGAATATAAAAAATGGATTTTAAGTGACACTCTATGCCCCATGTTCTTGTAGCTGTCCAACAGATCATCGGTTGTCCATAAAGCCCTTCACAATTGCTTTAAAAGAGACTGAAGTAGCTATTTCGACACATTTGGGACTGGTATCAAAGATTCGATCTTTCAGCTGTTTTCTCATTTGTGGTCCAACAAATATGCCTTCATTGAGCTTTGCATCATTCGATTTAGGAAACTTTTCTTTCAGGTTATTTAACGTTGAACCTCCTTTATCAATAGCTTCCATGAAGTTCTTCATGAGGCCCATCTTTAGATAAAAAGGAGCTAAAATGATTTTATTGGCTCAACCAATGGAGAGTTGCTCATGTTATTCTTTCCAGTAATATATCATTCATTTCCTTGCATACATTCATTGACTATAGTGATTCTTGGTGTCACACTGCCCTGCATACACAAAAAACAGCAGTATTTTGTGAACTCATACTGCAAATTGGAAATTGGGAATTGGATTGGTCACATATTACAGACAGACTGATAAAAACACGTTTGGAAGGTTATGTAGAAGGGAAAAGGAAGTGAGGAAGGGGGAGATATCAGATACTGGATGACCTGATGGACGGTACAACATACAGCAGCCTTAAGAAGGAAGCAATGGATCGCAGAAAATAGAGAGGCAAAGGACCTGCTAATACAGCAGGACTCCATATCTCTGAGGAATGTAACATCTTTTAAATCACAGGAATCATGGAATTTGTATGTGATCGACTAACAGCAAGGCCATTGTTCAAGGAGTTCCTTTCATATCTATTGCATAAACCCAAAGCACCAACTGGTATGTACTGCCAGTATGCAGTAGTACGGCTCTGAAACTGGTTTTACTGGAGTCAATAAATAGTGGCTACTCCTGTGGGTTACAATATACACTTAACTGCACCATCAAATCATTGATATCTCTGCACACATACACTGAATTCTGCATATGGACATACTGAGCAAAGGAAGTACCTCTTGATCCAAAACAGGAAATAGCTGTCGCTGGCGCTAGAAGGTTCCATTGTTGCTGTCTCGACCTCAAGCATTCAGCTCACTGTTTGAAAATCCTTAGATCACGAATCAAATTGTTTAGTTCCTTGTCATCAAAGAGCTGAGGGGGAGTATCTTGAGGAAGAGGACAGTACTCTTCTACATATTCAGCACCTTCTGATTCATTTGAAGCTGGATCTGATACTGTGGCTTCCAGGTTACAGACAGAAATGGGCAAGCCACCAACTTGAAGCACAGGTAAATACATTTATGATATAGTTGGATATTTTATTTCATGTCTAGTTTTTCTGAAAGCCTTAAAGTATTTATGAGGCATAAGTAACAGCCTGAAAAACAGTCTTTAGGCTCACACCACATCATTGGAACAGTGGATGGCATGGCTCGGCATTTTCTTTTCATTCATTCAGATAAAGTCATAGTACAGATTATGCAGGTGATATGAGATGCAAAATTTGTATCTTGATCACCAACAGGATAATCAAAAAACAGCTCATATGCCTCTTTAACTAAATCAGCGATTTGTTTTCTTTGAGATTTCAGGTGAATTTCTCACACATACATCAAACATAGTTGGGGTGGTTTAGACAAATATGTTTGCCAGTTCTCATTGTTATTAACTGTAAGTTTTAAACTCCACAACTTTCCGCTATCTCTCATAAGAAACGTCACCGAGGTAACAAAAACTGACAATATACTGTTGGACCTAGGTAAGTATGAAGAGAATTGCACCACACATCTTTTGACATGCTCTAGATCATAAAGCCTCTTTAATAGTAGGTATTACTTCGTCATCACATCAGTAAAGTTTACAATCTTTATCACACCTGCCATCTAATGACGGTTTGTAGATCTCCTAACATTCCAGTGTCAAAAATAAATAAATAAATAAAAATAAGACCTGTAGACAAAACAAATATAAACAACAAAATGCAGAAAATAAACAATAAAGTACCTTAAAACACAAAAAATTTATATGCTAGAAACGTTTTATAGCTAAATCTGGATACTACATGCCAAAATACATACTAGTTGGTTCAAAATGGTTCAAATGGCTCTGAGCACTATGGGACTTAACTGCTATGGTCATCAGTCCCCTAGAACTTAGAACTAATTAAACCTAACTAACCTAAGGACATCACACACATCCATGCCCAAGGCAGGATTCGAACCTTCGACTGTAGCGGTCACGTGGTTCCAGACTGTAGCGCCTAGAACTGCTCGGCCACTTTGGCTGGCACATACTAATTGATATAGCATATGCCAGATGGAAAATGGCTGTTGAGCAGTGTTGTCTTTGAAAGAAAGTGAACTAGATTTGTGAAAAAGTACACTAGTTAATAGGTTGCAAGTCTGTTTTGTTCGTGAGACTGAAAGAAAGATTAAATTACACAAAGCACTGGCGTATTGCTTTGCTGAATATAAAAATCATAATTTAAGTGCATAATACATTTGTTGCTGAATTTCCTTTTTATTGATAATAGAACTAGACATATGCACACTAGTGACTGTAGTCGTACATTAAAACCACAATGGAAATATATATTCCTGCTTGTGCAAAAGTATCAAATGAAACTGACACTAGTGTGTATAACGATCTTACTGTTCTTAGAAGGAGAAGAAATGAAAGAGAGAGACAAAGATAGCCTTTATCTGACATTAAGTGTAAAGACCCACTCCCAGGCAACAACTAGTCTGTGCAAATTTCTGCCCACATACAGACAGATTGTTGTATGTGAATAGCATATTTGCACAGATTTGTGATAACCTGGAAGTTAGACATGTGAGCAAAATTGCTCATATTTGTGGAAACCAGCCACATCTGTGAATACAAATTGTAGTGTTTGAATGGAAGAATTCTGCAAATCTGATGCACGAAATGTATTTGAGACACCTGTCTGATCAATCTACTGTTTCTTGTCTGTGTGTGCACAGTGAATTTTAAGTTGGTAGATATGCTAGAGACTTCATCGCTGAAAATTTTAATGGAACTGCTCACTGTTCCTGTCTTCCTCTTATATTGTGGAATATGATACATTAAATTCATTATACAATCCAACGAAATCAAAATTGTACATATAAAAACCAAAATCATTCTCGTGCCTTTTTATAAACAGAACTGATATACAAAAACAACACTAGATCAATATGTAATCCAATGTCAAATTGTAATCATAATTTAAAATTGTTCTAATTATTTGTATTTACACAGTTTATTAGGTAACCATTTATAAAAGAATTATTTAACTGTGAAAGAAACACTTTAGATATAAAGATCGATATATCTCAGATCTGCAACTTTTTGTATTATCTTCACAGTTGTTGATTTGTGCATATCAAATATTAATTATCAGTACGTTATGGAGTAGTATGATGGAAGTTGGTGTGTTATGGCATGGCATATTGTGAAGTATGTGTCATGAAAGTGTGGTGTTAAAGAATGGACACTGAGTTTGTGCCATTTTACTGAAATTTGAAATGAAAAAATTAAGAAGATGGATAAAATATCACCAAACAGTAGAGTCCTTGTTTGATAATAACCGACCTCATCAAGCCTACTAGATGACAATGATTAACGCAGACTTTAGTTTTCATAAGTACATGCAAATGAACAAAGACACTTGTCATCAATAAAAATAGCATGTTCCACTTACAGGAGCACCTTTATAATAAGCTTACTATTCAAAGAAAAACGAAGTTAATCAGAACTAGTAACATACTAGCAAGTAAAGTAGCACCACTAAAGCAGCACAACTCATTACTGTAGGTATCAGAACATAATGAATACTAAAGAATAACGCATGCTTTTTGTTCTTACACTTTTTTTACTTTCGTAGCCATTAATACACAAATGAAGACTGACTGCTACCACTTACAGAAAATAAATGACATTTCGTTCATTATTATTAGTTTTCATACGAAGATGCAAATGAACAAAGACACTTGCCATTAATAACAAGTAGCATGTTCTACTTATAGGAGCACCTTTATAATGAGCTTGCTAGTCAAATAAAAGCAAAGTTGATCAGAACTGGTAACATATTAACAAGTAAAGTAACACCACTAAAGCAACATGACTCATTACTGTAGGTATCAGAACATAATAAATACTAAAGAATAACATAAGCTTTTTGTAGTTACACTTTTTTAACTTTCATAGCCATTAATACACAAATGAAGACTGAATGCTACCTCTTACAGAAAATAAATAGCATTTCGTTCATTATTAACCTTGCTGTATACTAACTCACTCTGAATAATCATTCTATCTTTGCTGTGGAAAAAGTTTTATCACCTGCACCTTCATGAACAGGAGGCTTCCTTGAGGTGACTATTTCCTGAAAATACAATGAATACGATGCGAATACAAAAGAAACAGCTCTTTTCAAAGCCTCCTCAACTCTCCAGTTAAACTGATGTCAACTTCACAAACACAAATAATTTTTACAACTATAACAGATTTTATCATTAATGATGGATATCAACAGTTGTGGATGTCCCATCAAGAAAAACGAGTGTAGTATAACTATTTAGGCTTGTGCACAGTACAAATGCAAATATATATATAAGATGTTTCTACTTATGCATGCTCTGTGACATGTTCCCTTTCTTGTGTCTTACGTCTGATGTAGGAAAAATTACAGCCAAACATGATGCATTTATTGACTATCACTAAAGCTAACGTAATTATATCAGTTTATCCATATTTTTACGACTGTTTTATCAGTAGGGCTACATATACTGTGGTTTACACGATCTTTAGAACAGTAATTCTGCAGTGAGATCCAAGTACTGGCTTCAGTAACACCAATGATACTTTATAAGGTATTGCCAGTCTAGAAATATATCTCTGTATGTCATGTGAACACACCATATTTGCAGTGATTTTCGTGCACAGACATTTGTGCAGACGGATCATTGTGTGTGGACGGGCCTTCTTAAACTTTTCACTTTAGCGGTAATGCTTAACTGCAACAAGCCCACCCAACAATTTTTAAACAATACTATCGTGTTACTCTGACTAACATGCGTCATTCTGGTGCTCACATTTTGAAAATAGTACATTTTGGTGGTGATATGATTGGAAGAATCTTATACTGTTTGTACTGTAAAATATTACAGCTAATAGTTCGACTTAAATTAAAACGAGGGGCAGTCTGGACGCGATGCAGACCAAACATAAACAATGAAATTTCGCATCAACAAGAGAGTATTTAAATACATTCCCAGTTAATGCAGTAATTTTAAGTACAGAGTGCAAATTTCATACAATATTTTGATGAAGAAAGTCTCGTCTTGGTTTCTACGAGATGACAGACTGCCATCCTCATCAAGCAAGGTGGCGTAGTGGTTAGCACACTGGACTCGCACTTCGAGAGGAGATGGGTGTCCAGCCACACTGATTCTGGTTTTCTGTGCTTTCCCTAAATCGCTTCAAGCAAATGCCAGGATGATTCCCTTGAAAGAGCATGGCCAATTTCCTTCCCTCCTCCAATGGGCCGATGAATTCACTGTTTGGTCCCCTCCCCCAAATCAGCCAACCAACCAACTGCCACACCCCTGGACTTCAGTCAGGGGCTCTTCTCAGCATAGTTAATACCATCTTCCTTCTTGGACATTACTTAGTACTTATAAAGGAAAAACAAAACAGGCAAGGCAAAAAGTTCTATTCATTGGCTTCTAAATAGTGTTTGACAGTGTTTGTATGTATATATTTTCACTATTAGAGAATGTTTTTAAAATTTGGGCCACAATTCTTTTATTGTTTCACTTTTCACCAATTAGTTCTTTTTAAATTACGTCTACTACGAAATTTGCTTTGGCCATTAGTCAATTTTTGAGGTCATGTGTCTTGAATTGACTTGACGTGCTGTGATGTGATGAACAGTGTGAATACACACTGTCGTGACGTGACGGTCCCTTGACGGCCAGTGTGAATTGACCTTAAGTCTGACTCTATAATCCAATGTTTTGTGTTACGGATAGTATCTTATAAATCCATATTTACCATTCAGCATGGGGCTAAGCAAAGAGACGTATTGTTGACATTACATGTAGTGTAACCATACGTCGTCTGCCGTTCCGTTCCGCTGACGTCCATTGCGTAGCGGATTCGATAGCCTGACTCGACGAGAAACTGACACATAGAAAGTCAAGGATGTTCTTAGCGGAGCTCTACCAATATCTTTGTTTGTACGTTGGCAGTACTGACGACATCAAAACAAGTAGTTTGGAGTACAGCTTTGTTTGAGACATGGGAGTAACGCTTTGTGAGGTGTGATGAGAGTCAGTGATGTCCGTTGTCAGGGTATACCATTTGCTGTTCAAGTGAAAATAGTATAAAAATTAACGTGGAAATGGAAGCGGAATACCAAGCAAAGTTGAGCCCAACGAAGACAGTGTCAGGTACACACGAATTACTAATGATTTGGAAGTTCGTAATGGGAGTTGATGACATTCGTCTTAAAAGTATTTGTCAGTTGTTTGTGATGATAATTGTGTACTTTAGAAAAAGCAATGTGAGATGTTATCAAGGCCGTCGGTAGTCGAATAAATAAAATGTTCGATTGCCTGGAATCAACTCTGGATATTATGTATTCACGGAATGTTCAATATGTTATGTTTGTTCGTTTCTCTAGCTGCACATAATGATAACGAGGATCCGTATCCCAGTTTATCAGATTACCATGATTATGAACCAAATTTGGAATTTGATGACACTGAATTGCAGCATGCAACAGTCACAAGTGGTAAGAGTGGCATTCAATGTTAAAAGTGCGCAGTACCTCCCGCCTCATCTTAACCCCCTAACCGCATGCTTCTTTCGTAATGTTGACCTAACACTCTAAAGTATAGGTATATAATTGCCAAGTTGTCAAAGAGTATTAAAAATGTATCTTGTTGCATCTGTCCTGTCAATGGAATCTTTCAACATTGAGCATGCATACTGATATTACCTCTGTCTCGCTTGCCTTTTTTACTCGTTCCCGTAACTAAACTGTAAACTATCGAAACTAAAACAGTGTGTACATTTACGTTGTTTGTAAGAGGAATTCTCAAAGCTATTTGATATCCTGTAGTTTCTTCCATGGCATGTTTATCATTAGCGGAAAAATCAAATGATTTCTTGTCCTTAGGATGCAGTTTCCTGTTTGTAAGAAACTTATCTAGCCTTACCACATTTTTTTAAAAAGTGCATTGTCTGTACATAGTAACATATCATACTCTAGGTATGAAAGTATCGATGTGTGAGCATCGTGCGTACTTGCAGGTGACATGTAAAATTGATTTTGTAACTTCTATTAACCATAAGACTGCATGTCCGATGATTGCATGTGTAGGCTAAATTTTTGTGTTATTATGGTGGTGGTGGTGGTGATGTTGATCTTAGTATACAGTGTTTGTTTACATTAAAGTAAACCTACATTTGTTTGTTTATTTAAGAGAGAGGTGCCATGCATGTCAGATGTGTGATACTATTTTATACAACTGTAAACCAGATGCAAACAATTTATCACAATATTTTTTTATTTGATTTGTTTTGTTGTATGGAACAACCATACACAGCTTAATAGATATAAACTTTGCTGGACATCTAGTTTCGGGCGACCACTATTAAGTTGACAAGATTCAGTACGTATAAACATTCAGTACGGTTATACATCATATCAGATCATTTGCAGGCATGATGAACTATCTCTACATCTACATTTATACTCCGCAAGCCACCCAACGGTGTGTGGCGGAGGGCACTTTACATGCCACTGTCATTACCTCCCTTTCCTGTTCCATTCGCGTATGATTCGCGGGAAGAATGACTGTCTGAAAGCCTCCGTGCTCTAATTTTACATTCGTGATCTCCTCGGGACGTATAAGTAGGGTGAAGCAATATATTTGATACCTCATCCAGAAACGCACCCTCTCGAAACCTGGTGAGCAAGCTACACTGCGATGCAGAGCGCCTCTCTTGCAGAGTCTGCCACTTGAGTTTGTTAAACATCTCCGTAACGCTATCACGGTTACCAAATAACCCTATGACGAAACGCGCCGCTCTTCTTTGGATCTTCTCTATCTCCTCCGTCAACCCGATCTCACTGGTGTCTTAACACTTTATACCATAATCATCATTTGCAAATGGCTTATCAATCTTAATTGTCCACATAGACCTGTAGATTAAGACAACATGTGTAACCAATTGAACTGTTTGTTCTTGATAATGGTCATGTGACTGAAACCAGTTGTCTAGTAAAAATTGTATGAAGCACCTTGTGGTGACTCCAAAATAAACTTATTTGTTTCTTGAACTTCTTCAGCGCTGTTTATACAATTTACTACATTATAACAACACCTAATATGGCTTCACGACGACTGTGGTATTTGGTACTGAGAGTTAGAATCTCACAGCCAATAATTTCGTAATAAATGGTTTTCAGTGGTGTCTATTGGATAAATGATTCATGTCAGTAACCTGAGAAAAGGCCAACTTAGGAGAAGTATATGAGTAACCATAACATTTAGCAATTCAGGTGACATGAAAATGCCATTGTCTGCTGCTGAGACAAAAGTGCCATCATAACAAAATGGAAAAATTATCAAAGTTATGGGGAGGAACTAGTGAACAATATGCTGAACCAAGCCCATACTTATAAACAGAAACACTTGTAAAGTAAATGTGAAATGTGTGTTGAAATTATAGAAAATCAGGTAACTTGAAGGTGAAAGTATGATTAAATTAGGTGAATAAATGTAAGTGTTGTTGTTTATTTACCACACAAGTTATTAGATAGCAAAATCATGCTACAGTGAAGAAAAAGTTGCTACTTTCATTATGGCAGTACTGCCTGTGTGCGTACAGTGAGACTTGTTTTGAAGGTTTTTGCATCCAGGCATTAAGAAATTGACAAAACATTTTAGGATTTGTGTTGTAACTAGGATGCCCTGAGGTTGACTGGTCATTTTCCATTTGGCAGCAGAGGCTCCAGTCTCTCAAAGACTGATAACCTTGAAAGAGATCTGACGCTAGCTAATAACTGGAACAAAGTATAGGCCCATAATTATACTTTAGAGTAATTAAGAAAATTGTACACTAGTGTTCTTAAACTAACAAAAATAGTTAATATTTGATTGATTTCAAACAAATAATATTCACATCTATTATGCCCAAGAAATTATGGAACAGTAACACGTTTGGCAGTATGTATCCATTAGAATATTTTTATAATCAGTTTGGCCTCAGTAAAGTCATGTGCCAAGTTAGTTACATCCCCACTTTTGTTTACATTGGTGCTGTAGTTGAAATGCCACTTTTAGTCCTATAAGTGATTTCTGATGGAATTGATATTCTTGAGTCTTCAGCTGATAAAATTGGTTATTCACCACCAATTTCCCAAGTACTGTGGCATGAGTTTCACTATCAGAAAATTCTTTCGTTTATTGTAAATTGTCGTAAAACCTAGAGATTTGTCTGTTTTCAAATCAGTAAAATAGTTGCTGACAGAATGTATTGCCATAAACTTATTTCATTTGTAAATGAGCATTATTTATTGCTTGTGTCAATCATCATTGTCATTATGGGACTTCCAAAATGTCCTCAACTTCAACACTATGTTGGAAATGTTGACAGCCTTGTTTTGGCATGTGAAAATACTCACCACGTATTCGTCCAAGTTCAAGTGAAGGGGATTTATGCCTCCAAAGAAATCCACAGTGCATGTCGGTTCAGAAAAACGTATATGTTATTTTGACTCGGTTTGCATGTAAATGACTGACATGTTATTTTGACTTGGTTAGCATGTAACTTAAATGCCTGACTAATGAAACTGTAGGTGACAAGCTTAGTGCAGCCACTGTACATTCAACACCAGGAAAGTGCACCATTGCTCTAAGTTGGGTTCACAGTTGATAGTATTTGAATTTTAAATACCATTGGGCAGCATTAATTTTACATGCTGTGGCTTCTGCTGCATACATAATTTACTGATGACATATTGGAAAATTTTTGGTACTACTGCTTCATCCAGAAATAGAGAATAACTTGCTGATGTTGGATAAAGCTCCCCACTATACAAATGGATAATGTATGGCACCAGCACACATATAGAACCAAAAATCTCAGCTTTATCTGCTTTGCACGTGGAAGTCTCTCTCATTGTGTTGGCTTGTAGAAGGGCCTGTTAAAGATCTTTCCATACTTTCACTCAGTGCTGTGTTATTACATAATATTCAGGGGCAAAGCAGCATTGCTGAAAAGAAAAAAATGAATAAATAAGTAAAAAGAAAGACAACCAGAAGAAATGGTTGAATGTTATTGTAACTCTGTACACATTCATGCCATTGATAGGTATGTAAATGATTGGATTGTAGGTATCTGCAGAGGGTGTTAGTTTTGGTTGTTTTTAATGTTGTTACCAGCCCTGGTTGGGCTTGGAAGGAGCTTGAACTATGTGAAGGACACAGATATGCTGCACCCTTGTCAGATGGCATTATCAGTGCCTGACAAAGTTTGAAAGGGATCTGATTTTGGGTGTTCATTTGGCTGCCAGGTCAAATCATGCAATGCTCAGATTTGCAGGGCATTCAGATGTGACTTTAGTGCAATATTGGACTGTGTGGGAATAGAATGACAGGATTATACGTATCAACAAGGTTCCAGTCGATCAGGTCTGACCACCACAAGGAAGCACTGGCACATTGTGCACCAAGCACATTGTAACCCCTTCACATCTGCACCTACCATCAGAGAACTGGTAATGGATTCCCTGCACCATTTTGCGTCATCCTGCACCATTGGTTGGAGACTAGCTGCAGCCAGACTAGGAAATGATTGTCCCATATTTAGGTTGTCATTAACTTTACAACACAAACAGCTGTGTTTGGAATGGAGCCATCACCAGAAGTAGGGACTGCTGTTAAATTGTGCCACATTATGATCAGTGATGATTCAAGGTTCTCCACTACCCTGGATGACCACCTTGTTGGCAAGTACAGTGCCAATATGGGGAGAGACCCATTCTTCACCAGCTTGCCTTGGGAGTTATTGCAACAACTTTATAATACCCTTCTCAGCCTAATCAGAGCATCCATCGAGGCCAGAAGGGCTGCAGAATCGTACTGATAAGTGGGCTTCATGTTGCAGTTGTTCAGACAGCACCACATATCTTCTCAATTTGTAAAGTTTCATTTTGCTTTCACCACCCCTTCTGGGTGCTTCACTTACTTTGTCAAGCAGTATATTTATGTTATTGTGCATTAAGAACGTTATATGACTTTGGCAACTGGGCATGCTGCATAAGTGTTTTCAAAGACCTAGGTATAAACGTGTGCCAACACATTTATTCCAGTATGGTTTTTGCAGTTAATAACAAGAGTTATTAGGAAAAACAAAGCTTGCATTCTACAGGTCAGAGTGTGGAATGTTAGATACCTTAATCGGGTGGGTAGGGTAGAGAATGTAAAAAGAGTAATAGGGTTGAAGTTAGATGCTGTGTATATTAATGAAGTGCAGTGACAGGAAGAACAGGGTTTCTAGTCAGCTAAGTTCAGGGTATCAACACAAAATCAAATAACCGTAATGCAAGGGCAAATATAATAATAAGATAGTAGGAATACAGATAATCTACTATGAACAGCATAATGAACACATTATCATAGCCGAGATAGACACTAAGCCAACACCCACTGTGGTTGTACCAGTTTATATAGCAACTAGGTCAGTATATGACAGAGGGGTTGAAAGAATGTATGATGAAATAAAATAAATTACTCAGATAGTTACGGGATAGAAAAATTTTAATTGTGATGGGGGACTGGGTTTTGGTAATAAAATAAATAAATAAATAAAAAAACAAAGAGACGGAATGATAGTAGAAGAATGTGGACAGAGAGAAAGTAATGGCAGAGGAAGCTATGAGGTAGAATTTTGCACTGAGCATGATTTAATCATCGCTAACACTGGTTTAAGAATCGTGAAATGAAGGGTGTATATGTGGAAGAGATCTGGAGACACTGGAAGCTTTCATATTGATTGTATAATGGTATGGTAGAGATTTCAAAACCAGATTTAAATTGTAAGACTTTTCAGGACTGATGTTGACTCTGGTCATAATTTATTGGTTCAGTGGATTGACACTGAAGAAATTGAAAAAAAGGTAGGAAATTAAGGAGATGAAAACTGGATTAATTGAAGGAACCAGAGGTTGTTGAAAGTTTGAGAGGGAGCATCAGGCAACATTTGACTGAAATAATAGAAAGGAATGGAGCAGACGGTGATTGGCTACCGTTGAGAGCTAAAATAGTTAAGGCAGCAAAGGATCACATGGGTGAAAGGGCAAACACCACTAGAAATCCCTGGGTAACACATAAGTTATTGAACTTAATTGATGAAAGAAGAAAATATAAAAATGCAGCAAGTGAAGTGGGTGAAAGAGAATACAGACATTCAGAAAACTGAGTGTCAGAAAGTGCAAAATAGCTAAGCAGGAATGATTAGAGAATAAATGAAGGGCTGTAGAAGTATGCATAACTAGGAGAAACATAGATGCTGCATATAGGAAAATTAGAGAGACCTTTGCAAAAAAGCAAAACAACTACATGAATATTAAGAGTTCATATTGAAAGCCAGTACTAAGCTAAGAAGTGAAAGGAGGAAGGAATATATAGAAGGTCTCCACAAGGGAAATGAACTACAGGATAAAAGGAGAAGAGAATAAAGATGAGATTGGAGATAAAATACTGTGATCAGAATTTTAATGATTCACAGTTGCAAAATATATACAAATTTTTTTTATTTTTTTTTTAAAGATGGGAGGCAATGCTGCCCTTAAGAGTTGATCTAGAAGATAGTTTGAAGAAAGGCAAACCTACATTTATAGCATTTGTGGATTTAGAGTAAGTTTTTGACAGTTCCCATTACTTGATGTAGAAATACTTCCACAATAGAGGCAGGCAACCATTCAGATTTGGCACAGCTTTGAAATATAGAAAATTCCTCATCAGGCTGAAGCTATGGAATGAAGTGTACAAGAAATTAATGGCAGAAAATATACACAATTGTACATCTAAGTATTCCAATATACAGAAATTCCAAAAAGTATCGTACTTGCATAAAAATCAAAATTTAGTGTAAAGTAAGCACATAAACTTAGTATAATACAATTCTCATCTCATGTAGTCATATTTGTCAGTACCATCTATCCATTAGAACCAGTGCCGAATTGAGTGTGCTCCCCTGCGGGTCTGGGGGTTAGAATAGGCCCAAGGTATTCCAGCTTGTCATAAGAGGTGACTAAAAGGAATCTCACACTTTTTGGCTCTAAGAATTCAGGTAGGCCTACCATTCTATGGTTTGACATGCCACTTTCAAAATTCTACATAAGTGCTGGCCATATAGGGAAGGATGCTTTACGTGGTGCACGAGTGCCCTTAGATTTGATCTCCTGAGTCTCTTGTCATGGCTTTGCGTCTCAACCTGCGATTCAACTATTTGGACGAGGACACTTTCTGGGGTATGTCATCTTCTTCCATTGTCTCCTGTCCTTGATTGCCCCCATGACAATATTGGATTTCTCTGCACCCAATATCCAGCACGGTAGCCAGCCTATTGTGGTGAGGCCATCATGTACCCATTTGGTGGTAGTCCCCTGACAACACACGGATTGCACTGCTGATATCTGAGCTGTAAACTCCCCATGTATGCCAAGGAGTAGATGCCTGTCTTCCTGGGGCATCAGGACTCCTGGAAACGGTCATCATGCCAGTTGGCCTTTGCTGTGGCTGGGTGGCACCCGTGTCGAGAGCCCCTGATCGGAGTGGGTGGCATCAGGGTGGATAACTCACAATGAAGCAGACTAAGTCATCTCTTGCTGGTGACCATACGGCACCAGCAGTCTCTAAGAAGGGAAAGTTAGAATATAATCCCGACAGGTATGACCCTAATTCATCTCCCCCCCCTCCCCTTGCCACACTATGGGAGGAACGTAGAGCTACAGCCATATTCACCTCAGTTTTTAGTTTGTAGCAGAACCGATGGGGACTCTTTTCTACCTAAGAAGCCTCAATTTTTCGTTGAACACTTTGATGATAATTTTGGAGAAGTGACGGCACTGTCAAAGATGCAAAACAGTGCAGTCTTAGTTCAGACGGCATCCCCAGCCCAATTCCGAGCATTACTCACCTGTGACAAGCTGAGTGATATTCCTGTTTCCGTCACTCCTCATAAAAGCCTCAACATGATCCGTCAAGGGGATTATTTCCCATTGTGACCTCCTCTTGCAGTCTGACGAAGAGCTCTGCACCAATTTAGAATTTGGGGGGGGGGGGGGGGGGGCGTTTCATTTCATTCACTGCTTGAAAAGGTCAAGGTGATGGTTTACTGCTGTGACGTTAAACCATATATCCCTCCCCCTATGCGGGGCTTTAAGTGCTGGAAATTCGGGCATGTCTTCCCACGGCAATTCCAGTGCCACATGTCGAGACTCCGGACGTCCACTGCACCCAGGTACTCCATGTATGCCACCTCCCACTTGCATCAACTGTGGAGAGCACCACTCCCCTGCTCACCAGACTGCCCAGTACTCCAAATGGAGCAGAAAATCATGGAGTCAAAGACCCTGGACTGGTTGACTTACACAGAGGCTAAACGTAAATTCGAAAGATAGCACCCCATTCAGTTGACGTGACATATGCTGCAGCTACATCACCATCGTCGTCCCAAGTGCCTGTGATTCCTCACTCTGTGCCACAAAGTCGGTCCTCTGGGTCACCAGAATACATCTGCACCCTAGGTGGTTGGAGGCAAACCTCCCTCTGTTGCTCCCAAAGCACCTAATTTGGGAACAAACCCCCCCCCCCAAACGCAGGGGACAGCGGTCCCCTCCCACCTGCCAGAGAAGCAACAGCCTCCTCCAGCTCCTCTCGTGTGGAACGGGTCCCTTGGGGCCCTGTCTCCCACGGTCTCCACTAGTGCCACGGCGGACACTCGCTAGTGTCTCAAGGAGCCAAAAGCTGCTTCACGGTCTTCCTCCGTGCTTGAAGCTGCTTTAGAGAAATCTTCCCAGCAAGCCCCTAAAGAGAAGCGAGAGAGCAAGCAAACTAAGTAGTAGTCTGCTAAGAAACAAGACCCTCTGGTGGCCCCCAACACAACCACTCCCTATCAATTCTGCATCTGAGGATGCAGTGGAGATCTTAGCATCTCCTGCAGACCTGGATCTCACTGATGACTCACCCACCATAGAAGTAGGCTACAAATACTCAGTTAGAGGCAGCAGCTCACCCTGAGGCATAGCCTGCCTCTTTGTGCGCATCATGCCTTCCCAGACTCACCGTAACATCATCCTCCAGTGGAATTGTGGCTCTGCATTGGCCTCCAGGAAACCTGGTTCCTGGCAATGCAGACCCCTGCCCTCTGTGGCTATAAGGGATATTACAGGATCTGTAGCAACAATAATAGCCAGTTGGAGTTTGCGTCTATGTCCTGAACTCAGTATGTAGTGAACCTGTGTCCCTTCAAACCCCTCTTGAAGCTGTGGGTGTCAGGATAAGGATGACACAGGAAATAACTGTCTGCAATGTATATCTTCCTCCAAATGGTGCAGTACCCCTGAATGTATTGGCTGCACTGATTGATCAACTCCCTAAATCTTTCCTACTTTTGGGAGATTTTAACGCTCATAACCCCTTGTGGGGTGGCACAGTTCTTACTAGCCGAGGCAAAGATGTCGAAAATTTATTGTCACAATTCGACCTCTACCTCGTATATACTGGGCCCGCCACACATATCAGTGTGCCACATGGCACATATTCGGCCATTGATCTCTCAGTTTGCAGTCCTGGCCTTCTCCCATCTATCCACTGGAGAGCACATGACGACCTTTGTGGTAGTCACCACTTCCCCATCTTCCTGTCACTGCCATAGTGTCAGGCCCACGCATGCCTGCCCATATGGGCTTTAAACAAGGCAGACTGGGAAGCCTTCACCTCTGTTGTCACCGTTGAATCTCCCCCACATAGTAACATCGATGTGGTGGTTAGCAGATAACTACAACGATCATTTCTGTGGCGGAAAATGCGATCCCTTGTTCTTTAGGGTGCCCCTGGTGAAAGACAGTCCCTTGGTGGTCACCGGAAATCACTGAGGCAATTAAGGAGCATCAGTTAGCTCTACAGTGGCACCTTTCCCTGGAGCACTTCACAGCCTTTAAACGGTTCCGTGCCCGCATTTGCCAGCTTATCAAAAGGCAGAAACAGGAGCGTTGGGAGAGGTGTGTGTCAACCAATGGGTGCCTACGTCACCTTCTCAAGTCTCGGCAAAGATCAAACAAGCTTTTGGATACAAGACCCCAACAGGTGTTCCCAGTGTTAACATAAATGGCGTGGTATCTACCGAAGCAATTGCTGAGCACTTTGATGTGCAATATGCTCGCACCTCTGCATCGGAGAATTACCCCCAGCTTTTTGCACTCTCAAATGATGGATGGAAGGGAAAGTCCTCTTGTTCACTACACGCCACTGTGAACCATATGACGCCCAATTACAGAGTGGGAGCTCCTGAGTGCCCTTGCACAGTGTCCCGACACAGCTCCTGGGCCTGATCGGATCCACAGTCAGATGATTAAACATATCTTGGCTGTCTACATGCCACATTTCCTCGTGGTCTTCAACTGAATGTAGTGCGATGGTGTCTTTCCATCGCACTGGCGGCAGAGCATCATCATACCAGTGCTCAAACCTGGCAAAAACCCGCTTGGTGTGGATAGCTATCGGCCCATCAGCCTCACCAACGTTCTTTGTAAGCTGCTGGAATGTATGGTGTGTAGGCGGTTGGGTTGGGTTGGGTCGGGTCGGGTCCTTGAGCCATGTGGCCTACTGGCTCCGTGCCAGGGCGGCTTCCACCTGGGTCACTCTACCACTGATAATTTTGTGTCCCTTGAGTCTGCCATCTGAACAGCCTTTCCCAGACCAACACCTTGTTGCCGCCTTTTTTGATTTACGAAAAGCATATGACACCACCTGGGGACATCATATCCTTGGCACATTATAAGAGTGCGGTCTCTGTGGCCCACTCCCGATTTTTATCCAGAATTTCCTGTCAGTTCGTACTTTCCGTGTCCAAGTTGGTGCTTCGCATAGTTTTCCCCATATCCAGGAGAATGGGGTCCCGCAGGTCTCTGTATTGAGGGTATCACTATTTTTAGTGGCCATTAATGGTCTAGCAGCAGCTGTAGAGCCGTCCTTCTCACTGTCTCTGTATGCAGACGACTTCTGCATTTTGTACAGCTCCTCTGAATTTCGTACTGCTCGACCAGTACTGGTGTCCCTGAGAGGTGCCTACAGGCAGCCATCCACAAGACGCAGTCATGGGCTCGAGCCCATGGCTTTCAGTTTTTGGCGGCAAAGTTGTGTGTTATGCACTTCTGTCAGTGTCGTACCATTCATCCAGAACCAGAACTTTACTTCACTGATGATCCCCTCACTGTAGTGGAGACATATCGATATTTAGGACAAGTTTTCAACACCTGATTGACTTGGCTTTCTCCCCTTCGTGAGCTTAAGTGGAAGTGCTGGCAGCACCTCAATGCCCTCCACTACCTGAGCAACACCAACTGGGGTGCAGATCACTCTGCGTTGTTCAATCTCACCTTGACTATGGGAGTCTGGCTTATGGCCCGGCGACACCCTCAGCGTTGTTTTTACTCGACCCAGTGCACCACTGTGGCGTTCAACTAGCAGCAGGAGCTTTTACGATGAGTCCAGTGACCAGCGTCCTTGCGGAGGCTGGAGTCTCCATTACAGGTCAGGTGTGCACAGTTGCTCACCAGTTACATTGCACACATTCGTAGTTCTGCGCATCCAAATTACCATCACCTTTGCCCACCCAAGGCGGTTCGTCTCCTGCATCGGTGGCCCAGATCAGGGCTTACAATTGCAGTTTGTGTTCGATCCCTTCTGTCTGAACTGGAGTCCTTGCCCTTACCACCTATACTAGAGGTCCAATTGTGTACACCTCCATGGTGTACAACTAGGCCGCAGCTTCGCCTGGACCTCTCGTATAGCCTCAAGGTCTCATTTCATCCCACTGCTATCCGCTGTCACTTCATCTCCATTCTAGGCATGTACCGAGGCCATGAAGTGGTTTACACTGATGGCTGATGGTCACGTCGGCTTCACTTATGTCCATGGATGACATATTGAACAGCATTCCTTGCCCGATGGCTGCAGTGTTTTCACTGCGGAGCTGGTGGCTATATCTCATGCTCTTGAGCTCATCCATTCATGCCTTGGGGAGTCGTTTCTTCTGTGTACTGACTCCATGAGCAGCCTACAAGCTATCGAGCAGTGCTACCCTTGTTATCCTTTGGTGGTGACCATCCAGGAGTCCATCTATGCCCTGGAACTGGAACTGTCCTGTCATTCAGTGGTTTGTGTGGACCCCAGGACATGTCAAAATCCCAGGCAATGAACTTGCTGACAGGCTGGCCCAACAGGCTACATGGAAAGTGCTTATGGAGATTGGAATTCCAATAACTGACCTGCATTCGTTTTTACGTCGCCAGGTTTTTCGGCTTTGGGAGAAGGAATGGCATAGTCTCAGTAAGCACAACGAACTGCGTGCCATTAAGGAGACTACAAACGTGTCAGTCCTCCATGCGGGCCTCTCGCAGGGAGTCTGTGGTTCTCTGCTGGCTCTGCATTGGTCACACTTGGGCGACCCACGTCTACCTCTTGCACCTCAGTGTGGTGCGGCGCCTGGTTGACAGTGGCCCATATTCTGGTGCACTGTTTCACTCTGACCACCGTCCGATGAAATCTTCGGTTACCGGACTCGTTGCCACTAATTTTAACTGACAATGCCTCATCGGCTGATGTAGTTTCATGTTTGATTCGTGAGGGTGTGTTTTATCATTTGATCTAAATTTTAGTGCATGTCCTTTGTCCCTCTGTGTGCTCCACCCTAGTGCTTTTAGGGTGGAGGTTTTAATGTGTTGCAGAGTGGCTGGCTTCTCCTTTTTATTCGCATGGTCAGCCAGCCATGGTAATCTGTTTTGGCGTTTTAATCTCTTATACATGTTCCTTGCATTTCTGTGGTTTTCTTCTCTCCTTTTTACCATGTAAGTGTTTGTTTCCCTTCCGTCGTTCTTGTGGTTTTTCCTTTATCTCCATTTTGTGTTGTCAGTCTTGTTTGTTTTATTCTCACCCTTGTGGCATTGTTTTATTTGGAAAAGGGACCGATGACCTAGCAGTTTGGTCCCCCCCCCCCCCCCCCCCCCCCTCTTTTAAACCAAGCAACCAACCAAACTGAGTGTGGCGACTGCACTGTCAATGAGGTAAGAGATGACCAGTACATGGCGCGCTAACAATCACAATAGAAAACAAGTCTAAGATTAACTTCACAAATATCTGTACACTATGATTAACTAAATGTCAGCATCTCATGAACAAATTTGACAACTACATTTTTGCTACTTTTTTTGAAGAAAAACTCAAAACAAACAGCATGAAAAGTGTGTTGTTAGGTAACACCATAAAACACTTTACAGATGTAGTCTTTAGTCAATAATGAAAATAGCTGGTGTGGTACAATATAAACATAAAACCAATATAAGTAATAAGTAAATTGTAAGTGTGAAGGAATAAGTTCACATCCATCAAATAGTAAATGTACATAAGTATCACAAGATGTAGTCACTTTACAATAGACAAACATCTGATAAATGACATAACAGAATCATTTAGATGAGCTGGATTGGTGGTAAGAACTTGAAATGAAAGGAGTATTATATGATAAAAGACTCTCTCTCAATACTCCTTAACAAGGTGTTAGATCGTGTAAATGACCAGCTGTTATTCATCTACAACCATCATGCAAAGAAATGTTACACGAGTATGACCAACTGTAATTATTACATAGGTCGAACAAACAATGGATGACATACAGTACAATCATTCAGGTAAACCTTGATGAGTGTCAACAGTTTGAAATGAAATATTACATTTTTTCTTTATTTTATATTAAAAAGTAAAGTTATAATATCGGTCATGTATAACAACTCTAAGTAGATGCAATTTTATTCCTTCACACTTACATTTTACTTATTACTCATATTAGTTTTATGGTAATATTATACCAATTGGTTACAATTGTCTTCTGTTTTGATTATTGACTAAAGACGGTTTGTTTGAGTTTCTCTTCTATAAAAGTAGCAAAAATGTTTTTGTTAATTTTGTTCACGATTTGCTGACATGTAATTAATCACAGTGTATAGAAGTCTGTGAAGTTGCTATTTAACTTGCTTTCTATGGTCAATGCTAGCGCCATGTACTCGCCATTGTTTACTATTGGATAGATGGTGGCACTGTAAAAGACCCATATATGAGGTGAGTTTTTTATTGTATTAAGCTTATGCTCTCACTTAAATGAGCTCTGTATTGAAATTTGATATTTATGTAAATTTGATACTCTTTGGAATTGCTCTATATTGGAATACTTAGATGCACACTTATGTATATTTTCTGTCATTAATTTCTTTACATTCCACAGCATCAGTCTGATGATGAAAGTTCAAAACACGTAATGCTTAATAAAGAATTGTGCAATCAAGACTTTTCTGTATTTCAGAGTTGTTCGTGACAGTGTTGGCTGCCGTACACTCTTTGAAATTCTGAAGTAGCAGGGATATAATACAGGGAGCAAAAAGTTATTTAAATCTTGTACAGAAACCAGACTGGAATTAAAGTAGTTGGAGGACATGAAAGGGTAGTCTTAGTTGAGAAGGGAGTGAGGCAGAGTTGTAGCTGTCTGTACACTGAGCAAGCAGTGAACAATACCAAGGAGAAATTTGGAGAGTCTTCATTTATGTTGAGCAACAAACGTGTTTTGCATTGTAAATTACAGTATACACAGTGGGCAGTTTTAAACCCAGTACATAATTAAAATACACAATATTTCAGTATTACAAGTTATATTGTGAGGTAAGTAAGGTGAGGAATGTAAAATTCTATTGTGTTTTAATTTTGTGTGGCAATATGTGTCACTGTGATGGTCCGTGGGTGTGGATGGTTGATTGCATCATATGAAGCTTAAAAGTGGGATGTGCTCACCTGTAATTGATTGTTTAGAATCAGCTGGGGATTTTGAGCTAAATGTTTTATTACTTTCTAACAGACTTAGTTTTCTTCCATGTTGGCTATATATAGCACTTCTGTATGGACCTGGTAAATGTGTCCTTCCTCCAGCATGTTTGGCTAAGGTGGAGACTGACTTACGTAATCTCCAGCAGTGTTTGTTAACAGAGGAATCCTGAGGTCTGTTGAGGGCCACTAAGGATCCTGTAGATGCTCTCCATGCTGCAGGCATCTACAAACTTACCCCACAGGAGGTACGACACTTTGTCAGGTTTGTGCTTGGTTACCAAGGGGCCCCAGCCTTTGCAGCATTTCTTCCCTTCTGTGCTGCATGTCTATCCTCTTCTCTATCCTCTTCCTGTTCTTTCCCCCCTCCCTTGAGGAACATGTCTGGAGTGTTATTGAGAATGTTCCGCATTGTCTGTCGCTGACATCAAAACAGTCTCACCACTAGTTTTTCGCTCCCTTTTCCTTTCTTTGTTTCCCTTTACCTCTCATTCCTCCACTTCGGTGTGTGAGGTTCCTCTTTTTCTTCTTCCTCCCTTTGCGCTGCGGAAGGCCTGCCCATGCATCTAACACATAACAGGTGACTGGGTAACGTGTAATTCCCTGCCCTGGGTCAACGAATAGGGTTTGCATGTTCCCCCTGGTACAGGCCAGGTCCAGGGAGGGGTGATTGCCTGAGCTGCAACCTTCCTAAATTGCCGATTGTTCCGTCTCTCAGGTGTTCGAGAGGTGTGACCTCAGGTGTGAACAATCACCTAAGGCAGGTGCACCACTCATGAAAGAGGGGGGGGGGCAGTTAGACGAAGTGCACCATTGGAGACACTGGCAAACATGGTTGATTTTCTCACAATGAGCCAATCATCTTCACAGACATCATCTATGAAACGTAAATGTAATGAGGCTAACAATTCAAAAACCCTTTCCACTGCACCACGATTCCTCGAGGTCTCACATACTGAAGACGGTCAGTCCTTCACCACAGTAAGTCCACTTGTTATTCAGAAAGGTGTTGATGATTGCCAGTCCTGTGAAATCCTGCTCTCATTTACAGAATGGCACTTTGCTTTTGGAGACTACTTCTTAGTCTCCAGCACAACAACTGCTTGCCACCTTGCTTCTCCACAGCTACCCTGTTTGTGTCAAGGCCCATAGAATTTTGAATTCTTCCCGTGGTGTTACTTACACTAGGCTGCTCGTTGGTCTAACCGAGGCTGAAATCCAATCTTACCTCTCTGATCAGGGTATCATTGCCGTCCATCGGGTGATGACAAAGGTAGATTCCTCCCTAGTGCCCATCCGCACTCTTTTTCCCACCTTTGATAGAGTGGTGCTTCTGTCCAAGATCAAAGCAGGCTATGAAATTATAACAGACCGGCCGTGCATTCCGAACCCGATGTGCTGCTACCAGTGGCATTGTATTGTCAACACCCAGCCAAATGTGTAACCTATGGTAGGGATGCACACGACGACGATTGTCCACCTCCTTCTCCCCACTGTATCAACTGCAATGCTGGCCATGCCACCTTCTCTAGGGATTGTCCCGTGTATGTTGATGAGTGGGTTGTCAAAGAGATTTGGGTAAAGGAAAAAGTGTTTGACCAAGTCATTCGCAATTTATTGGCAGTCACAGACCCTGCGTTCTCCCGTCTGGCACATATAGTTCTGTTCTTCTTACCCCCTCACTCCATGAAGGACATGGCCACGCAGACATGTGAACTCAAATTCAGCTCTGAGGTTGTGAAATTGCCCAGTGTCAAGGTAGTATCACCATCCCCCCCCCCCCCCTCCTCCTCTAGCTGTGCAATAAGCTATCAAACTCTTCCCTCATGGGGTGAAGCCACTAGCTACACAACTGGTAGGCCGGAAAGGACAGAAGGAGTACTCCCATGAAGACTTCCTACGTCCCTCCAGCCAAACAACACCGGAGTCTTCCTCTAACCAGAAAGGTTCGAAGAAGTCCACCAAAGGCAAATAGTCTTCTCCTTCGCCGACTCGATCCACTTTGATGGTGTTGCCAAGTGATACCTTAGCCTGGCCGGCATCCGTGTCGCCGGTGCACACTACCAACTGTTTTTCAGCGTTGGACTGCACAGACCAACAGCACAAGCAATCTGATGCTTCTGTTGACCCCATGGAGCAACAAATGCACAATGTGGATTTAGAGTGCGGCGTTCTGCAGTTGAACAACTCTTTACTTTGTCCACCCATGTCATGAATGGTTTTCTGCAGAAATCCCAGACTGTGCCCTGTAGCAGCTACTCTTCACAGACTGTCACTCGGCAGCTGCCAAGGTGACACTCCCACATCTCTTCATCATCATGACTCTTCTTCAATGGAACATTCGTGGCCTTCGGTCCCACAAAGAGGATTTACAGCTGTGTTTTGCATTGCAGTGTCCTCTTGTACTATGCCTCCAGGAAACGAAATTGCGTCCTCATGAGTGCTTTGAGCTTTTACATTTCCTCCTGGACCTTCCCCCTGAGGTTGGCATTCTATTTCATGGGGACGTCTTGCTGCTCATACGGGATGACATGCATAGTCAACCCACCTCCCTGGCTACCCATCTTCAGGTTGTTGCAGTTCGCCTTTTTCTTCCCCACCTGACCTTTTCCCTCTGTATCATTTATGTCCCTCCATCATTCAATATCACCAGGGAAGACTTCCCTCAGCTTATTGGGCGGCTGTATCCCCCATTTCTGCTACTTGGTGACTTTAATGAGCATCATCCCTTTTGGTGTTCTCCCAGAATCTGTCAGAGAGGTGCCCTCTTGGCTGATCTTAATCAAATCAACCTCTTTTGCCTTAACACTGGAGCACCCACTTTCCTTTCCGAGTCGTCGCACACCTATTCCCATTTTGACCTATCCTTCTGCAATACACAGCTTGCCCATCATCGTGAGTGGTCTGTTCTTTCTGACACCTACTTGAGTGACCATGTCCCATGTGCTATCTGTTTGCTGACTCCTACCCCACCTGCGTGCACACCCAAATGGCAGCTTATAAGGCTGACTGGTGGCTTTACTCCTCCCTGGCAACTAAGTTGTAATGACCAGGTGGAATATCTCAAAAACATTATCCTTACTGCTGCAGAACGTTCCATTCCTTACACTTCCTCTTTACCACGCCATGTCCCAGTCCATTGGCGGACTGAGGCATGCTGCGGTGCAATTTGTGCACAGAGACGTGCTCTCTGCATTTTAACCGTGATCCTGATGAACTGCATTCATTATAAACAGATGCATGCAAAGTGTTGTCGCGTTCTTCAGGATAGCAAAAAAGCTAGCTGATTTCATTCACTAGTTCTTGTAATAGTTCCACCCTCTTTCCCCTGTTGTGTGGGCCAACTTCCGACGGCTCTCTGGGACCAACATCCATTTGCCAATTTTCAGCCTGACAGTTGCAAACGATGTCATTGTGGACCCTGTTGTCGTCTCCAACACGTTGGGCAGCCATTTTGTGGAAGTTTCGAGTTCTTCCCACTATCACCCTGCCTTCCTCCATCGGAAACAAGGGGAGGAGGCTCGGGCGATACCCTTCTCTTCTCAGAACCGGGAGTGCTACAATGGCACCTTTACTATGGGGAAACTAGATCATGCTCTCACTTCATCTCGATCCTCCGCCCCAGGGCCACACACTGTCAATGTTCAGATGTTGCAGCACCTTTCTCTAGTAAGCAAGCACTTTCTGCTTAACATGTACAACCACATATGGGTAGAGGGCACATTTCCTGCACTTTGGCATGAAGCCGCTGTCATACCCATACCTAAGCTCGGTAAGGACAAACACCTTCCTCCTAGCTACTGTCCCATCTCTCTTAACAGCTGCGTTTGCAAGGTGATGGGACTTATGATTCATGCCCAGCTGGTATGGTGGCTCAAGACTCACAATTTACCAACAAATGCACAATGTGGATTTAGAGTGCGGCGTTCTGCAGTTGAACAACTCTTTACTTTGTCCACCCATGTCATGAATGGTTTTCTGCAGAAATCCCAGACTGTGACTGTGTTTTTCGGTATAGAAAAGGCCTACAACATCTGCTCGGAAACTGGTATCCTCCCTACTCTTTACACATGGGGCTTCTGTTGCCGACTGCCTTATTTCCTTCAGGAATTTTTAAATGATTGAGTTTTCAAGGTGCGTGTGGGTTTTGCCTTGTTGGACACCTTTATCCAGGAAAATAGGGTGCCTCAAGGTTCTGTCCTGAGTGTCATCCTGTTTGCTACCGCCATTGTCCCTGTAATGGCCTGTCTCCCACCGGGCATCTCTGACCCCCTTTTTGTTGACGATTTTGCCATCTATTGCAGTTCTCCGTGGACCTATCTCACTGAGCGGCGTCTTCAGTGATGTCATGATTGTCTTCACTCCTGGAGCATTGACAATGGCTTTCGCTTCTCCTCTGACAAAACCGTCTGTATGAATTTCTGGTGACGCAGTTGGTTTCTCCCACCAACTTTACGTTTTGGGCCTTTTGCCCGTCCATTCATTGAAACTATGAAATTCCTGGGGCTCATGCACGATAGAAAACACTCTTGGTTCTCCCATTTGTCTTACGTGGCAGCCCACTGCATGGGGTTACTCAGTGTCCTGTATGTCCTCAATGGTACTTCGTGGGGTGCCGATTGAACCACCCTCCTACATTTGTACCAGTCCCTTGTCCATTCAAAACTTAACTATGAGTTCTTTGTTTATGCATCTGCACGTCCATCCCTTTTACACCGTCTCAACACTATCCACAATCCGTTTGGCCACTGGTGCCTTTTACACTAGCCCGGTTGAGAGTCTGTATGCTGAAGCTCCTGAAATACCACTGTCCACCCCGTGCAGGTCTTGGGGTAAGAATAGGCCTGAGATGTTTCTGCCTGTCGTAAGTGGTGACTAAATGGAGTCTCACATGTTTCGGCCTTTATGTGATGGCCCCCTGTAAGGTTTGACCTCAGTTTTTCAAAATTGTCCCGAAGAGCGAACCAATTGGGGAAGGGCGCCTTACATGGTGCATCATGCCCACGAGCATTGAGATCTTTAGCGCACTTTCTCGTTGTCGCATTGCAGTCCCACCCATTCTCCATCTCTTGGGCAAAGACACCTTCCTGAATGCGTTTTCCACCATGCACTATGCAGTGTCACTTTCTGTGCCGATGATGATCATTGACTTCTTTGTACCTCATGTCCAGCACAGTAGCCAGTCAGTTGTGGTGGGACCGCCATGTACCCCGTTGGTTGTAGCCCCCTGACAACACAGGGATTGCTCTACTGATGCCTGTGCCGTTAACTCCCCTCATAAGCCAAGAAGTAGATGCCCCTCACCCTGGGGCATTGGGACTCGCGGCAATGACCATCCTGCCAGGTGGCCTTTGCTGCGGGTGTGTAGCGCCCGTGGGGAGGGCCCCTGGTTGGAGTGGGTGGCATCAGGGCGGATGACACGCAATGAAACATAGTCCATCATCTCTTGCTGGTGGTTCATCGCCAGCGGCCTCTAAGTGAGCAAAGTCTAACCTTCATGCTAAGAAGTATGACCCCATGTTGTTCCCCTACCTGGCCACACCATGGGAGGAACACCAGGCTAAGGATGGCAGTGAAGCTTATTCGCCACAGTACCTCATATGTACGAGAGTTGATGGGGAATCTTTCATGACCATGAAGCCTCAGTTTTTTGTGGAGCATGTGGAGGACAAGTTTGGGGAGATGGAGGGCTTGTCCAAAATGCACTCTGGGTAAGTTTTGATAAAAACAGCATTCTCTGCCCATCACGGGCATCACTTGCTTGTGGCAAGTTGGGGGATGTTTCTGTTACCATAACCCCTCATAAGAGCTTAAATATGGTCCAGGGTACTATATTCCACAGGGACCTTCTTTTGCAGTCTGACAAGGAGCTGCGCGCCAATTTAGAGCAGCGAGGTGTTCATTTTGTCCGACGCGTCCATCAGGGTCTGAGGGATAACCAGGTTGCCACCGGTGCCTTCATCTTGGCCTTCAAGGGTGACACATTGCCCGACAATGTCAAGGTGATTTTCTACTGCTGTGACGTCAAGTCCCTCCCCCGATGCGGTGCTTTAAGTGCTGGAAGTTCAGCCATATTTCTTCTCGCTGCACTTCCAGCCCCACCTGTCGAGATTGTGGACATCCGTCGCATCCCAGTACTCCATGCACTCCGCCTTACATCTGTGTCAACTGCAGAGAGCATCATTCACCTTGCTCGCCAGACTGCAGGATTTTACAGAAAGAGAGGAAAATCGTGGAAAATAAGACCCTGGACCGACTGACCTACACTGAGGCTAAGAGGAAGTTTGAGCGCCTACATCCTATGGCTATGACTTCTTACGCTGCCCATCAGTTCCTTGAATTCCTGTCGCCACTCAGAACCGTGAGACTACACCTGCCCCCTTGATGATGGGGGGGGGGGGGGGCGGCACTTCCCTCCCTGTTGCTCCCATACCACCTACTTCAGGAGAGCAACCCCCCCTCCCAACCATGGGCATTTCAGTCCCCACTTCTGAGCCAGAGAAGCGTAAAGTATCTTCATCTCCTCTCTCTGGGAAGGAGTCCCTTGGATCACTCCCTTCCCTGGTTTCTGCTAGTGAGAAAGATGACACCTGCCAGTGACTAAAGAGCCCAAAAGCAGCTGGTCATAGGGCTTCATGCGCTCATCCTCAGTCCTGGAGTCTGATTCAGTGAAGACCTCCCAGCCAGGGAAACCCAAGGAACAGCACGAGAAATCGAAAAAGAAGACCCCGAAGAACATGGAACTTGCAGTTGCACCCACACCACCGTTACCTACAGGCTCTGCGTCTGAGGATGGGGGTGGAGATTATGGCATCCGCTGAGGACCTGGATCTCGCTGGACCCAGACACAGTGGATATAGACTGCTTGGGCAAAAAGTCAGTGGCAGCAGGTGACTCTGAGGTGTAAACTGCCTCATTGAATGTTCCATGCCTTCGGAGTCTCACAATGATGTCATTCTCCAGTGAATTTGCAGCGGTTTTTTCCACCACCTGACTGAGCTACAGCAACTGTTAAGCTTTGCACCTGCTTTCTCCATTGCTCTCCAGGAAACCTGGTTCCTGGCAATGCGGACCTCTGACCATTGCGGCTATCTATAATCAAGTGTGAGGTGGAGTTTGCATTTATGTCCTAAACTCGGTCTTTAGTGAACCTGTGCCCCTTCAAACACCTCTTGAAGCTGTGGCTGTCAGAATAACGATGACACAGGAAATAAATGTTTGCAATGTATATCTTTCTCCAGATAGTGCAATCTATTAGCTGCACTGATTGATCGACTCCCTAAACCTTTCCTGCTTTTGGGAAATTTTAACATCCATAACCCCTTGCGGGGTGACACTGTGTTTACCAGCTGAGGCAAAGATGTTGAAACTTTACTGTCTCAGTTCGACCTCTTCCTCTTAAATACTGGGGCGATCACACATTTCAGTGTGGCTCAAGGTAGTTACTCGGCCATTGATTTATCAATTTGCAACCCAGGACTTCTCCCATCTATCCACTGGAGAGCACATGACGACCTGAGTGGTAGTGACTTCCCCATCTTCCTGTCACTGCCCCGGCATCAGGCCCACGGACGCCTGCCGAGATGGGCTTTGAACAAGGCGGATTGAGAAACTTTCAACTTTGATGTCACCTTTAACTCTGCCCCACATGGTGACATCGATGTGATGATTGAGTAGGTGACTACTGCAATCATTTCTGCAGCAAAATGCAATCCCAAGCACTTTAGGGTGCCCCCAGTCAAAGGCAGTCCTGTGGTGGTCACTGGAAGTCCCTGAGGCAATTATAGATCTTTGGTGAGCTCTACAGTGACATAAGTGAAACCCTTCCCTAGAGCATCTGATAGTCTTTAAACTGCTCCATGCCCATGTATGCCATCTTATAAAACGACGGAAACAAGAGTGTTGGGAGAGGTACGTGTCGACCAGTGGGTGCCATACGTCACCTTCCCCAATCCGGATGAAGATCAGACGTTTTTTTGAGTACCAGACCCCAACAGGTGTCCCTGGCGTTACCATCAGTGCCGTGCTATGTACCAACGCAAACGCGATTGCCGAGTACTTTGCTGATACTATGCTCGAGTCTCTGTGTCGGAGAACTACCTCCCAGCCTCTCGCACCCACAAATGGCGGATGGAAAGGAAAGTCCTCTCGTTCACTACATGCCACAGTGAACCCTATAATGCCCCATTTATGAAGTGGGAGCTCCTCAGCCACTTGCACATTGCTCCGACACAGCTCCTGCGCCGGATCGGATCCACTGTCAGATGATTAAACATATCTTGGCTGTCTACAAGCCACATCTCCTCATGGTCTTCAATCAAATCTGGTATGATGGTGTCTTTCCATTGCACTGGCGGGGGAGCACCATCATTCCAGTGCTCAAACCTGGCAAAAACCCACTTGATGTGGATAGCTATTGCCCCATCAGCCTCATCAATATTCTTTGTAAGCTGCTGGAATGGCGGTTAGGTTGGGTCCTGGAGTCACATGGCCTACTGGGGCACGTGACTCCACGCACTCTACCCCTGATAATCTTGTATCCCTAGAGTCTGCCATCCGTGCCGCCTTTTTTTATCTACGCGAAGTGTATGAAACTACCTGGTGACATCATATACTTGCCACATTATACGAGTGGGGCCTACGAGGCCCGCTTTCAATTTTTATCCAGAATTTTCTGTCGTTCCGTGCTTTCCATGTCCAAGTTATGCCTCCCACAGGTCCCCCCTCCTCCCATGCCCAGGAGAATGAAGTACTGCAGGGCTCTGTATTGAGTGTACCACTATTTTTAGTGGCCATTAACAGTCTAGCAGCAGTTATAGTGCCATCCATCTCACCCTCTCTGTATGCAGATGACTTCTGCATTTCGTACTGCTCCACCAGCACAGGTGTTGCTGAACGGCCCCTACAAGGAGTCATCCACAAGGCGCAGTAATGGGTTCTCTCCCATGGCTTGCAGTTTTCGGCCACTAAGTCGTGTGTCATGCACATCTGTCGGGATTGTACCGTTCATCCGCGAACCAGAACTATACCTTCAGGATGATCTACTCACTGTAGTGGAGACGTATCAATTATTAAGACTGGTTTTTGACTCCCGATTGTCTTGGCTACCTCACCTTCGTCAGCCTAAGTGGAAGTGCTGGCAACACCTCAATGCCCTCTGCTGCCTGAGCAACACCAACTGGGGTGCAGATTGCTCTACTCTGCTGCAGCTCTACAGAGCCCTTGTTCAATCCCGCCTTGACTGTAGGTGCCCTCAGTGTTTCGTGTACTCTACCCAACGCTCCACTGTGGCATTTGTCTAGTGACGTGAGCTTTTAGAGCGAGTCTGTCGATCAGTGTCCTGGTGGAGGCCAGAGAGTCCCCCCATTGCAGATCCGACATGCACAGCTGCTCGCCAGTTACATTGCACACATTCATAGTTCTGAGCATCTGAATTATCGTCTCCTTTTTCCACCCGCAGCAGTTCATCTGTGACATCGGCGACCCAGGTCAGGACTAATGATTGCGGTTCACGTGTGATCCCTTCTGTGTGAACTGGAGTCCTTCCCTTTACCACCTCCCATCCAGGTCCGTCCCCGTACAACTCCATGATGTACACCTAGGCCGCAGATTCGTCTGGTCCTTTCACATGACCCTAAGGACTCAGTTACTCCTGCCGCTCTCCGCTGTCACTTCCTCTTGATTCTTGATGTGTTCCGGGGCTCTGAAGTGGTTTACACTGACGGCTCGATGGGAGATGGTCATGTTGACTTTGCCTACGTCCACAGAGGCCATTTCGAACAACATTCCTTGCCCAATGGCCACAGCGTATTCATTGCAGAGCTGGTGGCCATCTCTAGTGCACTTCAGTATATCCGTTCATGCCCTGGGTAATTGTTTCTTCTGTGTACTGACTCGTTGAGCAACCTACAAGCTATTGGCCAGTGCTACCCTTGCCATCCTTTGGTAGCGTCCATCCCAGAGTTCATCTGTGTCCTAGACTGGTCCCTTCGTTCAGTGGTGTTCGTGTGGACCCCAGGACGTGTCGGCATCCCAGCCAACAAACTAGCCGACAGGCTGCCAAACAGACTACGTGGAAACTGCTTCTGGAGATGGGCACCTCTGAACCTGACCTGTGTTCTAACGTAAGCCGTAGGGTTTTTCAGCTTTGGGAGATGGAATGGCATAACAGTAAACGCAAAAAACTGCTTGTTATTAAGGAGACTACGAATGTGTGGAAGTCTTCCATGGGGGCCTCTTCAGGGAATCGGTTGTTCTCTGCTGTTCCGCGTTGGCCATGCTTGGGTGACCAACGGTTACCTCCTGTGCCGTGAAGACCCACCTGAGTGTTGGTGCGGTGCCCGGTTGACAGTGGCCCATATTCTGGTGCACTGTCCCACTTTGACTATCCAGTGACAAAATCTTGGGTCATCGGACTCGTTGCCGCTAATTTTATTTGACAACGCCTCATCGTCTGATTTAGTTTTACATTTTATTCATGAGGATGGTTTTTATCATTTGATTTAAGTTTTAGTGCATGTCCTTTGTCCCTCTGTGCCCTCCACCCTAGTGCTTCTACGGTGGAGGTTTTAATGTGTTCCAGAGTGGTCAGCCAGCCATGATAATTTGCTTTGTTCTTTTAATCTCTTCTTCCCCTTTCTTGCATTTCTGTGGTTTTCTTGTCCCCTTTCGTCCATTTACGTGTTTCTTGCCCTTCATCTTTCTTGTGATTTTTCCCTTCATTCTGTTTTGAGTTGTCAGTCTCATTTGTTTTATTCTCACATTTGTGGCATTCTTTTATTTGGAGCAAGGGACTGATGACCTCTTAGTTTGGTCCCTTTCCCCCTCTTTTAATCCAACCAACCAAATACCATTGTCCTACCGCCGTGACTTTCTCCTCAGCAAGTATGCATGCTGTTTGTCTGCCATGTGTGGCCACCCATCCTATGCCTCTTTCTTTGATGATTCCTTTGGTCAGCAGTATGGGGCGCGTCCCCCTTCTCTGTCACCTCCTGGACTCCACTTTTAGCACTTGCTACGGCAGCTTAACTTCGCACTACATACACCTTTCCCACTGGGTTCGAACCCTTTCACCACCTTGGCTTCGTGAAGCGGTCCATGCTAACCTTGGCCTTCATTTGCTTTCTAAGGACACTACTCCAGCCTCGCTCTATCGCCTTCAGTTTCACGACATTCGCATGGAACTTCGCAATAGTACCTTTGTATATGCTGATGGCTCTAAGACTGACCATGGGGTTGGATGTGCCTTTGTCACTGGCGTGGGTGTCTTTTGATATTGGCTTCCAGCACACTGCTCAGTACTTAAAGCCAAGCTCTTTGCCATGTAACAGGCCATGGGGTACATCTGGCAACATAGACTTTTCAATTGTGTCCTCTGCTCAGAGTCACTCAGCGCCCTTCAAAGTCTATGTGCGCTGTACACTGCCGATCCCTTAGTGCAGCGGGTCGAGGAAAACTGTCACTTGCTCACTCTTGGTGGAGCCACTGTGATGTTCATTTGGGTTCCTGGTCATGTCGGTCTGCCAGGAAACAAGGCTGCTGACGCTGCTGCCAAAGCTGCAGCCCTCATACCTCAGCCTGCTAGTTTCTATATTCCCTCCGATGATATCTGTGTTGCTGTCCATCAGGAGGCGGTGTCCCTTTGGCATCGCCAAGGGTCCTTCCTTCACGGGAATAAATTTCAGCATATTAAGCCTCTTCCGGTGGCGTGGACGACCACCTCTAGGCTGCCTATTGGGCACAGCCTTTTTAGTCATCGTCATTTGATAAGTGGCGCTACCCCCCACCACTTTATACACATTGTGCCCAAGTTTTAACTGTCCACCACTTCCAGATGGAATGCCCATTTTTTAACCATTTACATTCTCGCTTGGGTTTGCCATCTGAGTTATAGGCTGTTTTAGCAAATGACACATGGGCTGTCGCATTATTTTACTTTCTATTTGCCAAAGTGGTATAGTGAAGGCCATTTAATTTTTAGTATTGTACCTCAGTTTCTGTGTCGTGTCGTTTTTAGCCCTTTCTCCACATCCCTGTTTTTAGCTGTCTTCCCTTGTGTCAATTGGAATTGACATATAGTCGTTTTTTAACTCCTCTCTGTCTTTGTGTTCTATAGTTTTAATTTGGGCGCATGTTATGCCAATTGATTTTTGTGCCCTAAAGCAAAACAAAACCAATCTACAAACTTCAGTGTGAATGCAGCAAAGTAGATATTGGTGAAACTGGGAGAGCCGTTAGTACTCGAGTGTCGGATCATGAGTGTTATGTACAACAGGAACAGAACAGAAGTTATCTGTAGCTCAACATAACCAGCAACATGGCCATTTTCTAAATTTTCTAGAATCTCATGTGCTTCCTTGACAGCCATGGATGTGAAAAATAAGAGAGGCTATGGAATAATCAAACACACCAAAAATGTGAACAGGGAGAATAACTGTAAGTTATCCATGGCCTGGCTGCCAGCGATTTCAATCTTACAGACTGCATCTGTTCGCTAGCCAACAGCACCAGTTGACATGGGTGTGGCAGCATAAACAGTGGCCTCAATAAAACTGCCATGTGACGTTAATGCTTTGCTGCAGGAAAACCCTACTCTGTGGATACTAGCTGCTGATTTCTTGTTACCTGCCAATCACTTAAGAATGGCACAGGCAGTAGCCTGCCAATATACTGTTTCCTGCTATGACTCATCTATTGAAGTTGCCTTTCAATCAGCCCCCCCCCCCCCCTCCCCCAAGTGAGGCTGGGGGTTAGAATAGGCCCAAGGTATCCCTGCCTGTCATAAGAGGTAACTAAAAGGTGTCTCACACTTTTTGGCCCTATAAGTTCAGTTCCCATTTTATGGTTTGACCTGTACACTTTCCAAATTGTACATAAGTGCCGGCCATATGGGGAAGAATGCCTTATGTGGTGCATGAGTTATCCATAGTGCCCTTAGATTCGCTCTCCTGAACCTTGTCATGGCTTTGCATCTCCACCTGCGATTCAGCTATTTGGGTAAGGACTCTTTCCAGGGTATGTCATCTTCTTCCATAGCCTCCTGTCCTCTTTCGCCCCCCCCCCCCCCCCATGACAATATTGGATTTCTCTGTGCCCAATATCCAGCACAGTAGACAGTCTGTTGTGGTGGAACCGTCATGTACCCAATTGGTGGTAGGCCCCTGACAACACAGGGATCGCACTGCGATGCCTGAGCTGTAAACTCCTCATGTATGCGAAGGAGTAGATGCCTGTCTTCCTGGGGCATCAGGACTCCAGCAATGCCCATCATGCCAGATGGCTTTTGCTGAGCAGAGTGGTGCCCATGGGGAGAGCCCCTGATTGGAGTGGGTGGCATCAGGGCGGATGACCTGCAATGAAGCAGACTAAGTCATGTCTTGCTGGTGGCCATATGGCACCAGCAGTCTTTAAGAAGGGCAAGATCGAGTACCATGCTGACAGATATGACCCTAAATCGTTTCCCTCCCTCGCTACACAGTTTGAGGAATGTAGAGATACAGAAAGAAGAGAGCCATATTTGTCACGGTATGTACTCTGCAGTATAATGGACGTGGACTCCTTTCTGCCTATGAAGCCTCAATTTTTTGTTGAACATCTTGAGGATAAGTTTGGGGAAGTGACAGTGCTGGCCAAGATGAGAAGCGGTGCAGTCTTGATTCAGACAGCATCCCCAGCCCAATTCCGGGCGTTACTCACTTGTGACCAGTTAGGTGATATTTCTGTTTCCATCACTCCCTAAGAAAGCCTCAACATGGTCCAGGGGATTATTTCCCATCATGACCTCATCTTCCAGTTTGATGACGAGCTCTGTGCCAATCTAGAAAGGTGGGGTGTTCACTTTATCTGGTGCGTTTACAGGGGACCCAAAGACAATAGGGTTGCTACCAGTGCCTTCATCTTGGCCTTTGAGGGTGATTCATTGCTTAAAAAGGTCAAGATGATGGTTTACCACTGTGACATTAACCCAACCTTCCTCCCCCTATGCGCTGACTTAAGTGCTGGAAATTTAGGCACAAGTCTTCCTGCTGCACTTCCAGTGTCACATGTTGAGACTATGGACGTCCACTCCATCTGGATACTCCATGTGCGTCTCCTCCCACTTGTGTTAACTGTGGAGAGCAGCACTCCCCCTGCTCGCCAGACAGCACAATACTCCAAAAGCAGCGGAAAATTGTGGAGTACTAGACCCTGACCGGTTGACTTACCAAGAGGCTAAACGTAAATTTGGGCGATTACACCCCATTCGGTTGACATCCACATATGTTGCAGCTACATTACCACTGCCGCCACAGGTACCAGTCGTACCACACACTGTGTCATGAACACTCCAGGATACATGCGCCCCCTTGGTGGTAGGGGGAAAATCTCCTTCCATTGCTCCCAAAGTACCTACTTCGGGAGCAAGCCCCCCCCCCCCCCCCCCCTCAAACCCACAGGACATCGGTCCCCTCCCCCCACCTGGAGAAGCAACAGCCTCCTCTGGCTCCTCTTGTGTGAAAGGGGTCTCTTGGGACCCTCTCTCCCATGGTCTCCACTAATACCACAGCGGACACTCGCCAGTGGCAGAGACAAAAGCTGCTGGATGAAGAGCTTCAAGGTCTTCCTCTGTGCGTGAAGCTACTTCAGAGAAGTCCTCCCAGCAAGCCCCTAAAGAGAAGCGAGAGGGCAAGCAAAACAAAAAGTCTGCTAAGAATAAGGACACTCCGGTGGCCCCAACACCACCACCACTCCCTCCCAATTCTGCACCCGAGGATGAGGTGGAGATTTTAGTGTCCCCTGAGGACCTGGATCTCACTGATGCCTCATTCACGATAGGAATGGATACAAATACTCAATCAGTGGCATCAGGTGACCCTGAGGTGTAACATTCCTCCTTGCATGCTTCATGCCTTCCCAGCCTTATGCTAACTTCATCCTCTAGTGAAATTGCTGCGGTTTTTTCCACCACCTGGCTGAGTTTCAGCAGCTGTTAAGCTTTACACCTGCTTTCTGCATTGCCCTCCAGGAAACCTGGTTCCCGGCAATGCGGACCCCTGCCTTCTGTGGCTATAGGGGATATTAAAAGAACCATGGTGACTATAATAGTTTATCAGGTGGAGTTTGTGTCTATGTCCTGAACTCAGTATGCAGTGAACCTGCGCCCCTTCAAACCAGTCTTGAAGCTGTGGCTGTCGGGATAAGGACGGCACAGGAAATAACTGTCTGCAACGTTTATTTTCCTCCAGATGGCGCAATACCCCTGAAGGCATGGGCTGCACTGATTCATCAACTCCCTAAACCTCTCCTGCTTTTGGGAGGTTTTAACGGCCATGCTTACTGGCCGAGGTAGAGATGTTGAAACTTTCCTGTCTCAAATCAACCTCTGCCTCTTAAGTACTGGGGTCCCCACACATTTCAGTGTGGCTCATGGCACTTACTCGGCCATTGACTTTTTGTCATCAGTCTACTGACTGGTTTGATGCGGCCCGCCTCGAATTCCTTTCCTGTGCTAACCTCTTCATCTCAGAGTAGCACTTGCAACCTACATCCTCAATTATTTGCTTGACGTATTCCAATCTCTGTCTTCCTCTACAGTTTTTGCCCTCTACAGCTCCCTCTAGTACCATGGAAGTCATTCCCTCATGTCTTAGCAGATGTCCTATCATCCTGTCCCTTCTCCGTATCAGTGTTTTCCACATATTCCTTTCCTCTCCGATTCTGCATAGAACCTCCTCATTCCTTACCTTATCAGTCCACCTAATTTTCAACGTTCGCCTATAGCACCACATCTCAAATGCTTCGATTCTCTTCTGTTCCGGTTTTCCCACAGTCCATGTTTCACTACCATACAATGCTGTACTCCAGACGTACATCCTCAGAAATTTCTTCCTCAAATTAAGGCTGGTATTTGATATTAGTAGACTTCTCTTGGCCAGAAATTACTTTTTTGCCATAGCGAGTCTGCTTTTGATGTCCTCCTTGCTCCGTCCGTCATTGGTTATTTTACTGCCTAGGTAGCAGAATTCCTTAACTTCATTGACTTCGTGACCATCAATCCTGATGTTAAGTTTCTCGCTGTTCTCATTTCTACTACTTCTCATTACCTTCGTCTTTCTCCGATTTACTCTCAAACCATACTGTGTACTCATTAGACTGTTCATTCCGTTCAGCAGATCATTTAATTCTTCTTCACTTTCACTCAGGATAGCAATGTCATCAGCGAATCGTATCATTGATATCCTTTCACCTTGTATTTTAATTCCAGACCTGACCCTATCTTTTCTTTCCATCATTGCTTCCTCGATGTACAGATGGAAGAGTAGGGGCGAAAGGCTACAGCCTTGTCTTACACCCTTCTTAGTACGAGCACTTCGTTCTTGATCGTCCACTCTTATTATTCCCTCTTGGTTGTTGTACATATTGTATATGACCCGTCTCTCCCTATAGCTTACCCCTACTTTTTTCAGAATCTCGAACAGCTTGCACCATTTTATATTGTCGAACGCTTTTTCCAGGTTGACAAATCCTATGAAAGTGTCTTGATTTTTCTTTAGCCTTGCTTCCATTATTAGCTGTAATGTCAGAATTGCCTCTCTCGTCCCTTTACTTTTCCTAAAGCCAAACTGATCTTCACCTGGTGCATTCTCAATTTTCTTTTCCATTCTTCTGTGTATTATTCTTGTAAGCAGCTTCGATGCATGAGCTGTTAAGCTGATTGTGTGATAATTCTTGCACTTGTCAGCTCTTACCGTCTTCAGAATTGTGTGGATGATGCTTTTCCGAAAGTCAGATGGTATATTGCTAGACTCATATACTCTACACACCAACGTGAATAGTCGTTTTGTTGCCACTTCCCCCAATGATTTTATAAATTCTGATGGAATGTTATCTATCCCTTCTGCCTTCTTTGACTGTAAGTCCTCCAAAGCTCTTTTAAATTCCGATTCTAATACTGGATCCCCTATCTCTTCTAAATCGACTCCTGTTTCTTCTTCTATCACATCAGACAAATCTTCACCCTCATAGAGGCTTTCAATGTATTCTTTCCACCTATCTGCTCTCTCCTCTGCATTTAACAGTGGAATTCCCGTTGCACTCTTAATGTTACCACCGTTGCTTTTAATGTCACCAAAGGTTGTTTTGACTTTCCTGTATGCTGAGTTTGTCCTTCCGACAATCATATCTTTTTCGATGTCTTCACATTTTTCCTGCAGCCATTTCGTCTTAGCTTCCCTGCACTTCCTATTTATTTCATTCCTCAGTGACTTGTATTTCTGTATTCCTGATTTTCCCGGAACGTGTTTGTACTTCCTCCTTTCATCAATCAACTGAAGTATTTCTTCTGTTACCCATGGTTTCTTCGCAGCTACCTTCTTTGTACCTATGATTTCCTTCCCAACTTCTGTGATGGCCCTTTTTAGAGATGTCCATTCCTCTTCAACTGTACTGCCTACTGCGCTATTTCTTATTGCTGTATCTATAGCGTTAGATAACTTCAAACGTGTCTCGTCATTCCTTAGTACTTCCGTATCCCACTCCTTTGCGTTTTGATTCTTCCTGACTAATGTCTTGAACTTCAGCCTACTCTTCATCACTAGTATATTGTGATCTGAGTCTATATCTGCTCCTGGGTACGCCTTACAATCCAGTATCTGATTTCGGAATCTCTGTCTGACCATGATGTAATCTAATTGAAATCTTCCCGTGCCTCCCAGCCTTTTCCAAGTATACCTCCTCCTCTTGTGATTCTTGAATAGGTTATTCGCTGTTACTAGCTGAAACTTGTTACAGAACTCAATTAGTCTTTCTCCTCTTTCATTCCTTGTCCCAAGCCCATATTCTCCTGTAACCTTTTCTTCTACTCCTTCCCCTACAACTGCATTCCAGTCGCCCATGACTATTAGATTTTCGTCCCCCTTTACATACTGCATTACCCTTTCAATATCCTCATACACTTTCTCTATCTGTTCATCTTCAGCTTGCAACGTCGGCATGTATACCTGAACTATCGTTGTCGGTGTTGGTCTGCTGTCGATTCTCATTAGAACAACCCAGTCACTGAACTGTTCACAGTAACACACCCTCTGCCCTACCTTCCTATTCATAACGAATCCTACACCTGTTACACCATTTTCTGCTGCTGTTGATATTACCCGATACTCATCTGACCAGCAATCCTTGTCTTCCTTCTTCTTCACTTCACTGACCCCTACTATATCTAGATTGAGCCTTTGCATTTCCCTTTTCAGATTTTCTAGTTTCCCTACCACGTTCAAGCTTCTGACATTCCACGCCCCGACTCGTAGAACGTTATCCTTTCGTTCATTATTCAATCTTTTTCTCACGGTAACCTCCCCCTTGGCAGTCCCCTTGCAGAGATCCAAATGGGGGACTATTCCGGAATCTTTTGCCAATGGAGAGATCATCATGACACTTCTTCAATTACAGGCCACATGTCCTGTGGATACATGTTACGTGTCTTTAATGCAGTGGTTTCTGTTGCCTTCTGCATCCTCATGTCGTTGATCATTGCTGATTCTTCCGCCTTTAGGGGCAATTTCCCAACCCTAGGACAAGAGAGTGCCCTGAACCTCTGTCCACCCCTCTGCCCTCTTTGACAAGGCCGTTGGCAGAATGAGGCTGACTTCTTATGCCGGAAGTCTTTGGCCGCCAATGCTGATTATTTATCAAAATTTAGGCAGTGGTGGGGATCAAACCCGGGACCGAAGACGTTTTGATTATGAATCAAAGACGCTACCCCTAGACCTTGACTTATCCGTCAGCAACCTAGGGCTTCACCCATCTGTCCACTGGAGAGCCCACGATGACTTGTGTGGTAGTGACCACTTTCCCATCGTCCTGTCGCTCCCCCAGCGCCATTCCCCCCAATGTCTACCGTCACTGTTGAATCTCCCCCACATGGTACCATCGATGTGGTAGTTGAGCGGGTCACTAGAACAATCGTTTCTGCGCCGGAAAGCATGATCCCTTGTTCTTTAGGGTGCCCCCGGCGAAAGTCAGTACCTTGGTGGTCGCCAGAAATCACTGAGGCCATTGAAGATCGTAGGCGAGCTCTACAGCGACATAAGCGGCACCCTTCCTTAGAGCACCTAATAGCTTTTAAAGGGCTCCGTGCCCGTGATCACCAGCTTATAAAAAGACGGAAACAGGAATGTTGGGAGAGGTATGCCTCGACTTTTGGATACCATATGTCACTTTCCCAAGTCTGGACGAATGTCAGATGTGGTTGTGGGTACCAGACCCCAACAGTGTCATTGACATTAACATCAATGGGGTGTTATCTACCGACACAAACACAATTAGCTGAGCACTGTGCTCGAGCCTCTGCATCGGTGAATTATACCCTAACAGTTCGCACCCTCAAACAGCGGATGGAAAGGAAAGCCCTCTCGTTCACTGAACATCACCGTGAACCCTATAATGCTCCATTTACAGAGTGGGAGCTCCTCAGCGTCCTTGCACATTGCCCCTGGGCCAGATTGGATTCACAGTCAGATGATCCAATAGAGCTTGGTCTTTGGTGTGACGTCATAAGCGCGTGACGGCGTGTGAGATCGCTCTCTAAGTTTTCATCTATTTTTAGGTTGCAGTTATATATTTTAACGGTTTTTGTGATAATATTTACTATATAAGTGACTTATTAGTGGTTTCTTCTTTCACGTCTGCCTTTCTTGTGTTGTGACCTGATATTTGTGAGTGTTTCGTATTGAGCAACTTAACCTCTTACCCATGTTTACATTCCGCGCTGACCAGTTGCAGCTGTAGCGGCGCATCAAAAGCTAAGTACTAATTAATTGTTTGTGTATAGTAGTTTATTTAGGAACTTTAGTAGTCTTCAACCGGTGTTCTTGGTGTTTTCCGGTGAAATAACTTCAGAAGAAATTTTTGCGAACTGCTTTCAGTTTCGTTACTGTCATTAGACGTTTGATTTTCTTTCTGTGTTAGTATTTTGTTATATTCTCATTTGTTGTTGATTAATACTGTCAATAATAGTAGTTACTTCCCTTGTAGAGCAAGTTTGTGATTATTGTAGTCAGTTTTTAACATCTTCTTATTGTAGTAGCGGAACTTAGATAAAGTAGTTTTCTTGTTTCAATAACTGTAAAATTGTACCATGAGTGAGAAGTGTGGGCTTTGCCGTAGGTTCGTGAGTAGTGGATTGCGGTGTGAGACGTGAGTAGTGGATTGCGGTGTGAGACTTGTTTGAAGTATTTTCACTGGGGGGGAATGCAGTGGGGAAGCCAGTGGGCATTCTGGTGAGATCCTCTCCTGGAACTGCAGGTTATGTAGCAAGAGTAAGTTGATAGAGGAGCAGGAGCGTAAGATCTGTGCCCTTCAGGTGCAGTTGAAAAACGCACAGGAGGAGCTAGATAGGATGAGGAGGGAGAAGGGGGTTGGGGAATGGGAGCTGGGTGTTGGCAAGAGATCTGCTAGGAGAAGGAGATTTTCAGATAGTTTTACTATTGGTGTTTGTAATAGATATGACCAACTGTCAGAGTCTAGTGGAGAGGAATCTCTAGTAGCTGTAGATGTAGATGTAGGAAGTATGCAGCAGACCTCAGCAGTTACGGTGGCTAGGACAGTTGCAAAGTCTAAGAGAAAGAAGAAGGTTCTGCTGTTAGGTAGTTCTCATGGTAGAGGTGTAGGCCAGCAGTTGCAGGAAGTTTTGGGGAGTGAGTACCAGGTCACCAGCATTGTGAAGCCTGATGCAGGATTGGCTCAGGTGACTTTTAACATAGGGGGGTTACGTAGGGATTTTACGAAAGAGGATCAGGTAGTGATTGTGGGTGGGGCTGGTAATAGTATTGATAGGGATGGGGAGCATGACATAGATGGTGACCTGGAAAAGATAGCCAATCAGACTGGCAACACGAATGAGCATTTCGTGGAACTGTTTCAGCGTCACCATCAGCCTCATCTTAAAACAGCCATCAGGCGTAATAACATGAGACTTGGGGGTGCGCTGATGACAGAAGGCATGAGTCACATTTCAGTGGTGTCGGTGGAGTCTATCAGCAGGACGGGTTTCACTAGACATGGCCTGCACCTCAACAGGTATGGAAAGGGGAGGTTGGCAAAGCTTATAGGTGACAGCATAGGTGGGGGTGGTGGGATCACTCATGGGAAAATTCCGGTAGTTGTGGGTGTTAGAGCTGTACCTTTTTTAGATTGAAGTCAGCTGACAGGTATTCCTGCTTAAGGGAAGTCTAACAAAGAAACCACTTTCGACAAAGCTTAGGTATCCGATTAATGAGGGAATTAGTATATTTCATCAAAATATACAAGGTATTAGAGATAGTTAGTGAACTGCTTATAGATGTTGACTCTGAAATTATTGGTATATCTGAACACTTCTTAAATAAGGAGATAATTCAGAGGCTTCCTTTACCAGGATACAGGTTGGCTGGCAGCTTTTCTAGGAGCTCTTTGCGGTGTGGGGGAGTAGCCATGTATGTGAAAAACGGTATCCCATTTGAGTCAATTGATGTTTCAAAGTACTGCACTGAAAAGGTGTTTAAATGTTGTGCAGGTGTGGTTAAATTTAGTGGAGCTAAACTTCTTACTGTTGTTATTTATAGATCCCCAGACACCGATTTCACAACATTTTTGCTAAAGCTCTAGAGGAGGTTCTTGGTTCACTTTATAGGAAATACAAAGAGTTAGTTATATGTGGTGACTTCAATATAAATTGTATAAGTGATTGTACAAGGAAAAGGATGCTGGTAGACCTCCTTAATTCATATAATCTTATGCAAACCGTATTCTTTCCAACGAGAGTGCAAGGGAACAGTAGAACAACCATAGACAATATTTTTGTTCATTTGTCATTACTAGAAGGGCATTCTGTTAGCAAAATGGTGAATGGCCTTTCAGATCATGATGCACAAATTTTAAGTCTAAAAGATTTTTGTGCTGCAACACATGTTAAATATAGTTACCAACTTTTTAGGAAAGCTGATCCAGTTGCTGTAGAGACTTTTGTAAACCTTATCAAGGAACAAGAGTGGCAAGATGTTTATAGTGCTGATACAGTAGACAATAAATTTAATGCTTTCCTCAAGACTTTTCTCGTGCTCTTTGAAAGTTGCTTTCCGTTAGAACGTTCAAAACAGGGTACTAGCACAAACAGGCAGCCTGGGTGGCTGACTAAAGGTATAAGAATATCTTGTAGAACAAAGTGGCAATTATATCAAAACGTTAGAAGCATTGACAATCTAAATGCAGTAGTCCATTACAAACAGTATTGTAAGGTGCTTAAAAAAGTTATTAGGAAGGCAAAAAGTATGTGGTATGCAGATACAAAAGCTAAGTCTTAGGATAAAATTAAAACCATATGGTCAGTCGTAAAGGAAGTGGCTGGTCTGCAGAGACAGGTTGAGGATATAGAATCAGTGCGTAGTGGGAATGTCCGTGTTACTGATAAGTTGCATATATGTACAGTATTTAATAATCACTTTCTGAATATAGCAGGTGAACTAAATAGAAACCTAGTCCCAACAGGGAATCATATAGCGCTCTTAGAAAAAAGTGTTCTGAGACTGTTACCTGAAATGCTCCTCCGTGATACTGACAAGAGGGAGATTGAGTTAATAATTAAATCACTAAAGACCAAGAACTCTCATGGATATGACGGGGTATCTAGCAGAATACTGAAGTATTGTTCCATGTATGTTAGCCCAGTACTTAGCCATATCTGTAACTTTTCCTTTAGGAGTGGTCGGTTTCCTGACTGATTAAAGTACTCTGTAGTGATGCCACTTTATAAAAAGGGAGACAGGGATAATGTTGATAATTATAGACCTATTTCTATGCCATCGGTGTTTGCTAAAGTTATCGAGAGGGTTGTATATACAAGGTTACTGCAGCATTTAAATTCACATAATTTGCTGTCAAATGTACAGTTTGGTTTTAGAAATGGCTTAACAACTGAAAATGCTATAGTCTCTTTTCTCTGTGAGGTTTTGGACGGATTAAATAAAAGGTTGTGAACGTTAGGTGTTTTCTTTGATTTAACGAAGGCTTTTGACTGTGTTGACCACAAAATATTACTGCAGAAGTTGGAACATTATGGAGTAAGGGGAGTAGCTTACAATTGGTTCGCCTCTTACTTTAAGAACAGAAAGCAGAAGGTAATTCTCCGCAATATTGAGAGTGGTAATGATGTTCAGTCCCAATGGGGCACTGTTAAATGGGGCGTTCCCCAAGGATCGGTGTTGGGCCACTGCTGTTTCTTATTTATATAAATGATATGCCTTCTAGTATTACAGGTGATGCAAAAATATTTCTGTTTGCTGATGACACCAGCTTGGTAGTGAAGGATCTTGTGTGTAATATTGAAACAGTAACAAATAATGTAGTTCATGAAATAAGTTCGTGGCTTGTGGAAAATAATTTGATGCTAAATCACAGTAAGACTCAGTTTTTATAGTTTCTAACTCACAATTCAACAAGAACTGATATTTTAGTCAGACAGAATGGGCATGTTATAAGCGAGACGGAACAGTTCAAGTTCCTAGGCGTACAGATAGATAGTAAGCTGTTGTGGAAAGCCCATGTTCAGGATCTTGTTCAGAAACTAAATGCCGCTTTATTTACCATTAGAACAGTATCTGAAATAAGTGACATTTCAACACGAAAAGTAGCCTACTTCGCATATTTTAATATGCTTATGTCATCTGGTATTATTTTTTGGGGTAATTCTTCTGATTCAAAAAGGGTATTTTTGGCTCAAAAACGGGCTGTTCGAGCTATGTGTGGTGTAAGTTCGAAAACCTCTTGTCGACCCCTATTCCATAGTCTGGGAATTTTGACATTGCCCTCACAGTATGTATTTTCTTTAATGCCGTTTGTTGTTAGCAATATTAGCTTATTCCCAAGAGTTAGCAGCTTTCACTCAGTTAATACTAGGCAGAAATCAAATCTGCATGTGGAATGCACTTCCTTGACTCTTGTGCAGAAAGGAGTGCAGTATGCTGCAGCATCCATTTTCAGTAAGCTACCACAAGAACTCAAAAATCTTAGCAGTAGCCCAAACACTTTTAAGTCTAAACTGAAGAATTTCCTCATGGCTCACTCCTTCTATTCTGTCGAGGAGCTCCTGGAAGAGCTAAAAAATTAAGCAAATTCCAGTGTTACATTCTTGATTTTCTTTATTTAAACTAACGACGTGTCAGCTTAATATGTTTCTTATATTTCATTTTATCTGTTTCTACGATCTACAACTGAATATGTTTCTTATATTTCATTTTATCTGTTTCTACAATCGTGTTATAATTTCATGTATTGACTCATTCCATGACCATGGAGACTTCTCCTTAATGTGGTCCCACGGAACAATAAATAAATAAATAAATAAATCAAACATCTCTTGTCTGACAAGAGACATCTCCTCTTCATCATCTAGTTGTGGTAGTTGCAAATAATGACAGTGTCTGTTGCTTCTCTAGGTGAATGTTACTCTCAACTGCATTAACTCTTATCCTGCCTCCTGTTACCATATATTTTAGCATTAAAAATTACTTTGTACTTGAAAGTATCAGTGTGTGATATTGTTCTGCTAGTCTTCCCTTTTGTGAATACCTAATGCCAACACAGTATCCAGTAATAGGTCAACAGTAATGTAATGAAGGTGAGAATTACGGCAATGCATTATAGTGTAAGAAACAATACGTAAATTTCAGTGATGTTGCCGATGAACGATAGATTGAAGATAGTACTAAAATGTAATGCTCCATCGAATGCTAGGCACACCCCGTTTTTGAATAATGCGTGTGGTAAAACCAAAATGCACATTATATTCATATAAATACTGAATTTTGAGTTGAAGAAAAAATATGAACGTCTACATCCACTTCAAATGATCACAAACTTCACAAACAGAGTAATTAAATCCGGGTGTGTAACAGTGATGAACTCGTATGCTATTCCCCCCCCCCCCCCCCCCAAATGGCACATTGCGGTAACAACTATATGCATCTATATATGGGGGGGGGGGGGGGGCAAGACACTCTTTACCTCTTTCCCTCACCAGGGACCTCTGTTTCACACCGCTTGCCTAAAAAAGTTGTTCTCATCTATCATCCCTGAGCGGAGGGTCCTTCTCGGCACACTGAAACTGCCTAGTAGTGCATCAGCCGGAGCCCATCAGAGACATGGGCTGTGGGCCACCTGTTTGCTGCTTCACCTTCCCTTCCTATTATACAGTATAATTCTCACCCAGAGGTAAAAATCTGCCAGGCAAACAAAGATAATAATAGGAAACAGGACAAGAAAAACAAAGATGGAGGTAGCCCTTGCCACCCTCTACCGCCCCCGACCCGTACCGCGCCCCCCCCCCCCCCCCCGACCCGTACCGCCCCCTCCCCCTCGACCCGTACCGCCCCCCCTCCCCCGACCCATACGCCCCCCCCCCCCGACCCGTACCGCCCCCCCCCCCGACCCGTACCGCCCCCCCCCGACCCGTACCGCCCCCCCCCCCGATCCGTACCGCCCCCCCCCCCGACCCGTACCGCTCATTTAAAGCTTATCACCATGCTCTCATCACCTTTCCCCCATTCGATCAGTATTCCACAGTGAATGGTGGTTGCCAGACGGGTGTGGAAGCTGACCTCTGGCCACAGACTAGACCCAAGAGGATCTGTGGCTGTTTTAGACTGGCACACCTCTGCTACCTCATTAAGTTTCCTTACCTTCTTACATCCTCTTCTCTTCCCTTTGCTGTCTGCTTGGCTCTCTGCCTCAGATGGCACCACAAGGTTGAATTGGCAGTATATCCTTTATTATTCTCCTGAAAGCTTTGATTATTAAAGACCTCAATGATTAGCTCCCTTTTAACTTTCCCAGAGAAATTCATTTATTGGTTTCAGATTGTATCAGAATAGCTTGAGTCGTGTTGCAAGGACTTGAATATGATATAACCTGCTGCGTGGTGTCCCAGAAGTAGCATATTTCCATAGAGTAGAATTAAACAAGAAACATACGATCTGTCTTGTGAAACAGTGTTAACTCTCTTATAGAGTCACTTTACACAGCTTTAGTTTCGTTTCTTCATCAGTGTCCAGAAGAGCATGAAAGCACAGGATTGCATTCTGCACTGCAAAATGAAGCAAGTCTGAGGTATGCTGGCTACCCCTCTTTATATGCTGCACTTCAGATCAGCACGTGTGAATTTTCCTGTGGTAAACCCTGTGCTTCAGGTAGACCCACAACCAGAAATAACAGGGAGTGAGAGCAAATGATCATGCCGGCCAAGCATTTGGAAACAATCGGCTGATAATTCGATTGTTTCCAAATGTGTTTTGGAGAAGCAAGTGAACTTCACAAGTGGTATATGGTAGGACCCCACCTTGCATGAAACTTGAGTTATGCATCTCTCTCCTGTAGGCAGGTATGACATGCTGGTGAAGCATATCACAGTGATGCCGACCAATGTCTTTGGTCCTTGAGCACCAACCTGTGCTGTGTAATATATGAAGAAGTCTGGAGGAGGCCCTCAGTCACCAGTAGATTACAGCTAGCTGTGATTAAAATTGTAATTTGATAATGCACCCTGAAATATTGTTATTGTTAAAATAAATTATGGCAGCCATGTTAAGTGTGTTCATTTGATGTTTGTCGGGTCACAAAGACCCTAATATTGTCAAATGCATAACCAAATAAATATATAAAACTATCTCTGAAAGTGTATGCAGCCACTTAATAATATTAGCCCAGCGGTCTTCTTGTATATGTATCTGAACAGAAGAAATTTCTCAAGACTATTGGACAGAAGCTTAAACTTTAAGTGTGAATCTCTAGATGGGTCCTTTAGTTTGTCATTACCAGTTCACTCGTCCCGTTGATCTTCCCAAGTCTAATGTTTTTATTTGTTTTGAAGTGATTTACTGCTCTGTGTGTAATATGTCTATATATTACTTTGCAGTGGATGTATGTGACTGACTTGTGATACTTGAATATGTGTACTTCAGGCTAATGCTGTGAATATTAGCTTACCCACAGTCACAGTCTGCTAGTTCTCTGTTTGCCTGCATTTTTGTGCTTTCTGTACAGATTTGGAGGAGAAGGTTGAAGCAACAGGACTGGATTACTTGGAATCTCCTGTCTCTGATGGAACAATAGAAGAAAATTTTGAAGAGGAACTTGTAAATGCCCCTGTCATTTCAACAGGTGTTGATAGCCTGTCTTACCATTTTCCTGAAGATGATGGAGAAGAGGATGATTTCAGTGATGTTGCAAATTATGGAATTGTTGAAGTTGCTGGGGATGACACCTATGGAAGAAAAGTGATTGTTGTGTCTGCTTGCAAACTACCATCAAATAAGGAGATTAATCATGATCGTCTGTTAAGGTTTGTGTGGTATTCACGTCTGCTTAATCAGAAAAAAAGGTGCTTATTATTCAGATTGTGACAATCTGACACTCTACTGCTATTATATCAAATGGTGGAATGCAAATCTTATGTCCATGAAACAAGCAATAGTTTTTGCCATGTAGCAATGGAGGGGTTTATATATTCCCGGGATTGGAATGACTCCTTACCCTCTCCCTTAAAACCCACATCCTTTCGTCTTTCCCTCTCCTTCCCTCTTTCCTGATGAGGCAAAAGTTTGTTGCGAAAGCTTGAATTTTGTGTGTATGTTTGTGTTTGTTTGTGTGTCTGTCGACCTGCCAGCACTTTCATTTGGTAAGTCACATCATCTTTGTTTTTATATATATATATATATATATATATATAATCTTTCTCTGTAATGTTACATCTTTGGAAATGACAGTCCTGAAATTTTCCTGTTATTGAAACTGAGGCTGATATAGTGTAGAAAATTGACTGTGATGGAACACTTATCTTAAAAACAGAAGATGAGGTTACAAAGAGGAACAAGGTTTGGCTGAGACCTCACCATACTGGGACACTGTAATAAGTGTCAAAACACCAGACGGCACATGAGACACTAATTCATCTAGGTGTGGGAGCCTGATCTCTGCCTAATAGTGAATCAGAGGCAACAGGCCGTTGGCTCAACAAAAGAATGAATACAGAAGATACCAATTGTTTGTCTCCTACCTATGCTGTTGTTGTTGTTGTAGTCTTCAGTCCAAAGATAGGTTTGTTGCAGCTCTTGCAACTTACATCCTTCTGAATCTGCTCTGTGTATTCATCTCTTGGTCTCATGTGTCCTATCAGCCAGTCCCTTTTATCAGTCAGTTTGTGCTACAAATTTCTTGTCTTCCCAATTCTGTTCAGTACTTTCTCATTAGTTATATGATCTACCCACCTAACCTTCAACATTGTTCTGGATCACAACATTTCAGGACCTTCTTGTCTAAACTGTCTATCATCCATATATCACTTCCATCAGGGCTACATTCCATACAAATGATTTTGGAAAAAGCTTCCCAAGACTTAAGTCTGTGTTTGACGTTAACAAATTTCTCTTCTTCAGAAACGCTTTTCTTGCTATTGCCAATCCACAGTTTGTATCCCCTTTACTTTGGCCAGCATCAGGTGTTTTGCTGTCCAAATAACAAGTCATCTACTACTTCAGGTATCTCATGTACTAATCTAATTCCCTCAGCTTCACCAGATTTAATTCATTTGCATTCCATTATTCTTGTTTTTTTATGTTTATCTTATATCCTTCTTCTGAGAGACTGTCCACTCCGTTCAACTGCTCTTCCAAGTCCTTTGCTGTCTTTTACAGAATTACAATGTCATTGGCAAACCTTAAAGTTTTTATTTCTGGCCCCTGAACTTTAATTTCTACTCCAAATTTTTCTTTTGTTTCCCTTACTGCTTGCTCAGTTTACAGATTGCATAACATCTGGGATAGGCTACAACCCTGTCTCTTGCCCTTCTCAATCATTGCTTCATTTTCATGCCCCTCGACTCCCATAAGTGCCGTCTGCTGACTGTACAAGTTGCAAATAGCTTTTCACTCCCTGTATTTTTTCCACTACCTTCAAAATTTGAAGGAGCGTATTCTAGCCAACATTGTCAAAATCTTTCCCTAAGTCTGCAAGTGATACATAAATGTAAGTTTCCCTTTCCTTAACCTATCTTCAAAGGTAAAGTATAGTATCAGTATTGCCGTGTGTGTTCCTGCATTTGACTGGAATCCAAACTGATCTTCCCTGAGGCCGGCTCCTACCAGTTTCTCCATTATTCTGGTATTTTGCAGCCAAGGCTTATTATACTGATAGTCTGGTAATGTTCATGTCTGTCAGCACCTGCTTTCTTTGTCCTTGGAATAATTACTTTCCTTTTAAAGTCTGAGGGCATTTCACCTGCCTCATACATCTTGCATACCAGATGGAAGAGTTTTGTCATGGTTGGCTCTTCCAAGGCAGTCAGTAGTTCTGTCAGAATGTCATGTACTCCCGGTGCATTGTTTCGACTTAAATGTTTCATTGCTGTGTCAAATTTTTCTTGCAGTGTCAGATCTCCCACCTCAGCTTCACCTATGTTCTCTCCATTTCTATAATATTGACTTCAAGTTTATCTTCCTGATGTAGACCTTCTATATACTCCTTCCTCCTGTTTAGCTGTACCTTCTTTCTTTAGTGCCGGTTTTCCATTTGAGCTCTTGATGCTCATGCAGCTGCTTCTCTTTTCTCCACAGGCCTCTTTAATTTTTCTGTAGGTGGTATCTACCTTTCCCCTAGCAGTACATTCTTCTAAATTCTTACATTTGCCCTCTATCCATTCCTGCTCAGACATTTTGCGCTTTTTGTCAGTCTCATTTTTCAGGTCATTGTATTGCATTTCATCTGCTTCATTTGCTAAATGTTTGAATTTTTTGCTTTCATCAATTACATTCAGTATCTCCTGTATTACTCTAGGCCTTGTCTTTTGTCCTATTTGATCCTCTGCTGCCTTCACTATTTCATCTCTCAGTCCTAGCCATTCATCTTCTACTGTATTCCTTTCCCCTTTGCGAGTCAGTCATTGCCTAATGCTCCCTCTGAGACTCTCCATGCTCTCTGGTTCTTGCAAACTATCCAGGTCTCATCTCTTTAATTTCCTACCTTTTTACAATTTATTTAGTTTTAATGTACATTTCATAACGAATAAACTGTGGTCAGAGCCCAAAATTACCCCAGGAAATGTCTTGCAATTTAAAACCTGTTCCAAAATGTCTGCCTTATCATTATATAATCAATCTGAAACCTTCTGATGTCTCCAGGTCTCTTCCATTTCTATCTATAGAGAAAGAAATTAATACCAACATTGACGGGCACGAGAGCTTTGAACTCTGTAGAGGGAACCGAAACATAACAGATGGGACCCCTGGCACTTAACAGCAGAACTGGTCTGTAGACTGAATGCTTGACAGTATTGGACATTTGTGTGACTTCTGATTATTGTCATGGGAACAAACTTCATACGCATCCCATGGAATATTGGGAGTGGAAATTGAACACCAAACTTTATGTTGTGTTGCAAAAGTTGTCATTTAGCAACAACATCAGAAATCCATCCTGTGTGAACAGATCATGTGTCAAAATAATGTGGCGTGGTTGCAGAGGGGTGAATGTGCCGTACGTTTTACTGTGGAACCCCACAAACGTAAACAGAGGTTTATTTTTTATTTATTGTTTTTGTGTTCTGTAGATCCAGGTAGCGAGTGAACCACAAAGATACAGAACATGTCAAATTACACGGAGTTGAATTATAACTTACATGATAATAACAATATAACAGAAATGAAATATCAATTTGGGAACATATACTGAATTAATCGAAAATAGTGTTTCACTCTGGGAGGATGAGAAAAATATACAGGCAGCAAAGATGCAATTTGTGGTACAAACATTGTAGGTTACACTGTTCTTGAGTGCAGCAACACAATCACTTTTAAAATAATATTCCTGACATAAGATTAATCAAAACTAGTTCCAAAACAATTGTAAAATTAGTAGTGACATAAAAGATGAAAAATATGACACAGGCATTGTATTTTACACTGGTTGTTAAGTAGTGCAGCACAGCCATGTTTAGATTAGATATCCTGACATAAAATTAGTCTTATTTAGTTCTAAAATAATTGTAAGTTTAGTAGTGATATTGATGATATTGATTTTGTTCAAAAATTCATTAACTGTATAAAAAGTTTGTTTTAGGTACTCTTTGAGTGTTTGTTTGAATTTGGGCATTTGATTATGAAGACATTTAATGTGATGGGGTTGCATCAAACAGTTTAATGCTGGAGTAATAAACACCTTTTTGAACTAGATTAAGACTTTTCAGTTCAATGTGCTGACTGTTCTTGGTTCTTGTGTTGTAGTCATGATAAGTGCTGTTGTCTTTGTAGAGAGAAAAGCTATTGCAGATAAGCCAACAAGGAAAAAATATGCTATATGGTGGTGAGGGCCATCATCCTTCGAAACAGGCACCTGGAAGAATGCCTATAGTGGACACCATTCACTTTTTCCCCCCATGCAGTTAAGATTCTTTTTGCAAGAGGTTGATTTGCCCAGAATGTAATCGCATATGACGTTAATGAATGAAAGTAGCCAAAATAGGGAGCCTTAAAAAAAATCTGCTTCAGCTGTTTATGTAATAATCTGTAGTGCAAATGCTGCAAAGTGATGCAAAAAGAGAGAGCCAGAGTTGTAACTAAAATGTATGTTTATTTAGTCAGTGACCAGTTTTGGGCTTCACCCACACTGAAACAAACCAATGTTTGCCAAGTAAAATGTCCACAAAAAATAGCAGTAAATAAAGTGGGTACATATGTGAATGGTCCTAGCTTGGTTTGAGAATGGGTGTAGACTGAAACAGGTCAATGACTAAATAAACATCCATTTTAGTTGCATCTCTGGCGGTCTCTTTTTGCGTCACACTCTGAAAAGAGTTGCACGCTGGAGCTATGCTAAGTCTTTTTGCGGTCTGTATAAGCACCAAGAAATTTTGCATCCTCAACTTTCTGTATTGATCAATCTCTGCACATGGCTGTCAATTTCTTCAAGATTTCTTTGTGGTGTACAGAACCTCATATAAGGGGTGTTACGGTGTATTGAGTGAGAGATCGCTTGAAGAAAACTAGTTGAATATTTCAGGGAAAACTTTTTTCACAGTTTGTTCAAGACTGTTTTCTAACAATTTCATCAATCATCCGCACAAATGGTAAATTCACTCTTCGTATTGGAGCAAATTGGGAGATCATTATGAAAATAAGAAATACCAATGGTCATAAAATAGAACCTTGTGGAGTACAACAACTTAAGGTGCCTCATTCAGATAACACATGTACCTTGTATAAGAATTTGGTGATTTACTTAATCGAAGGCTTTCAAGAGATCACTAAAAATACCTTGTGTGTTTTTTGTACATAGCTTCCAACTTCCAAAACTTGATTGTTGAAAGAGAATATTGCTTTTGAAAGAGAATAGTGCTTGTTTGGTAGAAAGACCAGCACAAAACACAGACTGGCTTTTCTTGAGGATATTGTGGAAAGTTAGATAAGCGACAGTCATTCTGTCTGTGCACGAGTTCTTTAAAAAAAAAATTGAAAAATAGTTAAAAGGGAGATTTTACAATAGTTTGTCACATTACTTTTATCACATTTTTTAAAGAGAGGTATCACTACAGCTAGTATCACTACAGTCTGTTCAGTTCTGTTGCACTAGCACCAAGCGTCTAAGAGCTATTGGTTTGCCCACCAATTTGAATGCAAAGTTCTTGACAACTTTATTACAACCGTGTGTGGGCCAATGGGATTCGTGTATCAAGAATTCGGCACATTTCATTAGTAAATTTAACAGCATAGTGATCCAGCTGGAGGAAATATTAGTTAGTTTTGATGTGGTATTGCTATTCTCTATGGCTCTGCTCAATGAAGTGTTGCAGCAGCTGAAGCGAATTTTTCATCTCAATATTGCAGAACTGTTTAAATATTGTCTCACAACCATGTATTTCAAATGAAACGACGAGTTCTCTGACCAGATGGATGATTTTGCTATGGGGAGCCTCTTAAAGTCAGCTTTAGTGAGTTTCTTTATGTAACAATTCGAGGAGCAGCTATTGGAAACTGCGAGAAAGAAATAGAATATTTGGTTCTGGTTTGTGGATGATATATTTGTTTTGTGGTGGCATGACAGGAAAGTAACTAGGTTGTTTCTAGAAACTTCTCAATGGGATAAGCCCAATGATTCAGTTTACTATGGAGGAGGAGGCAAGTGAAAGATAAAATTTTCTTGATGTGCTAGTTTTCAAGAGAGAAGATGGTAGCTTAGGCCACATGGTTTACTGAAACTCATAAGCCCACACCATTACCTACACTGGCATTCGAACCATCACCCACAACAAAAGCGAGGCATATTAAGAATGTTGGCAGAAAAGCAAAGAATATCTGTGAACCAGAGCTGCTTCACACAGAATTAAAACATCTAGCCATTGCATTGGTCAAGAACAGTTATTCGTTCACTGAGGTAAAAAGAATGTTGGGAACACCACATAGATATCATAGCAATGCTCAAGCACTGGTGAAATTGAAAGTTTTCCTGCCTTTCATTAAGCATTTTACTGACTGCACAGGAAAAATGTAAAAAAAGCAAAATGTCGTAGTAATCTACATACCCACCCGCAAGTTACAAGATTGCCTAAAATTGGCCAAGAATGCTCAACCACCTCTGGAAAAAAGTAGGAATTTATAGGATTCTATGTAGTTGTGGCAAGGTGTATGTCAATATTACACAAGAATTGTTAAAAAAAACATTAGAAAAGCACAAGGGCAATTGACAGACTAGATGTTGTGTAACATGGTTTGCAGCCAGGTGGCCACCACATTCATTTTGACAGGGATCAAGTCTTGTCAGCCACAAACAGATACCATGAAAGACTATACAGAGAGGCCACAGAAGTTGTAAAACACCACAAGAGTTTCGATAGGAAGGAGGAGGGCATGAAATTGAATGGCGTCTGGACTCCAGTGCCGAAGAAGATGTGTACTAGTTTTCCACCATGGGGTGATAGCACCAATAGATGACAGCATTTGACGATGGCCAGTTATGCTTGGATATTCAAAACTTGACATCACGCCACTTCGCAAAGTGGAATTTTGTTGCAGTCAGTAGCGAGCCAAGGTGTGAATCGGACATGTAAAGAAGCTGTCATCCCACTTGAAAATGTCCTCCGTAGATGGGAACAAAATGTTGAATTTTAATATGAAATCCATTCGACCATGGCATAATAGCTCAAAACATTTTATTAATTGTGACAGTTATATTAACAGAGAAACTAGCATGGCCATTGCTTTTCTATTTAAGTTTAGCCTGTGGCTTGTGTGATGGGCACGGTTCATTGTATATAAGTCTAGAAATTCACATATTGAAATTTGTTATGCAGTTTATTTAGCTCAGAGTTGTAGTATTGAATTTCTTTAATCGCACATGATCAATATGGCAAATTGTGTCACGCTGGAAATTTTGTGGTGATGACGCTCATGTGAAATGGTTTGGCAATATGTTTCGAAAACCTCACAGGGCTGCATGCTACCATTTTTATACATGTTATAGCCACTGTTTAAATCACAATGTGATTGTCTTTTTTTAATTGGCTTTTCTCTGTTGCAATATTCTCTACCACTGCATTTAAAGCAGCACCAGGTTTAATCTTTGTGAAAAGCTAATACTTTAATGTGTATTTTCACAAAAGAGAGTGGATAGGCCTTTTCTATGACTGTTGGCATACAGAAGGAGCCCTCTGGTGCATCTTTACATTGGAAAGTTCTTTTTTTACTCTTGTTACAGCAGTTTTGTTATTGTTTTGATTTGCCTATTTTTGTTCTGTCACCACAATCAGCGTCTAGAGCTGAAAATATATTTGCTAGCTGTGTCACCGGGACTGTAAATGTACTTACATGCAGTGCTTGTTTGATCATTAAAAAAATAATTCGGCTCTCACCACGTTTTCTGCACAGAACAACTGTTAACAATAATATTGTTTCGGAGTAGGCGATGAATCTGATACAGTGCATTATATTTCCCTTCATGCTCTTTGGCTATTTTGTATTGACTGTCACTAAATTCTCTGTTAGCACAGTTATTTTTTCTTTTATTTTTTAATGTGTTTGTTATTTTGTTTTTCACAGGAGTGAGCAAGAACTCATGGCATGTCCAGTCATTTTTGTCTTTTATATACTTCAAATTCACTTCTGCACATTTGTCATGATAACAGTACATGCAGTCAACACACAGGATATCTCCTTTCACCTTTTTGTGCAGATTTTACAAATATTACTATCTCTTTTTTTAAAGCTGAGGCAGCTTTACATGGAAAAATTCCACTCTGCATTGTCTTGTCATGTGTCATTTAGTAAAGTTAAACCAAGGAAACTGAATTTTATGTAATTGCTGGCTTCAACTCTCCATCTACATCTATAGTCTGGAAACAACTGTGAAGTGCTTGACAGAAGGTACACCCCATTCTGTTTGCGCACGGAGTGCAGGAAGAATGGTTGTTAAATGCCTCTGTGCATGCTGTAATTAATCTAATCTTGTCCTCACAATCCCTATGTGAGCATTATGTGGGGGGTGGTTGTATATTCCTAGTATTATCATTTAAAGCTGCTTCTTGAAACTTTGTGAGTAGGTTTTCTCAGAATTGTTTATAACGTCTACCTTTAAGAGTCTTCTATTTCAGTTTCTTCAGCATTTCTGTGACGCTCTCCCACTGGTGAAACAAACCTGTGATCATTCGTGCTACCCTAGTCTATATATGTTTGTTCAGTGTCCCCTGGGTGTCCTATTTGGTATGGGTCCCATAAAATTGGACAGTATTCTAGAATGTGCCACGCGAGTTATTTGTAAGCAATTTCCTTTGTAGACTGATTGCATTTCCCCAGTGTTCTACCATTCGAAGTCTACCACCTGCTTTATCCATGAGTGAGCCTATGTAATCATTGCATTTCAAAGGTTGATTCCAGCTGATACTCATTCATATTATGGCCACAGGCTACTACATTTTTTGTTTTGTGAAGTGCACAATTTTATATTTCTGAACATTTAAAGCAGGTTGCCAATCTTTGCAGCACTGAAATCTTATCAAGGTCTGATTGAATATTTATGCAGCTTCTTTCAACTGTACTTCATTACAGATCAGTAAAAAGTCTGAGGTTACTATTAATATTGTCAGCAAGGTCATTCATATATAACACACTTCCCTGGGGCATACTCGAAGTTACTTCTATTTACAAATTTCACTTGATACCACATATGATCGTACTTTTGAAAATAAACATAGATGTGGGACTCAGTCAAAGGCTTTTCGGAAATCAAGAAATACTGCATCTACGTGACTGCTTTGATCCAAAGCTTTCAGTACATCTTATGAGAGAAGTGTTTTCCCTCTCACCCCTAGGGCACCAGCATGGTAGCCAGTTACATACCCATCTAGTGGAGTCCCTTGACAATAGAGGGTCACACTCCTGGTACCTGGGCTGTTACCACTACATGTGAGCCTAGGAGTGGTTGTTCATCTTTTTAGGGCATGGGAACTCCCTGCAGTGACTACCATGCCATGCAGTCCTTGCTGTGGCTGGGTGGTGCCCCTGGGGCAAGCCTCTGATTGGAGTGGGTAGAACCAGGGTGGTCGCTCTGCATGTGAAACGTGCTCCACACTACCTGCTGCTCGTCTGTGGCCGTCTCATCAGAAAGGCACCATTCTCTTTCTATTCCTACTCATGCTTCCTCAGTATTCCACTTCCTGGCCACCCTCTGGGAGAAGGACCAGGCCCGTTCGCTTGGTGCGAAACCCGTTCCCCATTACTTCGTTTGTTCCAAGACAGATGGGGAGATTTTTGCCTACCAATCCACTCTTTTTCATCAAACACACAGAAGATAAGGTTGGTGAAGCAAACTCGCTCAGTAAGATGCGGTCTGGTTGCCCATTGATTAACACATCTTCTGACAGTCAGTTGGCCTCTTTTTATGCTTGTGAGCGCTTAGGAGGTATTCCATTAAGCATCAGTCCTCATCAGTCTGTTAATATGAGCCAGGGCATTTCCTTCCATAGGGAGCTCTCAATTCAATGTGATGAGGAACTAATGACTAATCTGGCATGGCGCAGTGTTCATTTCATTTGGTGGGTCCAGAGAGCTCCTAAGGAAAATCATGTCGACACCATTGCTTTCATTCTGGATTTTTAGGGGATATACTCGTCGAGAAAGTCAAGAGTATAGTTTACTGTCATGATGTGAAGCCCAGTATCCCACCTCCCATGTGCTGCTTTTGGTGTCTCTGTTTTGGTCACATGTCTTCACGATGTGATGCACATTCACGATGTGATGCACATTCATGATGTGATGCACATTCTGTTTGTGGCAACTGTGGCTGCTTTCTCCATGCAGGGAAGTCCTTGCACCTCACCTCCCAAGTACATGAACTGTTCCAGCTCGCATCCTCATTGCTCACTAGATTGCCCAATGTATAAAAAGGAAAGGGAGATTCAGTAGTTCACAACTCTTGACCAACTATCTTACTCTGAGGGCCAACAGAAATTAGAATATCTTCACTCGGTATCTCTAACATCAACCTTCGCGTCTATTGTGTCCTTTCCTCCTCCTCCTCCTCCTCCTCCTCCTCCTCCTCCTCTTCCTCTTCTTCCTCCCTCCTTACCTCTGCCCTGTCACCCTTCCCTTTCCTTCTCCCGGGCAGTTCCCGTTCCCTCTGCTCACGGACCACTCATTCTCGTCAGCAAGAGGATAGGGCTCCCTGGAGGGGACCCCCTTCTCAGAGTCTCCAGAACAGGAAGCCTGTTACTTCAAGTTGGACATGGGACCCACGCTCTGAGGGCTTCAAGGCCACTTGTTCTCATTCAGATCATCGAGCGAGGTGGCACATTGGTTAGCCCACTGGACTCGCATTCGGGAAGACAATGGTTCAATCCTACGTCCAGCCATCCTGATTTAGGTTTTCCGCCATTTCCCTAAATCAGTTCAGGCAAATGCCGGGATGGTTCCTTTGAAAGTGCATGGCCAACTTCCTTCCCCATCCTTCCCTAATCCAATGGGGCTGATGAGCTCGCTGTTTGGTCTCCACCCCTAAATCAACCCAACTCTCTCACTCAGATCCAGATACTGCTGCACACTTCCTTTCACTTTGCATAGGAGGAGGAGGAGGAGGAGGAGGAGGAGAATTGTAAGTTGCGGGACAAGGTCCTGCACCCCCTCCCGCCCTGTGACATCCCAGGGGGTGTCACCCAATCACCTCTCAATCAGGGTCCAATCTTACATTCCTTACTGATGATGGACACTGACTTGGCACAATGAATGATTGTAGCGATTCGATGTCCATCCAGGCTCTTGTATTACTCTTGTTCAGTGGAACTATAATGGTTATTGTTGTTGCCTCCTGGATTGCATTCTCTTCTTACTCTCTACACTGTAGCTTGTGTTGTATTGCAAGAATCTCATTTTGTGGTTACTCATTCGCCGACTCTTTGTGGTCTTCAGGTAGAACACGGTCAGTCATTTTGTGAGTTTCCACTGGTGTCTGTACATTGGTCAACTTGCACATGGTTCATTTCATTCCTCTTGAAACTACATTAGAAGTGGTGGCTGTTCGGTTCCATTTAGATTCTGCGGTAAAAATATTCAATTTTTATTTCACACCCCACACAAGACCGGCCTCCTACACTTCCTGCTCTTTTTGCCCTCCTTCGACAGCTCCCTCTTCCCTTCCTTCTTCGTTGAGGTTTTAATGCCCATAACCCTCTGTGGGGCTGTACTGCAACCACTGACCCAGCCGGATTGTTTACACACTTGTGTGTGGCACATGGTACTTTCTTGGTCATTATCTCGCCATTTGTAGCTCTGGATTCCTCCCTTCTGTTCAATGGGAGTTCATGATGATTTATGCTTCAGTGATCATTTTCCAAATGTCTTATCTTTTATTCATCATCATTCATCTTGGCGCCCTTCCAGATGGGCCTTTACTAATGCGGATTGGAATACCTTTTCCTTGACTGCCATCCCAACCATTCCACCACAGAATGGCATTGATTTATCTGTAAAGAGTTTGACTGACACCATCATTTCAGCAGCTGCTTCAGTGGTTCTCTCTTCCTCAGGATCTCCACAGCATGAGACTGTTCCTTGGTGAACCTCCGAAATTGCTGCGGCTATTAAAGACCACCGTCATGCACTCCAATTCTACAAATCGCTGTCATCTCTTGACCACCTCTTTGCCTTCAAACAGCTTTGTGCCCAGCCCCGTTTTCTAATTGATTTGTTCGGAATGATGTGTCTCTGACATAGGGCTGCATGCTCCCTCTTCATAGGCATGGACAAAGATCAGGTGCATTTTTGGCTGCCGTTCTCGTATAGATGTCTCAGGAATTCCCCTGAATGATGTTATCCTTAACAGCATGGACTACATCACTGAGCTTTTTGCTCAGGCTTTAGCGTCTGTCCCCAATTCTCTGTCGTTCCGTCTTCTAGAACACCGTCTGGAATGACTCCCTTTATCTTTTGTTCCTCAGCCCCTGTAGACTTATAACACTCCTGTTTAGCAAGTGGGCATTCGCCAGCACCCATGCTCTCTGCTCCAACATGACTACTAGACCAGACCGCCCTGTACAACCAAATGCTTCAATTCCTGCCTGTTGTACGAGGTGACTAAAAGGAGTTTCATACATTTCGGCCTGTATGTAATGGTCCCCTGTAGGGTTTGACCTCCGTTCTTCAAAATTTTCCCAAAGAGTTAGCCAATTGGGGAAGGGTACCTTACAAGGTGCATCGTGTTCATTGTGCATTGAGATCTTTAGCCCACTTTCTCGTCGTCGCATTGCAGTCCTGCCCATTCTCCATCTCTAGGACGAGGACACCTTCCTGGGTGCGTCTTCCACCATGCACTATGCAGTGGCCATTTCTGCATCGACGATGACCATGGACTTCTTTGCACCTGACATCCAGCACGGTAGCCGTTCGTTGTGGTGGGGCCGCCATGTACCCTGTTGGTTATAGCCGTCTGACCACACAGGGATCGCTCTGTTGATGTCTGCGCTGTTAACTCCCCACGTATGCCAAGGGGTAGATGCCCATCCCCTTGGGGCATTGGGACTCCCAGCAATGGCCATCCTGCCAGGTGGCCTTTGCTGCAGCTGGGTGGCGCCCGTGGGGAGGGCCCCTGGTCGGAGTAGGTGGCATCAGGGCGGATGACGTGATGAAACATAGTCCATCATCTCTTGCTGGTGGTAAAACACTAGCAGTCTCCAAGCTATCATGAGCTCAATTCAACACACAGAAGTATGACCCCAAATCGTTACCTTCCGGGCACACCATGAGAGGAACGTCAGGCTAAGGATGGCAACAGATCTTATTCGCCCCAGTACCTTGTATGTTCGAGAGCTGATGGGGAATCTTTCATTATGACGAAGCCTTAGTTTATTGTTGTGCATTTAGATGACAAGTTCGGGGAGGTGGAGGGCTTATCCAAAATGAGATCTGAGTCAGTCTTGATCAAAACAGCATCCTCTGCCCAGTCACGGGAGTTACTCACTTGTGACAAGCTGGGGGATATTTCTGTAACGACACACCCCATAAGAGCTGAAATACAGCCAGGGTATCATATTTCACAGAGACCTTCTTTTGCGGTCCGACGATGAGCTGTGCGCCTATTTAGAGGGGCGAGATGTACATTTCGTCCAGCGTGACCACTGGGGTCCAAAAGACAATCAGGTTGCCATCGGTGCCTTCATCTTGGCCTTTGAGGGCGGTACATTGCCTGAGAAGTCAAGGTTATGTTCTGCCAGTGTAAAGCCCTATATCCCTCCCCTGATGCAGTGTTTTAAGTGCTGGAAGTTCGGCCATATGTCTTCCCGCTGTCCTTCCAGCGTCACATGCCGAGATTGCGGACGCCCATCACATCCCAATACTCCATGTGCCCTGCCTCCCATCTGTGTCAACTGGTGAGAGCACCATTCGCCTTGCTCACCTGACTGCAGGATTCTCCAAAAAGAAAGGAAAATCATGGAGTATAAGACCCTGAACAGACTGACCTACACTGAGGCTAAGAGAAAATTTGAACGCCTGCTTCCTGTGCGTATGACATTGTCTTACGCTGCTGCTACAACAGTTCTGGCACCATCAGCTCTGCCAACCCAGGTCACCTCTCTGAGCCGGAACACTGCACCTGCCCCCTTGATGATAGTGCGCATTTCCACCCCTGTTGCTCCTGCACCGCCTACTTCAGGAGCAACACCCCCTCAACTTTCCTCGGA